>NC_139954.1:24142083-24272083 GCF_963454915.1 Gymnoscopelus microlampas
TCATCAATTTGTTATTGGTCACGCGTGTGTGATTGTTGATGCAGTGCAACTTAACAATGTAATAACCCCTCCCCCACCACACGCACATACATACATACAGTACACACACTATAGTCAGAATTACTACTGTATCTCTCCTAAGAGCTACAGCAAACAGCTGCCTGATTAATAAGTTAGGTCCTCTAAATATGGCTCACAGTCATGTATCTTTAAAAACTACTTAATAATGATAATCAAGATTATCAACATCCCACCAATTACATCTTTACACTTTCCTCTCTTAATTATGTATTGTTCCCCTTCACCCTGGATAACAGGGCTGCTTTGCTGGTCTCAGGTGGATTGTTCTTCTCAAGTGTTTATGATTGTGTGCGTGTGTGCATGCGTGTGCGTGTGTGCGTGTGTGCGTGTGTGCGTGTGTGTGTGTGTGTGCGCGCGTGTGCATGCTTGCGTGTGTGAGTATGTGCGTTTGCACGCGTGCGTGTGTGTTCACGTATCACAGCTCAGCTGCACTCCCTTAAAGTGGCAGCGAGCTAAAAGGCCTGCGTACCTCTTCCCTGTATGTGAATCAGCCACAATGGAGGAGCTCCAATGTTTTATTTATTGATATGTTTTTGTGGGGGGAAGACCTGGTGCTCATTATCATAAAGGCCCCTAGACATCAAGTCACACACAAAAGACTCACCAACTCACTGTCACACACACACACACACACACACACACACACACACACACACACACACACACACACACGTGGCTGTGTGTGTGTGTGTGTGTGTGTGTGTGTGTGTGTGTGTGTGTGCGCATGTGTACGACTGTGAGTCATACACATGCGCGCACACACACACACACACACACACAAGTGGAACAGGAACAGCTTTGCTGTAGCAACTCGCTAGCAACCATCGCTAGCTTCAAGTGACAGAAGCTGACAGTGTCAAAGTATCGTCGTCTCTCACACATACAGTAAACTGTCCCTGAAGCTGTCGTTGTGAGGGGAGATGTAAAACACAAGCTCTTTGCAACGGTGGTGATGGTTGGGGGGCGGGGGATGTTTTCATTCCTCTATTCTAGTTTTTTAATATGTCATGTCTCTTCTGTCAGGGCCCTGGGGCGCCTGGTGCTGTTGGTTGCTAGAGGAGGAATGCTACTGTCGGTACACCCGGCGGAGTCGGACCATATTGTGCACAGTAAAATCCTCAGCATTCGTTTAACTCTGAGAGTGTACAAATGTAACCACTTATGGTTAGATTTGTATACTCAAAGTTTTTTTTTTTTTTACTGATTTTACTGTGTACCTGCGCTGCTCATCTCCATCTTCACACGTTTATGTCAAAAGCTCAAACTACGCAAAATTCAGACAGGCACTTCGTCATCTAATGTGTGTGTGTGTGTGTGTGTGTGTGTGTGTGTGTGTGTGTGTGTGTGTGTGTGTGTGTGTGTGTGTGTGTGTGTGCGCGCCAATGGAAAGAAAGATGAGCAGCAGTAACAGATGTGGGGAAAGTCAGTAAAAACTCAATATGAACCCTGCAGAGGCCTTCCTCCTCTCTCTGTTCAATTATTTAGAGTCAAAGAAAAGGGGCTAGAGTAACATATTTCCTCTGAAGCCTCTGTGTTCCGTAGGAATGAATAACATATTTATCTAGTCTCGTCTTTGCCAAATAGCCGGAAATGGAAACAAATACCTTCAATTGGATTCTTGGCTCTGGTGTTTCCCCATGCGCTGCCTCTATGTGTACTCACGCAGTCATATTGAAAAATACCCGAAGACCCAAAAATTATGGAAGTGCTGACAAGCAGAATTCTTCATAGTATCTACAGTAGATGTATTCCTGGCAGTTTCCGGCAAATGCTGATCCTCTACCACCCTATACAGTATATCTTTTGAGAGAGGCAAAAAAGGAAGGAGAAAAAAAACTGCTCACCTACTGTATTTAATTTGATTAGAGATTAGATAAGGATGAGAGACTCACATTTGCTGCTGGCATGTCTTAACTCTGCACACCCTGACACCTGATTTTATAAAGAAATGTCACAGCCAAGTGCAGAGGTAATGCCTATAATTACTCGGCACTCAAATAAATAAATAAGTTTACTTTCCTTTGTGATCGGGGTGACAGGTTTGCTAACATTCTTGACTCTGTGTGTGTGTGTGTGTGTGTGTGTGTGTGTGTGTGTGTGTGTGTGTGTGTGTGTGTGTGTGTGTGTGTGTGTGTGTGTGTGTGTGTGTGTGTGTGTGTGTGTGTGTAGCGAGGCACTCGAAAAGAAGAAACTCAGTCAGAGTGAAATCTTGACAGCAAAGGGTACGGTATAGTGTGTTTTCCAGTTTTTACTTTCTAGCGGTGATCATCTCTGTTCACCCGGCCAAGGCGTGCTGAAGGCATTGCACACCTTTGAGGCTGATAAGGTCGGAGGTGCAGCTTTGAGAATGATATGGTTAGAGTTTCGGAACAGTTGCCACTGCCGTCGCTGATCTCTCTCCTATTAGTGGCAATTGGCTGTGACCTCACCTGTTCACCCATGCTGTCATCACAGAGTGTATTATCTACAGTTCCCCCTCAATTGGATCATCCACTCTGGTCATTGAAGGAGACAAATGCTGCTCGGATGAACCTGATGCATGTTGTCATTAGGATTGGCTCTTTGACTTTGGATCTTGTTAGATACTCAGGAACACACAAATGCATATTTTCCTCTTCAGAGAGCAGCTCTCAATACTATTACAGTGGTATAATAAAAGGAGTGATAGCTGGTTTTATGGTGTTCAATTCCATACTGTATATCTCTTCTGTGTGGACAATGAAGGACTTAACAGGGCTCGAGTCTAAATATTGGTAGGTCGAAAACTTGCAAATAGGTACAGGTACAGGCACATGCTCCCCTACTGCATTCCCTTCACTGGCTTCCGGTTGCTGCCCAAATTCCATCAAAAACTTGAGGGCAATTAATGGCATGGCACCCCCTTAGCATCAGGACATGATTCATCCCCTATACCCCTTCCTGCACTCTTAGATCAGCTATGTTACACAAGATGTCGGTCCCTCCCTTCCCTGCACCCTGGCATCCTGGACTCTTCTCCCTCCTGGCTCCCAAGCTGTGGCGATAGATGCTACAGTTATAATATGCACACGTATGTTGGTTACCTGTCCGCGAATACTAAGTATAAATAATAATTTGGTCCCCACCCCTATATTTACAGTATTTACAGTATTTTTGTGACTATATTTGAATATAATATGTGAAATGTGTCCACTCCTAATTATTAGGAGCAGTGAACACTATTAGTTCAACCCTTGGGGAGAAGTCAGGGTTTAAGGGTCTTGCTCATGCAGGTACACTTCGATACATAGTCCAGGGCTGAGGCGCGAACCAGGGACCCTCTGTTTCCCAGATGACATCTCTACCTACTCAGTTATGGCCGCCCACGCCCATGTTATTTTGATAGCATGTTTTAGACAAAATTCCAGTTCTGATGTTTATCTGGTAATGGTATCTTAGTTACTTTGTACTAAATTGTTTTCTTTGCACTCTACTTGTGTGACCATTTACCTTGTCATTTTTTGACTAGGGTACATTTAATCCCTCAAGACAGATTGAAAAAAGGAAAAGAGAAAAAAAAACATATGTCTAGAAAAATAACAGACATCTCTGGATAAGAGTTGTCCAATAAATGCTTAAATTGTAAATGGTGCACACACACACACACACACACACACACACACACACACACACACACACACACACACACACACACACACACACACACACACACACACACACACACACACACACACACACACACACACACACACACACACACATGCTCAGACAAGGTGAGACGGCCTCTGATGCATATGTACGTCCCTCTGTAGAGCATTCTCATGTGCCCTACTTGTGTCATACGATTCTACTTGAGGAGAGCACATGTGTAGAATAGCCATTTTCCTCACCATTAAGAATTCACACATACAAACTGGCCCTGTTCGCCTGACGAAGCCATACCTTATAAATTATAGATGGTGCAACAATCTTTAAGCATGTTCATTAAAGACATCGCTTTCTTAAAAAGAAATCCAGCTCATAAATATTTCTTTCAAGCAAATCTCAATACAAAAAACCCTCCCCTTCCTATCTATCCCTCTCTTTTCCTAGACAACTGGTACACATGTGAAGAGAGAGAGATGGTGCCTCAGCCAACCTTGACTCGAGACAAGAAGACGCACATACGTGACTGTGTCTGTGATGGCTTCTAGCTAGCTTCCTCTAGATGCTGCGCCGAGCCCGCCTGCCTGCTGATGTACCATTACTCACTCTGGAAGAGATGTTTGTGTGGAAGATGACACGTTATTATCCTTTAATCTCGGTCTCAGCTTGTTGAGCATCAAATTGAAATATCCTGAACAGATGTAAAAACACATGTGAGCCTGGGCGCGCAAGCTGTGCCGCGCTTTGTTTCATCTACCCGTGATGTGAGCCTTAAGGAGAGGCTTTTTAAAATTTCATCACTATTCAAAAGGATAATTAATACGTACCCCCAGGCTTTGATTATGCGATACCCAGTGTGTAGCGCTGGTGTTGCCATAATGAGCCACTCATCAGTGCCTGTGCCTCCCCAACAAACACACAGTTTGCATAAGGTACTTAAGATTCCGCTAAGGTGCCCGCGTGTGTGTGTGTGTGTGTGTGTGTGTGTGTGTGTGTGTGTGTGTGTGTGTGTGTGTGTGTGTGTGTGTGTGTGTGTGTGTGTGTGTGTGTGTGTGTGTGTGTGTGTGTGTGTGTGTGTGTGTGTGTGTGTGTGTGTGTGTGTGTGTGTGTGTGTGTGCGTGCGTGCGTGCGTGCGTGCGTGCGTGCGTGCGCGCGCGCGTGTGTGCGTGCGTGCGCATGTGCGTGTGTAGGTTTGTTCCTGTGTGAGTTGTTCAGCCCCATTCGGAATTTGCAGCACAATACTGTAGGTAAGCCCACAGTGGAGTGTTTACAAGAGGGGCCCTGTCAGATGGTCAGTAGCTAGTTGAGGCCTTCACGCACAAAACCCACACACGCACGCACACACATGCACACATACAGACGCATTAAACTCTCTCTTTCACTCCTTCCTCAGCTTGCTCTCAACTGTATGAGCTGGTGAGGGGAGGTTGTCTGTCAGTGATGCAGCAGTGAGATGGACAGGCGGGTGGAGACTGACAGGCCATAGGATACGAAAGGGAATATTGGGGGGGTTCACAGATAATGAGACCTGTCAATTTGAATGCCTCAAGGCTAAGCAGCCGGCAGGCCAAGGTACTATGGCAGCCATTTTTTTTCTCCTTCAGGATAATGCCTCACCCTTGACCCTGAGCAGTCTGTAAACAACTCCGTTACCGCAGCAATTACTCTGCTCTTCCATGGACATTACTTCTGCCCTCTGGATGCAGGCACAACGAGCGTGCTCATCATTCCCAGCATCTTGCACTATGCAACAGGCCTTATGTTATGCGCACAGTACATACTGTATAGACCTACAATGCATCGTGATCAGTGAAGATCCTCAGTATGACGAGAATATGGGGCAATACCGTTCCCTGATGACACAGGGCCCTTTTCTCCCTCTCCGTCTCCCTGACAGATAATAGGACATCACTGTCACAGGGTCAGGACTCCAGTGACTTCCTATTCCCCATACAATGTGCTGCCTCTGTTTGGAGTTACGCAGGGATCCTGGTCAAAAGTAGTGTGGTATATAGGGAATAGAGAGTGTCATCAGAGATTTGCCCAGGGTCTCAGATAGCCTGTGATAGTGCTTTAGCCTGTTAGCGATTTAGCATGTTAACCCATCGCTGAAGTGACATGTGTGAGGGGCACTGTGACCTACTGACAGCAGACAGACCCACGCAACTTCACCGTCCTTAAATCCAATTCCATGCTTGACACCGGGCGAAATTAGCTTTGGACAGGTGAGTGATATGTTCCCTCGACCACTGGGTGCTTTCACTTGATACAGATCTAGGTCCGTTCACACAGAGCACGAGAGCCAAGCGCTGCACAGATTAAGATGTGCCTGGGAGAGCAAATTGAGCCGTATGGTAATCGCGATCAATGTTAAGGATCTCTTCGATAAAGAGGACTGGGATTCACGCCTCTTTAAAGAGATGATGTTACCAACTGCTAATCAATAGCTCTCCTTCAGCTTAAAGTAGAATAAAATATACATTTGCCCCCAAAGAGTAGGGCAGAGAAAATCACTGGGCATGCCTGTGCTTCCTGTTGTCAGGGTTACTGCGTTTTATTGACGTATGTAAGTGATCATTCACTGGGAGCAGCTGGGTTTTAAAAAGGATAAACAGCAAAGAGGAAATAATCATGATAGAGCCTGGATAATTGTCTGCAACGTACTGTGAGGAATAGCAACCTTTCCCATGTCCCGCAAACCTTCCTTTCCACACCAATCTTTCTCTACTGAGATGAAGGTTCACAGTGCAATGCATTCCCCAGCTTCTTCCACACCCTTCCATCACTTTGTGTCTTCTCTGCCTCTCATGTTTGAGTGACAATCGGCGTGATAGTCGAGGCCTACGGAAGCATGTGCATCCTTGTTTCTCCATCCCTATCCATCCCTATCCTGCATCCACCCCATAGTCTCTCTGGTCAATGAGTGTCAATCAGAGACTGACCCTCGCACAGATTGGCAACAAGTGTCCTTGTGATCACAAAACAATTATGATTGTGCTGTGGTAAAAATGGAATCCCGCGTCTCCTCTCCACACTGTGCTCCTCTTCTCGCGGCCGAGGGGGTCCTGCCATGGGAAGCAATTATTGCTGGATGCCAGCTGACAGCCCGATTCCATTGCCAGCCTGATCGGCACTCGTCCTCAGGCACTCTCTAGGCAAATAGCAACCTCACCACTCAAATCAAACCTCTTTCCAACCGTTGGCTTCTATCGGACAAATAGATGCTTCCCTTTGTTCCCTGGGACTGCACAGCAGGAACTAGGCAGGAGCAGAGGCAAACAACATGGCGGTGTTTTAATTTGGCAGGCACTCTACTCTAACCCTTCATCACCCACACCCCCACCTCCAGCCGTCTAAGAGGGATGTACCAGGTTTGGAGAGAGGAAGTAGAGGTGCGTGGAGGCCCGACCACCTCATCGCTCCTCCATTCCCCTGTGCCTTGCTCAGGACTTGGGATGAGAGAGGAGAGGACAAGGGAAATGAAGACCAAGCTTCTGTCAGTTTGATGGGTACTCTGTCATGGAGCAGAGAGCAACAAGGGCTCTGATCAATGCAGTTGCATTTAGCTTTTAATGACTGAAATGTCCTTTTCTGACTGAAATTTTAGGTTTATCTGAATTCAGCAAATGTTTAATTCAGGCTTGTGGGCTGATGCACATGTCAAAGTTATGAGTAATAAATCCCTTAGTAAAGCTACTATTTAGAAGTAAGATTTGAAAAGAATATCAGTGGTGTTATATCATTGACAGGTGTTGTGCAGTGCTTGTCAATGTCCTAAATAGTCTGTGGATTGGTATTACTGTTCAAAGAAATTGATTAGGAATTGAAGACGGGAGATTGTTGACAAAGGGGTTAATAAGAAGGGTGCAAGAGAAACAAGCTTAAATTAACTGAAAACAGTAGAATGACTCAATATAAAAGGCAAACACTCATCTGTCACTTTGCTTATTAATTCAATAAACACATTGAGGTAAAGTTCACTCAATCCTCTAATCACTTTAATTACTGCAAGTGATCTCTCTCTCGCTCTCTCTCCCTCCCTCACACGCACGCGCACACGCACACACACACACACACACGCACACACACACACACACACACACACACACACACACACACACACACACACACACACACAAACGCGTGCGTACATGCTCCCTGTATTCCCATAGTTGTGAAATAATAAATAAATTAGAATATTCACTGCGACCAACTAATTATCATGCAAATAAAGCAGCTACAAAGCAGAGTGGGACCGTTAATCTCTGCCAGATCATCTGCCTAATTCCCCAATGTGCTCTGAGTTGTCCACTGTGCAATTAAGGTGGTGGGGGTGGGGTTGGGGGGGGGGCAGAATTAAAACGCAGGAATCTGCCACTAGTAATTGATTCTGAACTCTCTGCACAGTAATATCCACTATCAATTTAATTCTGAGTGTAAAAATAATATAAGGATTTGATTGTGATACTTTACCTCAGTCTTTCCATCTAACTCTCCTCATCTCCTTCTTTCTACATGTTTGTGGCAATGCTGTGCTGGTAATAAAGAGAATCAAAAATGAATGCTTACTTAAACACTGACTTAAACACTGATACTTATTTAGGTGGCCTGTTGATCGTGGAGTTTGTAAACCACACAGATTCAGTAGTACTTTTTTAATGAGGGTGTTCTTGCCGTCAGGCCACAGCGGGTGGCCTGAACTCCAATCAGACGTTGTGCGGTTTGTCAGCATCGCTGGCTTTTGGTAGACTAAAGGGGTTTAGGGCATTCCAGGGCATTAGGACATTCAATGACGGACCACCACAGGATGGAAGGGGTTGGAGGCGGGTATGATGATGTACCACTCTGAGAATGGTACAATGTGTCTATAACACGAGGAGTGGCAGCACATACTTGCAAGCCAAGGATGCAGAGATAATGTGTGGCCCTGTGCTTGTCGCTTGACATAAAGACACAAATTCTACAGAGTTCGCGCAATTTGAACAAACTTTATGCGACTGTCAGATTTATCTATGCATTTAAACATACCTTTTAAAAAAACTGTTGACCGTTTTTTTAATGCCTTGAAAATGTGACTTTAAATAGAACAACTGGGATTAAGACCCATAACTGATATATTCAATATATCAGTTATAGGTAGTAAAGCATAAATGGGTATAGGATCCACGACCCATGAAACAAGACCCAGAGAAATATTTAACCCGAAGACAGGATGATGTACAGTACAGTATAATAAAGTATAAACAAAATGCATGGTCAGTATCATGGTCTGTATCATGTCAGCATCATCAACTTGTTGTGATTTGTCATACAACGAAACATGTCAATATAATGACAGTGTCATGGTCCGTATCATAATTTATGTTCTCTGTCTTCTCTGTTTTATGCCTTAATTGATTTTAAATGCCTTCTATCTATCTCTGTCTGTATGTCTGTCTGTCGGCCTGACACTGAAATCTCATCACTGTGTGTGTTTGATTGCTAATACTTGAATAGTCAAGACTATGGTGCTTCCCTGTCCTCTATAGTGCTTCCTATGGTGCTTCCCTGTCTTCTATGATGCTTCCTATGGTGCTCCCCTGTCATTTATGGTGGTTCTGTGTCATATATGGTGCTTCCCTGTCATCTGGCATCGTTTTGCACAAAATGCCACAAATGATGAACGCAGCTCCCGATTGCTGTGAAACTTTGTACGCACACTCACAGTAGGCCCAGGAAGAACCACCCCAATTTTTTCACATCGGCCTCAAGGCGCTACAACAGCCCACTTAACGTTTTGGCCACTAACTCTTGAACCGTAGCTCGTACAATAAAAATATGTTTTCTCCTGGATTCCTTGAATTCTCACTCTCCATTATAGGCCCCGGCCACTTGTCACGAGGCCCTCCCACATTAACATGTGTGGATGTACTCAAGATAGATGCAGGAGCGCAAGTGTAACCGGCATGAGTGGAAGTGACGATGGAGGGCTCGTCTGAGGATGACCTAGACTAGACTAGAGAGACCATTTTGCGTTTTCTTCAAAACACACTTTTTGCTAATACTCCTACAGATTTTGTCCAAAGCTCACACAAACTTGCACACATTATCTCTGGGGTCATGTGATCAAGACATATATTTTCAGATCCCATTCCAAGTGGCTATGACTTTCCATAGTTTGCGGGCCCTGGGTAGGCAACCTGGACTGACGGAGACCTGTGCTCCGAGGAGCACACTTTTCTAGTTTTATATTTTCTCATCGATTTCCACATATCAGATTTTATATTAAACTGGACTGTTAATACAGTATGTGATTATTATGTAATTATTGGCCTACTTCCCAGGGAGAGAAAAAGATTAAGCCTGTTACGATTATAAGTAGAATTGTATATGGATGTCAGGCCCTGTCACATCAAATAGCAGCTCTACAAGCTCACTTGTGAGATTTTAGATCAGCTATTTCCGCCGAATGTCTGGCGATTATGTCATGTCATTATGTTATGACTCATATCTCTGGGTCACATTACGTTACCTGGAGATATGAGTCATAACAGATATGGAAAAGAACAGAAAGTAACAAAAACAGTTGCATCTCCAATCTCCTATCATTGGGCATACAGTGTCCTGATAAAGCAGTGAGTAACCATGGCGTCACAAGTACGTCAGTAGGCTTACGCAGATGAAAGTGAATCAGTACTGTAAACTGGTGGTCAGACAGATAAAGGTCAAGCCTAAGATATATCAATACAGGGATGCTAGGGGTGCTACGGTGGTTAACGGGACACAGGTAATTATTTCTTCCGACTACCCACATGCAAAGAGGGCATTAATCCCATAAAAGAAGCTGCAAAGAGGATCTTGTTTAAAAATGCAGTCCCCTGTCTTGATTCATCCATGGTGAATTCAAAATGCACAGCGCGGCTGCTCTGCTCAGACAATTACAATCAAAGACAGGAACCAATCAGACAAGCTCCAGTTTTTGTTCATCTGCACAAATGCGGGTAAATATGCCACAAAATCAGAAAACAAACAAGCAGAAAGTGCCTTATTATCAGCGTGCCCCATTATCCTAATGACCTGATTTGCCTAAATCATGGGCCAAAAGTCTCCCTGTCCCTTGAGGGTAATGAGGAGTCCTCTCTCAGCTCTGACATGTCTTTTATTACTGTTACACTAAATGGAGGCAATGATGAACATTTCAGTTGGTTGATTACTTGGTATGTACCCTTGATGTCAAAGTGGAAAAAGTAGTGTACCCTCTTTTAATATTTGATTGTTTTTTTCTATGTAATTTGGTCCAATTCATCACTTTTGCCTTTCATTTACTGGCCCTGTGACATTTGTCTAATGTGGATGTGTCCTGATTATTGGACTCTGATATCGTGTTAGCTTTTGATGTCCAATTTCTTCTTCTTGTCCCAATTTTAGACACAGCGGGTGCAGAAAAACTTTTCTCTCAGTTCCAACTTTTCAGAATTTCACAAAAGGCATATTTGCTTGGCGCTGCAAATGACACAGTAATATTATTCACAGAGGGCACATTATTATGATAACCGGATAGTTAGACCTTCTAAATGTTTGTTTTGTGCATGTTCTGATTAGTATGTGTTTTGAAATAGTAGGGACTGTCTTGGGAATGTAAGCTTGAAAAACAAACTATGCAAACTTGGCAAAAGCTTTGCTAAGCAGCAGGGTTGCCACTTGCTAGGTCTATTTTCAGGTCAGTTTTCTGCCAAATTGGGGTATTTTTTTAAAGTTGATTTGTTGTGTCCATTGTTTGAGGGTGGACCTGGAAACCCTGCCTATGATAACCATCCGCATGCACACGTAAGCAAGTTTAAATATGATCCACGTAATATTATATTCAGTGTAAGACTCTGTCGTACAACAAAGTATCAATCTGGCTTAACAGACTGTTTCCATAAGAATGAGACAATCTCGTTAAAAAAAAAAAGGACACATTGGTATGTAAAGCTAGACAAAATGACAAGAAACAATGGTTCCGCATGGCGGCGAAATGAGATCTAAATCCTCTGATGATATACTGTCTGAGGCCATGGCGCTCTGTTATTATTTTTTGCAATGAACCCGTAGAAAAAGCATCAATTACTTGTTAAAATGTGAACGGAGCCATTCGTTATTTTCATTGCAAGCACTCACCAAATTGCATCAAGCTTATGAAATATTTCTCCCTCTCGTTCAAAGGCTTGTTAGAGCTTGTACTCAATTACAGCTGTGGCTATAACACGCTGTCAGGTCTCTTTAGCCAATCATTAGTCAGGGCCTATTCCTCACTACAAAGTCAGCGTGGCAGAGTCAAGCTAGCGAGCGCACGACACTGCCTAATTGTTGTTCGGTAGCTAAAGGTTGGCTAATGAAGCAAGGAGCCTGATGGGGGCCATGCTCTGAGGTTGGTGGGTGGGGGCCATGGCAGAAGCTGCTCTTAACACCCACAATGTCCTAAATATCCCCCATGGAACAAAGAGAAGAAAAAGAGGGGGACTTTCTAGATTACATTTGTCAGTGATAGAATTTCTGCCTTTGAGAATGACTATTGGGGAGTGTGTACTGTAGGTACATCCTACCTGTGTCAATGGAAATAAAGGATATAGTAGCTGAATACTGTTGTTGTGGAAAGAGAAAACCTGGCAACCAACCACTTGACTGATGTCGGAATGGCTGGTGATAGCAGACCAGCAGTTTAAACTCAAGCCAGCTTAGACTTGAAACAAATTAAACTATCTTAGACTTAAACAAATTAAATCAGCTTAGATTTTCAAAAAGCCTGAGGGACAGAGGGGTAAATTCTCAGTAGGTATGAATTCAGAGACACCATAGTAATTTTGACCATAGGCACAAGGTACATTTTCCTAGGCAGAACTATGGCTTTGCCTAGGCTACTTTCGGCAGGTAAGCAGTCTTTCTCTCTTGCTATGCAGTCCACAACGTCATGGTTATGACGGAAGCTTGTAATTCTGTGTGACAGGGCAATGATGTGAGAAATGGGCCAGGGTAACATGTGGCTACTCTGTGAGCCATATTTTGGCATGGAAACAAAGGGAAGATTAGGCTGTCCTAGCCAGTCACAGTGCTGCTGATTGCCCTTATAACGTGTTGTGAGAACCTGCCATAGCCGCTCTAAGCTGATGGGTGTAATAACTACTGTACAGTACCTGTAACATCATACCATTACCATTACATCATAGAAGATTAGACCAGATCGTATAGTTATATATAAAATGCTAGGTTGAATTTGGAAATGAACTGGGATGTTTTGCAGTCAGTCGAGATATTGATTGCATCAATTCCTGAAAGTCTGACTGATACTCCAGTCTTCTAAATGGACTACTCCCAAGCATTCAGAAACACAAAGACAATAATGAGAGTGCACTCGCTTCTGAGGAACTGCCTTTTTTCTCAGAGTGCAGCCTGGCTAGCAGGCCTCCATGTGAGATAGGATGTGTCACAGTGTTTCGTCAGTATACCCCAGACTCACCATCAGTCTGAACCAGTTCAAATAGCTCGACTCAGTTTCCCAGCAGCCGACGCAGAGGCGCGGGACCTAATAAGCACATGCTAAGCGTGCTAAGCTGCTTTGTAGACGCGTTTTGTCTTCTTTTTTTTTTCACCATTCTTTTCTTCCACCCTGGTGATTTACTCACTCCAGGCGATGTGTGCTTTCTCTTCAGCGTAGACATACACACCACAGAGCAGTGCAAATAGATTTCTGTCTCAATTGGTCCCTCGGTGTCACAGTGGAAAGATACTTGGACAGAAAACAGGGTGAAAAGAGGGTTTTTTATGTAAAAAATGCTCAAGTGCTAAATCACAGAGCGCACTCTGAGGGGTTCGAGTTTAGTATTTTTAAGAGGCCCCTGTAGGAAACTGTGACTGGAGGCTGAATCCAAAGCACTGCTCTGCTCGGCACCACTCATGAAAATTCATTCGCGAGTACCTGAGCGCAGAGGTCAAACCGAACTTTTCGAAATGTTGCCAAAACATCTCCCACACATGAAAGCCATTTTTGTCATAGGTGAGAGTTAGACAGATAGCTACCATTTGGTTTCAGTTATACTGAACGGAAATATAGGGAGGGAAAAGGTTGTCTTTTCAAAATATAAAAAAAAATGTTTTAATATAACATAATATAATATATATGTGCCTGCGTGCGTGCGTGCGTGCGTTCACGTATGCATGTCTACACATGCCTGCCCGAGTGCGTACATGTGTTCAAATGACTGTACATATAAGGACAATGAGCCACTCATGAGTGCAACACTCCAGTGTCTCTCTCTCCCGCTTACCAAGGGGCACTCTGACCAGCTGGCAGATTGCACAGCCAAAGAGATGAAAAGCAAGTCTCCGCAGCTCGCCAGAGTGGTACTGATGGACCCTTTTAAGAGCAGAATTGCTCCAGTGAGTGAAAACATGGCCAACACTCTGGGCTGATGTCATATCCCAGCTGTTAGCTCAATCAGGAGAGCCTCCACGTAACAGCACAGTTGCTCTGTAAGGCAAGGAGGTCTGTTTGAAGCACCACGTCTTCAGGGGTACTCATGTGACCCCCTGCTGCCAAGTACCAGGTCTCCAAAGGCCCGCTGGTTAAAACGAGCCGGGCTCAATCAGCACATGGTTAGTGCTGGTGATGACTCGGCTCCCCTTGTTGCTGTTAGTCCATCAGTGTCCCCTTGTATTGCCCTCCATTTCCCCCCGCTCTATAACAGACAGCACTCCCATGCAGCTGTTGAGAGGTTGTCCCTGATCTCATCTTAATAGTGGACTGCCCTCTCTGTTAAGCATCCATCTGTCAGCACGTATACCTAAGCATTTTTGTTTCATGACATCTACTTTGTGGTTTTCACAGTTCAGGCCACTGATTAATACCCCCCCCCCCCCCCCCTCCCCGCCACCTTCTCTCTCTCTGCTAACACTTGTGTGTGGAATGTTGATTGTGCATTGCGCTGTGGTGACACGGGGGACTGAGAGAGGTACAGACCATGTCAGAGCATTGAGTTTGCTGTCTTCCTGTGTCAACAGCCATTTTAGCTTTCCTCTTGTGGAGAAGGGCACCACATGGCCAACGTGTACGCATGAAGGACACAGAGTTATTGGTGTTTGACAACAGGTGCCAACGGGTTGTCGGTTGGAACGCTGTGTCTGAGTGTGGCTGCATGCGTTCTTGCCTGACAGAGGGTTCCAGGGAGCTTTACCGGAGCTGAACGGCCAAACACCAGGTACACCGTCCTTCTTTCTCGCCCAGGGCAAGGCGAGGCAAGTTAGCATTCATAGACACAAAGCACAAGAAGCCAACTAGCAGAAAACAGGAAGGGAGCGTGGACATATGACAGGCACAGCATGCTGAATCTCCCTGCGGGTCAGGGCAGAGGGACACAGATTGAGGGTTGAGGAATATATCCATTTATTAAAACAAAACAAAACAAGATAGGTTCCGTGAATGTGGCTGTGTGTGTGTGTGTGTGTGTGCGTGTGTGCAGGTGCGTAAGTGCGTGTGTGCGTAAGTGCGTGGCATGCGTGCGTAAGTACGTGCGTAAGTGTGTGCGAGAGAGACAACTGAAACTGAGGGGCCCATCCAGTATTCAGTACTAACACTCAATGGAATGAAGAAAAAGACAGAAAGAAAGAAAGAAAGAAAGAAAGAAAGAAAGAAAGAAAGAAAGAAAGAAAGAAAGAAAGAGAGAGGGAGAGTGAGTGAGGGGAAATGGATAGAGAGAGAGATAATTATTCCTGTCAGTGCAGAGTTGATTAGGTATCACATTTCAACAAAGCGTGGTTTATTTATTTAGACTAACACTCCTCGTCGGTCGCTCCGATGAAATGAAATGCAACTGCGAAGAGCAGCAATCAATGAAACGATGAAATGGCAAGCTAACACCCAATCAAGAGATTTTATCATTATCTTAATTATGCTCTTTTTCTTCCATTTCCGCTGGTTGAGAGCCAGTGGAAGAGTTTGTGAAAGAAAGGAGAGGAATAGCTTTGTCTGGTGTTAGGATTATTATGCACCCTATAGAGACTCTTCGGCAGGTACAAAAGCTGGCACGTAAGAAATAGCTCAATTAAAGTTGTTGCCAGTGGTGGAAAAAGTACTCAAATGTTTTACTTAAGTAAACGTATCAATACTGCAATGTAGAAGTACTCCGTTACAAGTAAAAGTCCAGAATAAAAAAATTACTTGAGTGAAAGTACAAAAGTTTTGGTATCAAAATGTACTTAAAGTACCAGAAGTAAAAGTACAAAAAAGTTTGAAAATAGCATATCTACAAGCTCACAGCGTGTCGCGATGCGACGCGTTGTGAGCTTGTAGATCGGCTATTTTCAAATAGCCTAGGTATAAAATGAGGCTAAAGTGGTTAATGTATGTTTTATAATGTAATAATTATATCTGCAAAGTAACTTTAACTAAAGTTTTCAAATAGTTTTCAAATAATTGTAGTGGAGTAAAAGTACAATATTTGCCTCTGAGATGTAGTGGAGTAGAAGTAAAAGCATTGACAATTGGAGATACTCCAGTTAAGTAAAAGTACCTCAGAAAGTACAGTACGTAAGTAAATGTACTTAGTTACTTTACACCACTTTTTGTTGCATATACTGTACACATTGCTGATGCTTAATGTATAACTACCGTACTTCTGTAGCAAGCAAGGATGCCCTCAACCATTTCAGATTGTGTTTTTTCAAAGCCTGTACAATAGGTGCAATAAGTGCATAGTAGCAAGAAATGTACTGCACATGACATAACACGTACTGTAAGAAAAAACTCCAGTCTTTCGTTTTTTAAATTGTCAGTTCAAACAAGTTCTTTGTTTTTGTTTTGACCAGTAGTAGTTCATGTTATAATATGAAGTGAACCATTGATGTTTAAAATTAACCATATCATAACTACAATTTAATTTTAACATTACAGCACAGCATGGTGCTGTATACTTTAAAAACAGAGGTACAGACTATTTCCATTTAAGTACGTAGCGTAAACATTCTTGTTCACGTCTCACGTGTTTGTTCACTCTGTCGGACAAAGGGTTAATGGGGCAAAACAACTCAATTAAAAAAGTCAACAGTTTGTGGTTCCCATCATTAGCGGTGTAGCCAAGCAGGCCAGAATATTGCACATTCCTCACTAAAGCAGGCCATCTGGTCCCTCAGCACACAAAACATCTCTTTCATATTAAGTATTTATTGTTTTGCTAGATTGATGCCGTTAATATCAGCCTTTCAGAATGACAGATTAGCATCACCTCCTAATCAGCGCTATTAGGAGATAAATATCGGTAATTTAATCACTACAGCAATTTCTTTTACAATAATAAGATTTACAAATGTAAGCGATTAAGTAATTAGCTTACATCTCGGCAGATTACAATCCCTTGGTCTTTGGTGCATCTGGCTGTCTGAAGATTACATACTTTCATTTAAATTGCCTTAAGTTTGTGAATGAGATTCGTCTGTGCTTGACCAAAACTTTAAGTAGTTTACAAATGACCCCCATATCCCTGTAAGGGCTCTTCCTTCTCTTTCTTTCTCAAGTGCACCATTTTCTCTGAGTGGACACGCTGCACGAGTGCAGCACACAAGGGAAATGAATGCCTTACATTTAATTCAATTGAAAAATTATGTGCACTTGATAAAATAAAGCCAGGCTGTGGGCTGGCATATCTAAACAGTTATCAAGGATTCCTTTGTTGCTGGGAGAACACTGGCCCTTGGGCTACTCATGGTTTCAACATTCTAAAGCTATACCGCTTTTATTTACAAAGTAATTTGTCGGTTAGTGTTAATTTCCTAAATGCAACATAAAAGGAGTGCAGCACGGTGAGAGAGAGAAAAAAAGTAAAGGGGAAAATCATAAAAACAGCAGAGAATCAGGCAAATTGCTTCCATGTGTCTGTTGCTGCCAGAGCCAGAGGAAGGGGAGCGCTGCCTAAATGCCCCTGACCCGCCGAGACTAGGCCAATTCAGTTTGAAAGGCCCAGCTCTCTAATGAAGGTCTAATTTTTATTGCCACTCCATTGACTTCAAAGCAGTTCAGGTTGCCAAACATAATTTCACTGGAGGTATTTTCAGGTGCACTGCAAATAGTTCATAAATAATTTCCCCATTAGTCCATTTCTCCTTCCAAGCAATGGACTTTTTGGGTGAATGTTTCGTCTGTTAGGCTCCCACCACGCCACACCACACCACCCCTCCATCGTCCCTCCTCCCTCCTGCCTTAACACCACCGCCACTACCGGCAGCAGCAGCACACCAAGCACCCTCCCTCCAGCCCCTAACCTTAGTCCTCCAGAGCTTAAGGAGTCAAATGCCACTTAGAGGCTCTGTGAGTTCTCTGGTGAGGCAGAGAGACAGTCTGGCCATGGCTGGGCCCTGTCACTCCCAGGGTGAAGGAGCCCCACAGCCATGGAGACACGGCTCCACCATTACAGGATTAGTGAATTAAATTAAATCCAACCCGAGGGGGCCCAATCACCGACGGCTTATTGCTCATGACCATCCTGCCACTTTGAATGGCTACCTGCTATTGTGTAAGGAAAGGCAAATAGACTGCAACACTGCCATAATTTGTTGGACCAATCAAGGAGTGTTCCACACTGGAGGGCTTCGGTGGATTGACAGAAATGCTGCTGAAGCAGCCATGATCATTTGAATGGTACAGTGTAAAAGTCACTTTCAGTTAAAACTGTCTGATTTAACACTTCAATTAACACTTTTTTTGCTGTGTACAGGGCCAGTTCACTTTAACACCCAACAACCTGCGATACATTATAATGAATATTTAGGACATCCTTTAATCACACTAAAGGTCCTTGCACACTGTGGACGTTATCTTTGTGCAATTAATTCGCCCAGAAATATAATAATAAATATAATAATCAAACTGTTGATTATGTTATGAGTAGGGCCTACTGTACATTCACACCCAAGCCGAATGTTATGCAATTATGTTATGTTGATGTTAATAATCACAAATAAAGGCATCAACCTTACCACACCACTCATGTTAGGCGTGTTAGAAGCACCATCCAAAATGTTATTCATGTCAAATCCACATGATAATGCATATTGAAAGCCTCCCAGAAGTGTGCAATCAAAGGCCTAATTCGAAACAAACTAATAATAAAAGCAACGATGCCATCAAAGCACATGTGTTTCACATTTTCAGACGTTCTCAAAGAACACTATTGAAATCTTTGTGAGGCCATGCCTTGACTTAGCAAGCCGTTAAACTAGTTTCTCCCTTTGTCCAACGCTCTGTAAAGAACTTCATAAAAACTATGAACCTTTTGATAGGTAATAACACACAGGAAGCTGAGCCCAGATGAGTTGGAGAGCTCTGGAATCGACTGGGCGCCAAACGTAAATCTCACAGACAGGAATACCAGGCTGAGTGCCCATTAGGCGACCCCCCCCCCCCCCCCCACACACACACACACCACCATTTCTTCTCCTTTTTACATTTAGAATATTATTATTGTTCTATAATTGCATTTCCTTCCCTGCAGCAGACCACATTCTTTGAAGAGGGAAAAATGGAACACTTGTTTTATTGTAAGCGGGCAGGTATTTGGCAATAAGCGTGGTGGTGTCATTGTACACGTAACATGCTTAACGTGAAAACAGGCCATAAATCACCACCCGCAGTGATAACTGATTACGCTCCTGCTCTCTCTCTCCCTCTTCCTCTCTCGCTCCCTCCTGCTCTGTCTAACCTTTTTCAATTTCTCCATTTCATCCCACCCACTGCCTACCCCCCCCCCCCCCCTCCCCCCAGTTGTAGGGGGGGGGTGGGGGGGGGGGGGGGGTTAGGATACAGCTAAACACAGCTATACACAGAAATAGAACGCATCGTGAGCTTGCAGAGCTGCCTTTTTTTGGCAAGCAACAGAAATGTATGAGGAAGTGTGAATCAAGTTTAAATCCTCAGTGTTCATTTGATTCTGATGATTTCACTGTGTAGACCAGTATTCACACCTATGGTTATACGTCATAAATGATCTGAAATGTGGACACATGATATTTTATCATGTGTGGCAACCTGGCAATACATGACAGTGCCTGGTCCCTTCACATTATATCAGGCAGAGACCCTGGGTAACATGCATGTTAAGTTAGAAGTTACAGAGAGATATCATCTGACACTTGGATCAAGTCGTCATAACATAAACCATGACCCCTTTCACACGCTTCTGACAAAATGCATCAACACATTTTTTTAAAAGTATAACTTAATAGATCTTATCTTGCCATACACCAAGAAGCATGTCACAATATATAACAGCTGTCTGAAGGGTCAATCATAATAGCCGTTCAATACAACGTGAAAGCAGAACGTGTCCCGTGAAATGAGAGCACATAAAAGGCCATTGTTCTTCCCGCCTCTCCCGCTGCCGCTGTGTTTATCTCTGTCAGTGCGGTGTTTAGGATCAGATCAATAACACAAGACTGATGTGTCTCATGATTCATGACTACAGGCGCTCTAATTCCCTTACACACACAAACCTTCATTAATGAGTTGTTATTGGAAGAAAGAGAGCCCTCGGTATCTGTTAAACACACATAGGTCCTCTTAATGAGCTCTCTCTCTCTCTCTCTCTCTCTCTCTCAACACAGTCTTCTCTGTCAGCTCCTGGGCACAGACTGGCCCGGGGTTCAACCTAAACCTCGCTACCTCGCAGTGGACGAATGCCATTGTTTCCACTGTTTGTCGTGAGAAGGGGCTTGTACCCCGTTTCAATTGGACGTGATTGTGTACTGTACATCGAACAGAAATAAAAAATAACCTGCTTTGGCAAGGCTTCACCTCTGCTATAGGGATTGAACATGTCCCTGAGTGAGATTGAGTCCTGATAAATGGACATCTGGATATGTCCAAGCTGGCTCCCTGGGCTGCAAAAAGGCCCCAACCTGGGCCCCCAGAGGCCCATAGTCCTGTCCCTCAGCCAATTCCTCTGACTCCCGACAGGAAATGAGGGCTTCAGGGGGCACTGGTCAGGAGTGGGGGGGGGGGCTTACAGAGGAGTATGGAGACACGGCATGCCTGCTACAAATGGTAAAGAGAGAGAGAACACAACTCAATCTCAAGGATCAATGGTAAGGATGGGATTTGGCATTTTATTCTTGTCTTTGTCGTATTTCTGTTATACGCTCTTGTTCATCAACTTGTCTGATCCCATTACGTGGCTTGTAATATTTCACACCCAGGAATTACATTCACAAGGGCCCTTACTGACGAGAAATATGTTCAAGTTCAAAGAAATCCTAAAAGGTTGCAGGGGCTCTTCTCTTTGTGCGAAGCGACCCGTCCCCAGCAGAAGCAGCCATTATGCTTTATTCCGGACATAATTAATCAGGAAGATCAGTGTGACACTGATCCCCATCAAACACTCTCCGTTCCCAGATATCTCCTCCAGATTTTCTACTAACGCTTTCTAATCATAAATAATCACACACAAAAAGACACTCAATTAAATTAGCCTCCAAAGTCCTTGCTTTATGGGAAGAAAAAAAGGCATTCCTCTGGCCTTACGCTAACTATTCGAGCTAAAGCGTAATTGCTCTCTAGTGACTTTGATATCAGTTGCGAGCCGGCGATTTAACTTGGCTTATTAGGGGATTTTTTTTCTTCTCAGACGGGCGTGGATTGAGTGGTGCTCTTCAGAATGTCTTGTATGAAAGAGTGGAGAATCATCCACAGACAGTATAAGGGAGATTATTTTTGCCCCTTGTTTTGATTATTGCTCTACATGTTTTGAAGTATCCTCTCATCTGAAACATAATGATGTCTGGAGTTTGGGGCTGGGAGTTTTCCATTAGTTTGTTGGATATCAGAGGGATGCATAGGCGCCTGTCAAAAAGCCCTCTAGATGAGATATTATTGTGAGATTGATGTGGCTGTATTTCACACCCTATTCTGCTTGTTTGTTTGATCTTTATGAGGCCAAGACAGTGGCTGCCTTTTGCTCTCCATCATAACGTCGCAGAACAATGCATCTGTGAGAGATAGTTGGAAGTACTTTAGCCCACATACCCCTAACCATTAACCCTTGAGCCTCAGTTCACTCACCACTTCAAAAACACTGAAACCATCTATCACACATGACAGTGTTGCTGCTTAGGATTACACTTAAGTTTTACCACATTGCTGTCATTAGTGATGGGATATGCACATTGCACATCATTGAGTGGCTACGAGGGAGAAGAGAAGTAAATTGCACAAGTTTTAAAATGTGAAATTCCTCTGCGGTTCTGAAAAACAGGAAGCGTGTTTTCCTCCTAAAAAAACAAAACACCTCTAACATATTTTTAAATTGTCTTGAAATGACAGTAGATCATTTGTCACGTTATGGTCAAGTTGTACTTCTATAGCCTCTCTGTCAGCTTGGGTTTAGCCTGTAATTAGCCTTGAAACTATGACCCCTAGATCTGGCAAAGTTTTACTCCCTAAGTTCCTTGACTTTCACTCCAAGTTCCATAACGATGAATGTTAATGTTAATTTTACATACAGCAATCTCTGTATTGGCGCTTGCTACAGTAAATGGAGACCCCCTGGCCACAGGGACGCTGAGTCTACCACACAGTGAATGGGATGTCATTTGAGACACAGCCCCGAGGGAGGGCATGAGCACGGATTGGCTCAGCATCATCATGTCACCAGATCCAATCAGTGGTAAAAGGAAAGATTACAGCGGGTTTGGAAGTGTGTGTGTGCATGCGTGCGTGCTTGCACGCGTGCATGCTTGGGGGGGGGGGCAATTCTTCTGACTGGTAAAGGAATCACGGAATCTGACATGAGCTTGCAGATCGGCAACACCAGCGAGCAACTAAGTAGTATAACTCAGTCTTTAAGGTTACGGTTAAAAATACCCCCCCCCCATTGCGCTTATAAAATTGCCGTCCTAAAATTGTTATGCCACAATTATAGTATTATGTGTGTGTGTGTGCGTGTGCGTGTGCGTGTGTGTGTGTGCATGGAGGGGGCGATTCCTCTGACTGGTAAAGGAATCAAGGAATCACTTGACCGAGAGAAATTCCTTTCCCCTCAAACCCACATCTTTGTTTCTTCCTATGCCAACTGAGATTACAGCGTAAGGATTTTCCTCCATGGCTCGTCCCGGCAGTGAAAGAAATTGCATTGACCTCGTCTATCTATTGCTTCCATATGCAAGCAGTTATCTCTCTTGCAAATGGAAATGAGACCCAAAATTGCAACAAATGGGGCCATGCCACTGAATGCAGATGTTCTCCGCTCCTCGCCCAGAGTACACATGCCCCATTGAATTAACTTTAACCCCTCCGCCGACAGAACAGACATCTCTTTTACAAACCCTCCACTCTGGCAATTTGTTTTGAGTCGAGGGCCCGAGGAACAACTGTACATCCGCACGTGGTAAATAAGTAGTGATAGTATCAAACACCTGGAGCGGACAGGGTCTGCTACACTGTTACCCTGCTCTAGGGGCCCTACCACCAAGACTCCACACCCCCCCTTTCTTAGGCCCAGTCTGACCCCCTGGTCTGCTCTCTCTCTCTCTCGCTCTCTCTCTCTCTCTGCTAGCTGTGTGGAGAATCGGCTATTTGACGGAGAACACCTGTTTGTAGAGTGATTCTATGGGGGTTGAGGCTGGGAGGGCACAACGATGGAGGCTGACATGAAAGAGAGACGAGAGAGAAGGAAGACCGTGAGAGGCTAACAGGTGCTTCCTCTGTGGGACGCTGGGAAAGGCAAGGCACTCGTAATGTATGGAAATGGGAGAAGGCCACCCCCCCCCAGCTAAATATCTCTCTCTCTCTCTCTCTCTCTCTCTCTCTCTCTCTCTCTCTCTCTCTCTCTCTCTCTCTCTCTCTCTCTCTCTCTCTCTCTCTCTCTCTCTCTCTCTCTCTCTCTCTCTCTCTCTCTCTCTCTCTCTCTCTCTCTCTCTCTCTCTCTCTCTCTCTCTCGGTTGTATCGTCGTGGCAGATAATCGGGAAGCCCTATGAAAGTGCCCCACAGATAATTTGCCAAATTGGTTAAATGTTGCTCAGAGCCTGGAGTGTTAATATGCTTCCATTCAGAGAAGGCAGAGGTCAGAGGAGTCACTGGTTAGCTGGGACCAGACAGAAACAAACACAGCCGTGATCAGCCCATCTCACATTATGCCCTATAGGGTTGTTCTGTAATGTCTGAACACATTTGGAATTACATATATCTGCATTAGCGGCATGTTGTTTTCTGTTTACCCTGTCTGGGGAAAGCACGTGGGTAAATATTGGTATATTTTACATCAGTGCACATCACAATTTCTAAATGATAACACATTTTTTTAAAAGGGGGGAAAAGTTGTTGTTTAAAATCTTTGAAAATAGCAGGTCTACAGGTTTGCGTCCCATATCATAACAAGGTTATTTTAGCTATTTTTGAAATAGGCCTTAAGTGATTAAGTCTCTCTGGTGATATGCAAGAATATTTGGTTTTATTGTTCCCTGCTCCCTGCCATCTGCTCTCCTTTAGGGAGCTTGATTGTTGCTAACGAGAGTTTCCAAGTCCAGTCCCCTCATCTATCTCAACGGACCCCAAACCGCAGAAAACGCCTCTGCTGTTTCTCCACCCGTGGCCCTTCCGTTCCCCTCTCTCTCTTTCTCTCTCACCCCCCTCGTCCTTTCATTCTCCCTAGCAGCACACGGCAGCAGCTCTGCCGCTAAATTCAGCCCATCATTTATAAAGCTGTCAGCTTAATACACACAAATATTACATATACGTAGAAGGCATGCAGAATTGGAACATACAGGTGCTAACTTATTTGGCGCAGTCTGTTCCTGGTGCGGCCTAATGAGGAGCAGGTGAGTGGCTGTTGCTTTAATCAAGTGGAGAGTGGGCCCTGCTCGCCCCTCGCTCAGATTTGCAGCTTGTTGAAAGGCCAGGCGTACATATGGCCTTCATTACACAGGTTAGGGAAAAATCAGTCAGGAACAATTGTTTTCCCACTCCTGTTGCTAAAGTGGAATAACGTGCTCTCCTACATGCACATGCATATACAAGTACACATACGTACATGAATGTAGGCTACACTGCACTTTAATGCAAATGCACACACGCACACACGCACGCACGCACGCACGCACGCACGCACGCACGCACGCACGCACAGATGAAGATTAAATATTCCAACTGGTCAGTTTGGGGGAAAAACTCCCCCGGATGTCAAACCCTCCTAAATTATCAGACAATGACATGACTATCTCTTTAACTTGAGCGCTCTGTGTGTGTGTGTGTGTGTGTGTGTGTGTGTGTGTGTGTGTGTGTGTGTGTGTGTGTGTGTGTGTGTGTGTGTGTGTGTGTGTGTGTGTGTGTGTGTGTGTGCGTGTGCGTGCGTGTACGCATAAGTGCTAGACCCAAGTGAATGTATGTCACAATTCACAATTCAGTATAAAATATTTCCACATACTCACTCATTTGTTATATTACATTTTAAGTTAAATGTCTTGGGTATGTTGAGACTTTACATATAGAATCATTGTGTATTAAAACAAATACAGAAGTACAATGGAGTCTTCTCTGGATTGTTTCATTGTGACATTTTTATGGTGTCTTTTCATGTAATTGAATTTAATCTAAAAAGAAATGTACAGTACATTAAAATATATTCAAATTGACCACAACATGGCAAATTCTGCAAGTTGAATTTGTGTGACTATGAATCAAGCCCTGAGTGGTTAAAGAGGAATAAACAGAGGGAAACAAATTATGTTGGAAGACCATAAGAGCTGTTTTTGATTTATGGATCACCCGGGAGGTATAAAAGCGCATTCACACAAATTACACTGACTATTCAGACAAACGAGAAAATAACTTCATGTTCCTCTTGACGGGAATATATGACTGTTTGGGCAAGTTACACCATAACACCCCCCCTCCCTATTTCCAGCTTAAATGCTTAAATGGAGTGATTCTAAAGAATTACAGCATTATGGTTCTACCATGCAATTGAACAGGTTTATGTTTAAAACGTTAACCTCTGAATTTGATGAATAGCTACAATGAATATGTCACTGGAAACGGTAAATAGTTGTTTTATTATTTGACAAATCAGCATTTGATTCCTAACTTAGTTTTAGATTTATTGGCTGTGTGGTTCCCACTTATATTGCTGCCCCCAAGCATAATTTGTGAAAGTAATATGCCATTCTTCCTACTGTGTCAATTTAATATATTCCATAAATAAACACAATGAACACGTGAACATAAATATTCACCCATCTTCTCTGTGTGTCTCTCCCTCCAAATGTTTTATAATCCCAACTCCCTCAGCTGAGGCAAGGCCACAAAAAGCTTTTACCCAAACCCTTTCCTCATGCAACCCTAATAGCTTCCCTGTTTACCTTCACAAACACACACTCTGCATTCAGTGCTTTTCATGTATTTGTATTCACCAGAGGGACGTGCAAAGCAGTACTTGTCCAAACTTTCATGAATACTCAAACTTAGAAATCATACGCCGCATCCTGCCGTTGAACTACTGTATGCAAGGTAAAATAAGTAAAATATTGAGAAAGTGTGTGCATGTGAGAGTGCATGCACACAAGTGTTAAACTCAACTATCCAGGGACGAGGGCAAAGCTGAACTATCACTGCAATTCAACCTAGCCCTGCATCAGCAAGACTTCTAGTGAACTTTGGAAGGTCATCGCTGAGTAAACGGCAGGGTCTGGTTTTGCATAAAACTCAGAGACTGATCCATGCCAGGGCTGCTTAGCGAGTCACTCTACTGACAGGCACCCATCAGCCTTCATTAGGTCCAGCCACGTCAGGGGTGTCATATGGCGTCTCCCATTGTACGCTAACTCCCCTGCTGTATGAAAGCAGGTGACAGGAGGAGTTACTATCATAGCCCAGGCCTGTGAACTCACACCAACCCCTCTGTCTGCCATTATGACTGGAAAAATACTGTGAAAAGATGCAATAACAAAGAACGCTTTGGCCGGCCATGGGCGCGGAGCAGGGAACAATTAGGAGTGTATTTTTCCTCAGAGGTCCTCCGGTGGAGGCAGGGGGCTGTTAAGCTGTTTCAGAGACACCCCGCACCTGTAGCGCAGCTCTGAGCCGAGAGGCCAGGCGTGGGAGTGTGAAAAGAACTTCTCTTTAACCTCTGAACCCCGACCTTCACACTGTTTCAAAGTGTAAAATGGGTGGCAGAGGAAGCTATGGCTTTACCGCACGATGAACGCGACAGAGGGGTGAGTGGGAAAATAAGGGGGGAAAACAGCAGTTAAGTCAATGCTTACCACTCACACTAGAAACATGATAGCTGTGTGACATTTAGCTATCACATGTCTAGATAGAAGTACTATAAGAATGTTAATTTGCCTGTGAATATTCACAGGTGAGAATTATTTTCAAACCATGACGTAAAGACGTTTATGCTCGCCCGCCATAGTAAACTATTACTGGTGCAGTAGGCTTTTCCAAAGCTCTTTTCCACATTCATCTTAGGTATGCTGTGATGTGACTCAACAAGAAGGCCTCCATGTGGATCTCTGATGTCATGTGACCAGTCTTGATGATGTCAGTCATCTATGATGTCAGTACAATGACATTAGTCATAGACAGACTTATTTGGGCAGTTTCAACACAGTCCGACCTCCATTGACTTCCAGTATAAAATTAAAGTTCAAAAAAGAAAAAAGAAAAAAAAAAGGAAGAAAAATAATTACAATATGCGAAAAATATTCACACACACACACACACACACACCCTCACCCCATAGGAGCCACAGCGTAAAAAAAGCACACAGACAGCATGCAAAACCTGCCTCTTTGTTACCAGTAGGTGCAGCTGTAGTTCAAGTCAGCATCAGACGCAGAGAGAGAGAGAGAAGCAGAGGGGAGAAATCAGATTCCAATGAGAGGTATTGTGTGGTCTGGATTTAATTGTGGGATGGTATTAACAGAGCATGAAAACTTCTGGAAGACCATTTTGGAGCTTTAAAACCGTGTGTACAATTAAGCATCGGACCTCTTGGCAAAAGACGAGGTTATAATCACACTAGGAAATAATTCCACCTCGTCTCCCATGGAGCCAGGACCATATTCCAAATAGTGGGAGAGAAAGCAGGCACTGTTTGATTAGTCAATGCAAGCACAGTCCGTACATCTCAATTAGAGTGCCTTCAAGTTGTAGTCCAGAGGACGGAACCCTCCACCATTATGCCACAGCAAGTACACAGTAAAATCCTCAGTGTTAATTTAACTCTGAAAATGTACAAATGTGTACACTCTTAGAGTTATGAACGGATGAATTAAGACAGGATTAATGTGTGTGTGTGTGTGTGTGTGTGTGTGTGTGTGTGTGTGTGTGTGTGTGTGTGTGTGTGTGTGTGTGTGTGTGTGTGTGTGTGTGTGTGTGCTCGTGCGCGTGTCTGTACATTTTCAGTGTTATGTGTCAGGTGGATTTCTTTGAGACCTTTAACCTCCCCAGAAGAGGAAGTTGCCCCAGCGGGGTCTGCTAGTCGTCTGAGCAGGTCCACTTCCTGTGGGTACAGCCATGTTTCCTTTTAGGCCGGTGGCCCCTCTGTACGGTCCTGTATGATGCCAAGTAGACCAGGGCAGC
Organism: Gymnoscopelus microlampas; assembly: GCF_963454915.1. Classification (NCBI taxonomy): domain Eukaryota; kingdom Metazoa; phylum Chordata; class Actinopteri; order Myctophiformes; family Myctophidae; genus Gymnoscopelus; species Gymnoscopelus microlampas. The sequence goes on from NC_139954.1 coordinate 24,170,367, forward strand.
AAAGTGTGTGTGCGCCCGCACGCGCACGCTTGAGTGTGCGAGTGCGAGCCTGCAGACCATAAAGCTGTCTTAACTTCGGCAGTGATTAATACACCCATCACTTTCTAAACGCTGCCCTGCCTGTTCCTCGCTCACTCAGCCTCCGCAGACCAGAGCAATGTTTGCCTTTCCCAACGCTCCCTTCCTTTACGACAGCACAGGGTCAGCCAGAAAATAGGAGCATTCTTTAATTTGATAATTAGTCTGCGGACGTTCTGGGGTGAAAGAAAAGGATTGCCCTCATTAGCCGTAATTGTCTAATTGCCTTTCATCTAAATGGCGTGTAATTTTCACTTCGGCGGATTATACAAATATCATAAATGCGCCTCTGTGTTGTTTGTGTGTCTTGCGACCGGCCTCTGAGTCTTGAAGCAAATTCTGTGTGTGTTCAGTGAGAGGCTGGGTTGGAATGAGAGATGTGTGTGCGTGTGCGTGTGTGTGCGTGCGTGCGTGCGTGCGTGCGTGTGTGTGTGAATAGTGAGAAGGGAGGAGTGACTGCAAGATGGACAGATTGAGGGAAGATGTGGGGGGGCCGGGGTGTCATGCAGGGCTTAACAGAGCAGTTGACATGTGCCCATTAATGATGCCATTGTGTTGTGATAGGTGTTTACTTTAGCCTTGAGTGAGGCCCTTTTTAACTTGCACCAGAGCAAAAAGGGAGGGATGTATGGAAGCCAGTTGGTGGCCCCTAAACTGTGTGTGTGTGTGTGTGTGTGTGTGTGTGTGTGTGTGTGTGTGTGTGTGTGTGTGTGTGTGTGTGTGTGTGTGTGTGCGTGTGTGTTTATTGTATACACCCTTTAAGTCCCGCCTCCCTCTCTGTGTCTGGCGTGGTGTGAGGCATCATCTCTGTGCCCCTGAGGAGTGCAGCGGAGGACCGTAAGTGAGCAGTCTTTCTTCCATTGGGTCCACCCCTACCCCTCCTTAAACAGAAAACACACTTATCTACACTGGGGCCACCTGCCAACGCACTGCTGTCCTTTGTGTAGATGTCTGTATAAGCCTGGGATTCTATTACCCTGCTCCTCTGGGACGGCAGGCTCAGGGGCCGACAAGCTGGCTACCAGTGAGCCTGGGAGGCAAGGCGAGAGGGAGAGGCACAGGTCTATGTAGCCACACCGATGACAGGAGAAAATACTGCTAATTGGTTTTAATTATTATTATCTGTGCAGGTACAGATTAGATATAGAGGCACACAAACATATCTCCACTGGGAGTGATGTCACTTAGTTCTGGAAGCCTTGTGCCTTCATGTGGCTCACACAAAGGTATCTTGGATCTACGAGCATATAAGCATATAAGCTCTGAAGTGTCATGGAAGGCAAGCTTCGGGGATAATAATAATAAACAATAATGGATTAGATTTATAAATCACATTTCAGGACCCCATTAGTGCGGTGGTCTACTGTGTCTCTGTGTTGTCATGGCTAATTCTGTTTACACAGTTGTTAGAGTGCAGATTGACAAAGAACATTGTTGTAACCCAGCACTCTTCCAGCGAGCTGTCTCCCCTAACACTGAATACACATGCGCAAGCACGCACGCACACACACAGCTCCAATGAAGAAGATGTGCAGATAATACGTCTCACCTTCTAGAAGACCAACTGTCATGTCTGATTGTAGGAAAGTATTTGGAGGGGCTAATTTCCTGAAATCAAATGGAATTATGTAATCACTGTGGATCTTCAGCAGGACTGTATACATAAGAGATGTAATGACTTTTGCATGTCCGTACTAAGGAGCGCTCCGTTCTCAGAGGTCTGAATGGGAAACGCAGCCCATCTGCTGAACAAGGCAGCAGGGATGGAGATGATTGCATCACAGGATCATCCATTAGTGCTGTCATCTGGAATCCACCATGGGACCACAACGCAGCGAAGCCACTCTGGTCTGAAACGGTTCATTTAGCAGCAGACTGAGAGTTGAGCTGCAACAGTATATCAGCGCAGCTTCAGCAGGTCAGATGTACACTAAGGTTAGCGATCCCCTCTAGGCAGTACCCACTTCACTCAATAGACAGAAAAAGCCCTCAATTTAAGACAGGGGTTATCAAACTGGCCCATGTCCTGTGACAGATGTCAACATTCACTTTCATTAAGGATGATTAAGCCATTAAGTCCTCATTTCAAATTATTATGTCCTAGAGTCCCTGATATGATGATATGTTTTTGTTTGAAATAAATGATGTAAATGTCTAAAATGTACATTAAAAATACATTCATATATATTGGTGATTCATATAGTGGTGATTTTAACATTATTGTTAGAATAATCAGTCATAAATATTTGTATTCCACTAATTTCAGTTGAATTATAGTGACATTAAACTGTACTCCTCATTTGTATGGGGACCCTCTGGAATGGCTCAAGGACCCCTGGGGGTCCCTTGACCCCACTTTTATTACCACTGCTCTAAGAGAAAAACAGCACGTCTTAATTGGTGGAAATGTGTATTTAATTTGCATTGCAAGGTCTTGTTTCTACAGTATAGTTCCAGTTTTCAGCCCAGACAAAGTTGGACAAAATTTAACCCTAAAAATATGTACTGTTTTACCGTATGATCATTTTCAATATTACAATTGTCTTATTTTACAGGTAAATGTAAAGACTATGCAATGTTACAACAACTGTAATGTATACCTCTGCAATGATTTTACAAAAGAATGATAGTATCCAGGGGCAAGAATATACCCTATCACTTTAGCTACTTTTACATCAATAATTGCTGCTCCGATCCTAGCCAGTGAATTTAACCCTTTATGTCTGCTAAATATCAGTAAGTGCCTTGGCCTAGCAGCAAGGTCCTTGCAGCTGCGACTTGAATAACAACACGTTACTGTATGTAGACAAAAATAGAAAGACCTTCACCTCATTACTATGGCTGAAGATACCCAGCCTATAGCTCCGAAGACATATCCCAACTTCACCTCATAATCTGCCATCCTCTCTAGATGCCCGCAGCCACCACCAGCTTTCACATCTGACTGTCATACAGAACCTCGCCATTACTGTGATTTATTTCCTCATGTGTATTATTTTGTTGCTGTAATTTGTTTGGCTTCTTCAGCATGGGCGTAAATCAGAATCAAAGCGATTGCCACCGCTTTTCCCTGTCACCTCCGTTAATGGCCTGCCTCCTGGAGGTTTGCGCTGAGGAGAAGCAGGCCTGCTGTCTGCCCAAATCACCTCTCCATCCTCTCCCCTGGTCACCAACACAAAGAGCCCATTGGCAAACAGCACAAACACCTCCTCTGACCAACGCTTAGCTATAAATCAGTAGTTGATATTGCCAGCGTTGGGCAATTAAAACCATTTCAGGGCCCAAAAAAAACTCAAATGTATAGGGATATTTTTTGTTGTTGGGTGGGGGGTCAACAAAATGCACTCATTAATCTTCATTAAGCGAGCAAAGGGTCTGATACCAAAGATAAAGCTTGACTTTTTTTTATTTAAGACACATGGGAATAGAATCTCTGGAACACGTGTACTGGCCTATCCCCCCTTGGATGTCACGACTGACTGAAACAATAGAAAGGGCAGTGATTGACAGCTGTCTGTCACACGTGGTAGTGGGGCAGCTCCTCTGACAGCGTGATGCGTAATGCGATTGGACGGGGCAGTGACAGCGCGCAGTGACCTTCAGTGCCTGCCGACTCCCAACTCCACCTTCCAGGGTTTGAGAACGCGTCAGTGTTACTGATCAATCGGGGCATTGACACCCCTCATGTCAAAACCATTCCGTGTCTCTTTTGTTGTGAGGCTCATCTTTCTTTCCCCGTGTCAATCACTCAAAGCCATGAACCAAGCGGTTCACATGTCAGAGAGAGAGAGTAGTGATGATATTGCAATATTAATTCAGCTTCATTTCTGGCATTGTGTATAGTCTTCAATTCTTTGGTGTTTTATTAATACCATCTCAGCAATCCAATTCCTGCAACACACACACACACACACACACACACACACACACACACACACACACACACACACACACACACACACACACACACACACACACACACACACACACACACACACACACACACACACACACACACACACACACACACACACACACACACACACACAACCTGGTGAGGGGTTTTGCATTGCCACAGCAGACTGAATGAGAATTTCACCAAACAAACACAATCAGGGCCCTATTAGATTTCTCTTTCATGATGTTGAAAGGAAATGCAAACAAGATTAGATAACCCAAAAGGCCACAAGGATCATTTCTCTCCTGTGTCTGGAGATGGCTAAGTGGTCTAACCCCCCCACCCCACACCATGCCCCCACCGCCCCCCCAGCTCCAATAGTCTCCCTTTTGTTGAACCCGAAGGAACTACAACACAACATGGGGGAGAGAAAATACCTTATCAGAGGAAAGGGTTGTTTTTTTCTGCCATTTATTTTACCACTGTAACCACCCGCTCCAAACCACTTAACACTGTTTTTCTCACACTGTGTGAATCAACTTACATCACGACTGGCTACTCTAGCCTTAAGTGGGCACAGCACTGAACTGAACAAGCATGGAGAGATCTGCCTGCCTGCCATTGGTTTTGATTCATGGTGCAGCCTTGGCAGTTAGAACAATCTGAAGAATCTGAACAGGATCTAATGGCTAAGTTTGGTCCAAGAACAGGCAGGGGAGGAGAAAAAAGAGGGGGCTCGATTGAGAGCCTTAGCGTCACAGCTGCTAGCCGGTTCACAAGAGCAGCGATAAATGGCAGCCACATAACTTCCCTTAATCAGATTGCAGCAATCAGCCTGAAAAAGTTTCCCATATGTTGCCATAGCCGAGAGGGGGTGGGATGGAGGGAGAGAGAGAGAGGGTGCCAATTTAGAAAATAGTGAGAAGCTGATAAAAAGAGTAAGAGATGGCGAGAGAAGGGGGAGAGAGAGGGGGGTAATGAGAGAAAGTCCGAAAAAGAGGTAGAAACAGAGAGAAGCCCCAGGGTTAAAGTCAGGACACAGGCCACTGGGAGGTTAGCGTGTCTGGCTACAATTAACCAGTCACAGGAGAGATGGTGATGATGCTTCAGGGAGCTATCGGTCCTCAGTCATTAGTGATTATTCAGTCATAAATTACTGCCTCCGAAGGCGTCGTGTGGCTCTGTACGGTGGAACGTTTCCATCTTAAAACGGCGACCATCCAACAGGAACCCACATCAAGAATCATTGTGGCGTTGTCGGGTTTCTGCGGGTTTTCATTTCCACTCTGTTAGGTTTGTGCTGAAGATTACGTGTGCAGGGGCAATATTGACGGCACTAAATGAGGTGCGAGTTCACTGACACATTCCTAATACCAAGAATACGTGACTGATTGAATATTTCAGGCATCACTTTTGCCACAGGTCTACCTCAGCAACAGTCCCACCCCGAGAAAGGGATGCTAGCTTTCAGTGGCGCTGCAGCACTCCTTAATGTGGGTTTGCTTAAGAAACCATATTAACTCTTTACGAGATGTGGTTATGATTGTTTAATTAAATAAGCATTAAGGGGGAGGGGGGGAGTGTTTTCCAAACTCGTAAAGAAGTTACTCCATTTCCTCCGCTTTCAATAATCCCTGAAAACTGCGTGATAATTAAAACACTGTAAGTGTTTCATAACACAGCGCAGTTAATGCACACTCCTCTCTCATCACTCAGTCACATACTTACACACACACACACACACACACACACACACGCGCACACGCACACACACACTCTGTAGAGACTTTTTGAAGAGGTGTCCTGAGAGCTCAGTGATACTGCTGTAACGTAAGTGAACTCTATCTTCATACGGAATTGAAAACACCAAACAGAGACCCCCCCATAAACTCACAGAAAGGATGACACACACCAACGTTGACAGGTATGAACGGATGCACACTTTCTTCACCAGCCTTTGAGAAGCCTCCGCATGGTTTTCTATGAAAGAAAACGTGCATGTTTCATTGGGTGGTGAGTTTCGGTGGTCCCTTCTGGTGAGCTGTTGAGTATATTGTTTGTTATTGCAGCTGATGTGTAGCGCGGTGAGCAAACACATCTGCATCTCGGCACGACAAGATTTTCGATGCCTTCAAAGACTCAATCAAGTCATGCAGTAACCAGGGATTACACAGCAACACTGGCGTATATGCACAGAAACACAGATGTGCGCGCGCACACACAAACAGGTATAGGCTCGCACACATGCTGTATTGGCAAGTGGCTCGCAAATAACTGGCTGAGTTGAATGTGAGTGTTAGTACTGATGAACCTAATAGTAGCGTAACAATAACAGTCCTATCCATAATGATCATGTGGGTTGCTAGCCCAGTGGAGTTGGCCCACAGATCACTTCAGCTCCACTCAGTGTCTGCAGACCTGAGCCGCAGAGCTGGAGCTCCAGATGTGGCCACAACCATCACCTCTGGATGGCTCCCACACCTGATTTATATCCAGCACTTACTGCACTGCACATCAGAGAACAGCTACATACATATACACACATACTGTATGCATTGCATGGAGGCGCACAGGCGCATGCGCGCGCGCACACAGACACACACACACACACACACACACACACACACACACACACACACACACACACACACACACACACACACACACACACACACACACACACACACTGTATACAGTACTTAAAAATACATCTACAGGTATGCACACATTCAGCAGGGAAGGCCTGCAAACTTACACACGCACCTATCGAGAAAGAAATGATGCACACGTGTGCGTGCACACACACACACACACACACACATGCACGTGCACACTGTATACGCAAGAATACACAATCCCTATGGTGGGGGTCTATGCTCTCACACATTCAGCAGAGAAGGCATACAAACATATACACATGTACCCTAAACTTAAAGAATGACGCACGCACGCACGCGCGCGCACACAGACACAGACACACACACACACACACACACACACACACACACTGTATACAGTACTTAAAAATACATCTACAGGTATGCACACATTCAGCAGGGAAGGCCTGCAAACTTACACACGCACCTATCGAGAAAGAAATGATGCACACGTGTGCGTGCACACACACACACACACACACACGCACACTGTATACGCAAGAATACACAATCCCTATGGTGGGGGTCTATGCTCTCACACATTCAGCAGAGAAGGCATACAAACATATACACATGTACCCTAAACTTAAAGAATGACGCACGCACGCACGCACGCACACACACACACACACACACACACACACACACACACACACACACACACACACACACACACACACACACACACACACACACACACACACACACACACACACACACACACACACACACACACACACACACACACACACACACACACACACACACACACAGGACAAGCACTCACAAATAAAAACAAGAAATCAATGTAACGTGTAATTTTTACAGGGCTGATTTGAGTGTGTGTGACAGGCCAAATCCAATAGCAGCAGCAGGGCTGACAGGCCTGACATGAGTCTTGCCTTGCTGGCCCCTCAATTATGCATGGCCCAATGTTTCCCCGGATCTTAATTGAATCACACTGTCTCAAACTTGTTATTTCTAATTTGTTGCATTTGATTTCTGACATCAGCGCCGCGGTGTCATGAATTATGCAAACGGGAGGACCCTTAATTGTGAGCGTTATTAAAACAAAACTAATTGTGGATGATTAAAATGTGACTGGGGAAGCGGGATGTTGAGGTGGTTCACCCTGACACGGCTTTCGTTACCACTGCCAAATAATGATTAGGCCTCGTTGGCTGTCTGGGGCGGCTGTTGTTGTTGTTGCTCTGTGGTTGTGGCTGTAACTGTGACTGGAACATGTCAGATGGTTTAATGGACGGACATGATGTAGTGTGTGCTGCTTGGTTGGAGGTGTGTAGCCATTGACGACATACAAACTTCACGCACTCATAAGAGAATGAACACAACACACACACACACACACACACACACACACACACACACACAGGCTGCAATGTACTGTACTGTAAGAATAAGAGCACGCACACGGGCTGGAATGTACTGTAGGAATAAGAACACCCTATATTCTAGCCTGTGGCTAGAATATAGGAATATAACCCACACAAACTCGAAATATAGGAATATAAGTTATAACACACACACACACACACACACACACACACACACACACACACACACACACACACACACACACACGCGCGCGCGCGCGAGCGCACACACGCACGCACGCATAACACACACACACAAGCTTTCTGGCTCGTACGACAGAATGAAGTAGTACTGGGTGAAATTCATTGCCTTGGCTGACTCATAGGGCTTCTTGCGCTTTTATTGATCTCCTTTCATGGGTTTTGATCAGGGCTCCTTCCAGAGATTGTTTGACTCGTACCCTCTTACATTGAAAATGACTTTCAATATTGCTCTCTTTGAACTTTGACAATGCACAGCCTGTCAGACAGACTATGAGGACATCTTGGAATTCATTCCGTTTAAGCACACCATCAGACAAAAGTAATAAGACCTTTTGATGAGATACACAAGACTGCAATGAAGAAGGTGCTATAAAAGTTGAGCAAGTCAATGGAAATAGCAGCTTAGAATGTCTGTACAATGTTCCTATAATTACCAAAAAGGGCACGTATAGTACACAGAAAAATCCTGAGTATTAATGAATTAATACCCAAGATTCTTACTGCGTAGAATAATAAGAAAGAGCAAACTTCCTTTTCTTATCTAACTGAAATGCTCTTCCATCATCCATTTTTTTAATTAAAAAATATATTCAGAAAATAAGATACTATGTAAAATAATTATGCAATTATTTCAACAAAGCCAAAAACATGCATGTATACGGCTGTAAGCGTTAAAGTGAACCTTCCTGCTCTATTCATGGGAGATTTAACAATTGAACTGTGCCTGCAGGGCAATAGCTCAGCACCTGACTGTAAGGTAGGGATCCTCACGGCTGTGTTCCATACAGGGCTTTGGAGATGTCTGGAAGTCATTTCCACATGTGAGGGGGGGAGTGGGAGGGAGGGCACGCTTTAGTTTCATGAATGTTCAATCAATTCAATAGGACAGCTTAACTTTCTCTTTCCCTCTCAGAACACATTTATAGGCCCACAGGCGTTCGCGGGCTGCATTCAAAGGCTGTGTGTACCTCATACAAAAGCAGGGTAATTTCACCTTTGGGGGGCAGCAGCTGAAATCCATAGTAAAAAAGGAAGAGAAACAAAGCTAGTAGTCAAGAGGTGTTCTTTTGTTTGAGTAAAAATGGAGCTTGACCCAACGCCACATGGTTAGTACGTAGACATGTATCACTATTCCCACAATGCAAATTTTTTTTGTCTCCATATTTTTTTCAAATGGGCTGGTTCATAAACATGAGCAAATGAGCTGATTCACTTTTTGAAAGTGAATGTACTTTATTTTCTAAAGCCTAACACTAAAATAAGAGCCACACAAAAGAGGTTTCTGTTTGGGCCGAACAGGGCCTTGTCATACAGTAGCCACTCATATCCTTCGCTTTGCCATAAATGTCTCCCATTTTTACGATAAAACAAAAGGCACAGCTCTGATAGCTTGCATTAGGAGAGCACGGGTCCAAGCTGCAGTTAAGATGACATAAAAGCAGACTCAAACTAATGTTATTGAGCGTCGAACATTTGGTAAAAAGCACTGCCCCTAGCTAACACAATCATCTATAACCAGCCCAGGTCCAGGAGATGAGGCAGCGAATATATACATTCCCTTGAACTCACAAACCCTACCTGTCAGATGCTTGTGTCTCGGCCAGGACCCTAAAAAGCCTTCGCTTCATTATTTATGCATGCTAAGCAAGCAGACGTGACCTGCCAATTCAAAAAAGAAAAAAAAAGTCTATCTTTGCATAAAAGTCTATGCCAATAAGGTGTGTCGAGGGTTCGGCTCGCTCTATATGATAAAGTAGCTTAGTATATTTTGCCCGCGTCTCCCGGATGGCTGCAGAGCCTTGTCTGTGGAGATGACAATTAGAGTCACTTTCCACCCAGGTTAGGCCAGACAGGCCCTGTCAGCCACGGTGAGAGGGGAATGGAGGGAGACAGAGAGTAATCTGTGTACCACTCTCATTCTGCTTCACCTCGTGATCCTCACGCTGACCACCGAGGGGAGGGGATGGGAGGGGATGGGAGGGGAGGGGAAGAGAAAAGAAGAGAGGAGAGAAGAGGGAAACAAGACGCACCTCCGCCGTTAGATCTTATTTCTAGCTTCAAGACAGAAATAAGCTGTCTGTGAGTCACTCCTGCATATTTTCTCAGTTCAACATATATTTCTTATTGCACTGGCTTTCATGGTCCTCTAAGGACTCTGCAACCAAATGCGCCAAAGGAAACGTCCCTGAGATTGCACAGACACGAAAATATACGATACAATGGCAAACGACCTGGCTTAGTGCGCACAGAGCACTATGCAAATTAAACGTGCACAGAATACAAGAGGGTTTGTTTTATAGCCCTGCATTAAAGCCAAGAGACCGTAACTGATGCTGTCCAAGAGGCCCAGCAATGATCTGAGATCAGCGATGGAACCTGAGTCAGAGGGGGCGGTCGAGCCTTTTAGTCACAAACGTGTAACTGTCAGGTCGGAGTGCCACATGCATCCGTATTGCAACTTCTCCTTCGACAGGATTAATAATTGATGGGGTATTACTCTAAAATTCTACCATTAAGCACAAATCTGTGTTAGGTTGATTTGTTAAACTGTCATGATAGCACATCTGTCAAAGTTACCAATTACCTCTTTGCCAAGAGTTACAGGAGGGAGGAGAGAGAGGAGAGAGAGAGAGAGAGAGAGAGAGAGAGAGAGAGAGAGAGAGAGAGAGAGAGAGAGAGAGAGAGAGAGAGAGAGAGAGAGAGAGAGAGAGAGAGAGAGAGAGAGAGAGAGAGAGAGGTGGGAGTGAGATGGGGAGGTTTATTCTGCTCATGTTGGCAGTTTCCCATTGAGTTTCCCTTATGTGTTTCCCTGTTGTGATTGTCAACTGAGAGTGAGAGAGTGAGAGATAAGTGTAATTGCTGTCAGTCTCTTCTAAGCAGAGAGCATTAAAGGCAGCCATGGCTTCACAGCAAAGCAGTGAAAGGAGTTTGGTGTGTGACTTCCCATGCAGGCCTCTGGAGGATTTTATGAATTTTCTCCCCCTTCTTGTTTACCTGGTTTTGTCAACAGCAACTGAGTTGTTTTTTTGTGTGTGTTTTTTCCCTTTTCCCTTTTTTGGGTGGGGTGGGGGTGGAGGGGTAGAATCAGAAGGCTAAGAGCCTTTCACACTCAGAAACACAGGCGCAGGTAATTGAAAAGATTATCCTCCACATGCCAGCCATGATTTGGGTGGTTTTCATGCGTGAAAAGTTTACCTCCAAAATATTGCACACAAATATCACAACAAGGCCTTCTTGAAAACATCAATGTGCAGGTTTTGACATTTTTGTGCTTACCCTAGATGATTTGTCAACCATCTTAGCAGAGAGAATTCCATCTAAGCTACACTACTATTCTATAACACAGCTCCGAACCTGACAGGCTGCCCAATATACAAGGTCTTCACTGCCCCAAGCCCATGGCACTTCCAGCATGAAGTTATGTCAAGAGCAGAATGCTAAAGAGAAAGAGAGAGAGAGTGTGTGTGCGTGTGCGTGTGCGCGCGCGCGTGCGTGCGTGCGTGTCCGACCACGCATGTGTACATGCAGGTTTTACATCTCTGGGTATACTTCTTCTACAGAGAACTATAAGCTTAATTTTTTTATAGGCTACTTAAACAGTGAACTGCGAAACAGCACATTCTTATTCTCCCCTCTACCTGCTAGCTGACATGTACTTAATCCCTCCTTATTGGCAAACATTAGAATTCCCTTAAAGTGTCGCCCACGGAGGTCAAATCCCTTCTTAGAGTGCAAAGCTGCAGGAAATTGCCTGCATTAGGGAGATGTATTGGTGTGAAAAAATCCCATGACACAACGCTGCACGGGTTAGCTCGCTCACATTTGTTCTAGTCTGCTCTTTCTCTCGCTCTCAGAAAGAGAGGAGTAATAATAGGAACGGTTAATTAGTCTTTCTACTTGCATCCTTGGGAATTAGGCAACTGCAATTATATTGAGAACAGACTCTTTTAAAACAAATGCAAACATATTTCTCTCATTGCTTAAATTACACTCCTTATTTCTTAATATTTTCACTTGTATGCAAATATTATTTCTTTCCTGTACTCACTGGATTTAGTTGCATGTTCTAATGTTATAAAATAACATTTTCATTTTAGTTAATGTATCAAACCTGCATATACAATAATAAATAAAAATAAACAAAAAAAAAAAAACTACTAAAAAAATAATGTATCCTTATGACTTGAATGGGGAAGAAAAATGACATAAAATGCCACCATATTTTAACCCAAAATGTGCTCACCGTATTGCTCACCAAAAATAGAACCAAATCAACTATCATCATACACAAATTATAAATTAGCCAATCGCCTTGTCTTCTCAAGGATTTTGCCCTCAAACAGATTGTGAGATTACTTCATTATGGGATGTGTAGATGAAATGCCATGTGACAGGGCAGAGTAACGCTTCTCTTATTCTAGATGTGGATAGCTGCCCTCCGTCTGTGTGCTCTTTGTATTTGGCTTTTGATGTGCGCTGGACCATACATCATCCTGCTACAGCCAATACTCACACTGCTGTGAACTGACTTCATCCAAACACAAAAAACTTGTTACAATACTTTAACTTCAGTGCCAAACCAAAACTAAATGTGTTTTCAACTAGTTTTCTTTTTTTTAATTTGACATTAACCTTTACAGCAGGTTTGTATTGTGAATATCACTGTTTCTTTGTAAAATAAGAAGTGTCTGGAGACTGTTGAAAAACGTCAGCGGTTTCAGCATTATTCTGAATGACATATGGTTTCCATCTGGTTGGAAAACAAACCCCAGTAACTTTTGTGTTTGGGTTCATTTAAGATAATTTCAAAATTGTGAGCTTTTCTAAACAGGTCAGAGTGAACTTTTACAATTCCTGGGAAAGCCACAAACACCAACACAAGCAAAGAAGAAAATCCCACAAATCCACAATGAAAAACTTTATATTTTAATCAACACATTAGAATTAGGTTTGAAAGTTAATGAGTTTTCAAGGGGCCTCTGGGACTTCCTCGTCAATAAACTACAACCTCATTTTATTTTCTCTTTCAAATTGCCATGAAGAGCACTTCCCCAGCAATGCCATGCAGCTTTTACTTTGAAACGCCTTTACTTTGATAAGAAATGAGTCTGAGCTTAGGAGAAAGGCACCGTGTTAGCAGGATATGATGGGTTCTTCTCCTTTTATCCCGATACATATTCTAATTGCTGAGTGCTGACCCCTACTTCCATTGATGAGCCGGCGGAGAGATTTTGACCTTGTGGTGTGTGTGAATCGATGGGAAGTTGATAAAGCCAAGTTCATTGCTGCCTAACATAAAACAAAGCTGATTTGTTTACCTAGCGAAGCCCGTTGCGTGTCAGGCCCATTACAGAATGATTTATAGACCAGCACCCAATGAAATTGTTTAAAGCAGATTAGGTAGAGCCAACGATCACCACTAATATGACAAGCTGATACACTGTGACAGGTAACCAAGCAAACAAGTTCCTGAAATTCAGATTGAATTAGAATCCTAATAATCCTACAGGAGAAGCAGATTTAATCAGGGGAGGAGAGGAGAGGAGAGGAGGAGAGGAAAGGAGAGGAGAGGATGAAGGATGAAGGATGCTGGTTTTATACCCAAATGGGAGAATGGCATCGCCATTGTGATTTAGTTGTCAGGAACCATCACTCAGCCGATGTGTGTGAGAGAGTGAGTTAGAGAAAGAGAGAGAGAAAGAGGGGGAGAGAGAGAGAGAAGAGGAGGAATAGAGAAAAAAAAGAGAAATTGGAAGAGAGGGTGAGCAAGAGAGAGAGAGAGAGAGAGAGATGCCTTTAAAGTGATATATGGGCAATAATTTCAAGGCCACTTTGACCAGGGAGATGATGTATTTTGCAATAGCCCGACAAATTACTCGACAAAGAAGAATATCTACTTTTTTGTTTCATAAATTAATTCAGTTAAAGATTGTATTATCATATCGAATATCCCAAGAGAAAATATTTGTTTTTAGCATTATACAATATGCATGGGGTGTATTGTGTTACATGTGAATGTGGTGCCACAAATAGAAATATTAATGTAATTTAATGTGCAGACTCCACCAAAGGATACAAGGAGCCAGTGTCCCTCTCACAATGATAAAAGAGCCCCTTAATGGCATGGATATTGTGTTCCAATGAAATCTTGTTTGAGGTTACAGTGCGACTAGAACGTCAACTATTTACAACTAAAAAAGTAATCAGAGGATGTAGTTTACACCCCACTAATATCTCCAAGAGTTTCTACATATTCATCATTTGTCCATTCAGCTCTTTCTTTCACACGCATTCTTCTGTTTATTTGAAAATAATGAGAACAAAATGAGGAACAGTACACATTAAACCGATTGTATCCAAAATTACGATATTAATGTTTAACTAAGGTGTATTGTTTGGACATTTGAATATGCATGATAATCATTACATTTCAGGGGGTGAAATTACACATTTCCATGCCGGGTTACACATACATTATGCATCAGTAATACAGTATATCTGGTTCACACAAAACACAATTAAGATCTTCATGATAGACATTATTTTCTTGCTTGAATATTGGTCGCCACACTAATTATATTAATGTGCTGAATTTGTGCACTTTGCATGAATTTCTACAAGAATATGCATAAAGGACCAAAGAAGCAGAAAATATGAAGAATACACAGGAAAAACAGTGCCTGATTTAATTGCAGATGGAAATCATATAACCTATATGTATTGAAAAATGGACACTTTATTTGAACTCAAAATGTGTAGACACTGACTGGCAATTATGGCACGGTACTCGTTTGTGCAAGTTTGGTGTGGGCATGGGCATTTGGGCATGTCATTGTAGGTGAAGATTTAAAAAAGAATCTAATGTAAACATTTAAACATTTTCAAACATTTATGAAAAACTATTTTTTTCTGGAAAATAAATAAATAAATAGCGAACATAGCCGAAGACATGTTTCACCATGCAGTGTGAACTTGTTGATGTTGGCACACTGAAAGAATACGTTCTATTTCCACATCATCAAATCATTATATCAAAACTTTCCCCTTTACATGTCTCTCTTTGCATATCACTCCCATACAGAGGTGATCAAACTTCCTCACATAAACGACTGCTTTCTCCATACTTTTTTTTTGCCAGTGATGAAGGGATAAAGGAGGGGGAAGAGGTTTCAGATGGGGACCTAATTAGGGAGCGCACAACCCATCTCTTTCTCTCCACTCCTAATGAGGGGTTTGTTACAGTTGGTGCTTTGCGCTCCTGCATCTTTCTTGAGTACATCCATGTATGTCAGTGATTCTCAAACGTTTTCATGCCAAGGACCCCCAAATTGATATGTATTTGGCCGCAGACGCCCCCCCCCCATCCCATCTGAAATTGTTTTGTGCCAGGCACCCTCAGAAGCAAAGATTTGAGTAAAAAATGTTCGCTTTAAAATATATTCAAAGATATGCACACATTTTCAAGATTTTTCAAAAATAGCAGATCTACAAGCTCATAGCCGCGCTATGAGCTTGTATATCTGCTATTTTTCAATAGCCAATGATAAGTGGTTAAAAATTATTGTGACGCCATGTTAACTCATTTATTAATTAATTAATTTGTTACGAGCAGCGCGTGTCAGGGGCCGAGGGGGGGTGGTTATAACGTGGCACGGCCGACTGGCAGATCCCCTGCGCAGCGTGATTCTACACCTGCAAATCCCCAACACATTGAAACCAGGCCTCGTTTGATGTGCTATTCTTTTCATGTTTAGACACGGGAGGGACCGAAGAGCGGGGACCTAGTTGAAACGAGACAAGGGGGTTAGGGAGGAGAGCCGAGGTCTATTAGACGTTTTAATAATGTTAATTAATGGATAATAGGGTTCGTAATGAGCTACCGGCTGCATTTTATTCATGTGATTATCCCGACCTCACTCTAATTCTCTCTATGAGCACTGTCAAGGGAAGGGTGCTGCGCTATATGGTCGCAATCAAGTCAAATACTGGCAGATACTCACACGCGCGCTCACACGCACACACACACACACACACACACACACACACACACACACACACACACACACACACACACACACACACACACACACACACACACACACACACACACACACACACACACACACACACACACACACACACACACACACTTGCAGTGACTGCTTGCCCACTAATCACTTACTGTATGCCCTATGTCAAAAATAGCCAATCTACCCAAGCCTAGATTCCTAGGAAATCTAAACATCATCCTGGCTAGTCACAGCAAAAGATTACTTTCCCATAGGAAGGCTTGGTGAATGCGAGGCATCGGGACACAGTGAGGCAACCAGTGGGTTGGTCGGTCGGTCAGTCAGCCAGCCTGTGCTCTAAAGCCCCCCGAGGACCCAGCAGGCCCCCAAAGACTTAGGGACCTCCTCCGCAGGAAATGAGCCCATTATCAGTGACCAGTTAGGCCAAGAGGGTGATTTACACACAACCATGCGCTCATGCATGTGTGCATAGTGATCACAGCACAGATGCATGATCAGTTGTGCCGGCACATGAGCGCACGTGCACAGACACACACACACACACATATGAACGCACGCACGCGCGCACGCACACACACACACACACACACACACACACACACACACACACACACACACACACACACACACACACACACACACACACACACACACACACACACACACACACACACACACACACACACACACACACACACACACACACACACACACACACACACACACACACACACACACATGATTTGTAGGAGTTAAACAGGTGGGTCTATCTTTCTCACTATTATCTATCCTCCCTGTGGAGAGAGAGAGAGAGAGAGAGCTCTCCAAGTCCACAGTGAGAGACAGACTGCTCTCTGTTTATGTCTCGGTGCCTGGGTGAACATGTGGACACCATTCCTTCTCTTTTTCTCTCTCTCTTTCTCTTCAGTCTGTTGCACTTCCTTTCTCCCCTTGGCGGTCATCTATTCATCCCAGCTGAAGAGACTTCAACCTACCACTAGTAGGCTCTGTAGTCTAGGCTCTGTAGTCTTTTGAATGTTGGATAGATACCGCTCTCTCTCTCTCCCTCTCCCCCCACCTCTCTCTCTCTCTCTCTTCCCCACATCTCAAGACACGAAGGCACTAGTCACCTAGTTGAAAAGGATAATACCCAGATATTGGAAACAAACAACACCAATTGTGTTGGATTGACTAGGATTGACCAGTTATCAGTACTGGCAGTAAGTAACATCACAAACCAGAAAAACAAAACTACAATAAAAAATGCAATACAAATGTATGTATGTATGTATGAATGCTAAACTGTGGATAATCATTTATAATGCATTATAAATTATATTGATGATACAGTATAATGATATCTTCATGTATTATTATACTGGCGTGTCTTTCTCTCCCCCTCTCTCTCTCGCACACAGGTCTCTCTCACATTGTCAGACACACACACACACACACACACACACGCGCGCGCACACGCGCGCACACACACACACACCTGCTGCACCTTGCTGGTCAGCCCAATTCCCAGCTATTTCCTCCCCATCTCCCCTCACTATCTATTGATTTTCAAATCAATAGCAGCTTTGCCAGAGTGGTCTGTGTGAAATAGTGTGTTACAGAGAAGCACCATTTTTGCATTACATCCACAGAGCGTGTCTGGATGAAACACCCCTGTCCTCAAAAGCCGGTCATCTAATGAGGAGAATGTACTTGAACAAAGTTAGTATGCAAGCGACATCTGCAATGACAAAAAGATGAGAACTTCCACCATGAACTAAAACCAATCATCAGGGCTGTTTCTTCAGAGAAGAGAACCTGAAAGATCTCAAAGACGTCTCCATCTGCTCGCTCCATTATTGTAATGAAGTTATCCGTGGGTGTCGGACTTTGTATAAAAACCCCATCCAGGTCTGTAAAGATTCTCATTAAGCCTATCCTCATTGTCAGCGTGAACACAAAAAGTCAGAGAACATTCTTCCCCTCTGCCCCCCCCCCCCTCCCCCCACACACACACACACACCTGCACCCAGCAGCAGCAACTCCCCACCCCACCACTCCTCCCTCCCTCTCCCCTCTTTGTGGGGAGCACCAGAACAAAAGGCTGCACAGGTCCCAATCAGCGCCTTTTGAAGGGGGGGGATCCCACTCAGGTCTTAATCAGTGCTTGGCTTAATAGAGCAACACTTCCCAAATATTATTAACCTCATCTGTCTGCATTAGGCCCTAATGGCCTCCCTCTCTGTGTATTGTCTTTGCAGCAGCTGGTAATGTACATATATATTAATCCACTCTGCTCCTCTCCTCCACTGAGAGATTGCGCGGCGCTCTTGGAAACAAACGGTGCCCTTCAGAGAGTGAGGCGGACACAGGTTAGGAAGCCACTAATTAAATGTCAGACTTGACAGATTAAAATTATGAAATTTAAAATCTGCAAGTGCCTCTTTGTCATTGTCAAATTAAGGGGTGCGCCTCGTGATGAAGGGGAAGGGGGACGGCAGGCTCTAATGGATTGAAAGGGAATGTGCTTTAGCAGCAAGCGGCTCTCAGTGAATAAAGATTTGCCGCTGCTGCCTAAAGGTAGCGAGCCTGCATGTTCAATTCTGCCATATTCTCCCCACTGCGGAGGTTCAGAGGTCACCCCAATGCTGCCGAGCCTGTCCTGACCACTCCGTTTAGATTTTTCATTCCTCTGGCAACACAAATACCTGGCCAACAAAACCAAACACGCCGGAAAAGCTATTCCACCTTTGGTTTCCCTTATCTCTGTTGCAGGAAGAATGAGGGTGCCGGCTATAATTAACATCTCTTGCGCAAAAGCGTGATATCGCCAAAGTCAAGGGGAATTAGAACATTGTGACATGATAACCATTTAGGTACGTTGGAAAATCTGTCCAAAGTATATTTACAGAGAGTTTAGGTCCAAATATTAATATTAACAAAACACAGCTGTCACAACTGTCAAACAATTACTAATGTTATTAATTTCCACATAGACCAACTGTGCTTGTATTTAATGTATCAAGGCTGTAATTGAACATCTCTTCACACAATGTTGGTTTGGAATGACCCTGCCATTATCAAACACACAGTAGCCTAATACTGCATTTCACAGAGAGCCAGATGACAGCCAAGGAAAGAGTAGCTTCCGCACAGAGCCATTTCCAAAACAAAATGTGGCATTTCACCACAGCATTCCTAGACACAATAAACATGCCAAATTAACATGTCCCCCCACCCTCTCCCTCCCTCACTCTCATCCTTGCTTGCGCTCGTGCTGTTCTGTCTTTCAGGGTTCAAAGCGGTTTCAGCTTTGCCCAGGTCTAGATGCTTGGGCCTGGCAGGGTCGAGGGCACAGATTGCAATAAAGCGCAGCATGCAGCAAAAGGCGCCAGTACAGCAGCAAACACTCAACAAGGATCAAAACACTGCCAGGATAGGAAGTGACAAGATCCAATTAAATTTAATTACACAAGCTGTAGTTTCATTTTAACTGACAATTTTTATTAAGGTAGCAACACACACACTTAAAGTGGAAAGCCAAATTACATCAGTGTAACAGTGTTAGTATATGTGGATCCTTGACTAGCTAATTGGCTTTAATTGAATTAGGGCCAAGAGGACTGTAGCAAAGTTTAATAGTATTGGAGAAACACATCTGAGAATCAAAGCTCTCGTTTCTACACTGTAAATCCTGAGTGTTACTTTAACTCCTAGAGTGTATAAATGTAATAAAAAGGACCCGTAAATTAACACTATGGATTTTTACTGTGTATCTAGTGTGTGTAATTCTTCTCTCTCTGTCTGGATGTCTCTGTTTGTACATCATTATTTCCACCAGGCCGGGAGATGGGGATGGAGATGATATTTTCACCCATCTGTGTGTGTGTGTGTGTGTGTGTGTGTGTGTGTGTGTGTGTGTGTGTGTTCCCAGTGGACACTGGCCAAGTAATTCTAAATGTAGCCTACTGTATAAAAATATCATGGTCAAAACAGCAACTGCTTCAGGACATCTGACGGTATAGGCTATGCCACCTACAGTATTAGCAGGTCACACAATGGACCATATTAATCCACACTTTTCAATCTCCACTGTTGTTCTATGTTATGTCCCTTCAATTTGCTATCTGTCTGTCTGTCTGTCTGTATAAATGTAAACATGGCGAGCACAACAGCTGCTGTCACTGTGTGTGCCTGTGTGGGGATTTTCATCATAAAGTTTAAATATAAAACTTTGAAATTAAACAAACATGTTCAGCTCAGCACGTCACGTCACGTTACGTGCGTGCGCGCGCGTACGTGTGTGCGTGCGCGCGCGTACGTGCGTGCGTGTGTTTTATCGACCTATTTCTCTATATATCTATCTACATAGTGTACACTATACAGTATGTATTCGCTACAAAGGGTGTTGCGAGCGCTCCAGGTCCCTCTTTCAAACTGCTGCGTAGGACAGTACTACTTAGGCTTAAGAAGAATTCGGGAAATGGGTTTGGTTCTATGTTACTTCTTCCAGGAGGCCTTCCCGAAGCCAGTTTAAAGGATCCCTGGCTAATACGCCTTATATGCCTTAATACGTTATTATTGCCCTCTATAAGAAAACAATAAAAACACCTTAAATATTTGATTTGTTTTAGAAATGCTTCATCTCTTACTCAAGTGGGACAATGCCTGTCACAAGTTGATGATGTCATGTGTCCATGCGTGGCCTAGCCCTATGGAATGTATGGAATGCATGTGCAAATAAAAAACAACTTAATATGAATATCAAATCAATATTTTAAATATGTTTTATTAGCCCATGCATTCCATTCATTCCATAGGGCTGGACCACACATGGACAAATTACATCATCAACTTGCGACGGGCATTGCCCCTATGAGTGAAAGATTAACTATTTCTAAAACAAATACAATATTTAAGGTGATTTTAATTTAAAAAAAATAGTTATAGAGGGCAATTATAATGTATTAAGGCATATAAGGCTTATTAGCCTGCAGGGATCCTT
Organism: Gymnoscopelus microlampas; assembly: GCF_963454915.1. NCBI lineage: Eukaryota > Metazoa > Chordata > Actinopteri > Myctophiformes > Myctophidae > Gymnoscopelus > Gymnoscopelus microlampas. The sequence continues at coordinate 24,191,630 of NC_139954.1, forward strand.
TTAAGAAGACGAGTAACACTGTGCTCTTGAGAACCAGCTTAAGTGGTGTTTCCCGAAGCCAGTTAGGTAGCACGTAACGCACAACCAGCTGCTACTAATGATGGTACTGCGTAGCTCAGAATGCTTTCAGCAAACGGGTTTGCTGCTACGCAGCTGCGTAAGCTACGCACGACCTGAAATCACTTTGGGAAACCCGGCCAATGATGACTGCACATACGATATATAAAAAATTATACAAATAAAGTAAATCAAATATAAACGTTCATTTACATAGAAAAAAGGAAATACTTTCATTTACATATTTAACCAATCATCATCATCATCATCATCATCACCACAAACATACAGTTAAATAGAATATTCATAAGTATGTTCGGGGCGGCAGTGAGGTAGGCTACAGGAGGTACAGTGGCAACCTGGGAAATGGAGGGTCCCCTGTTCTATCCCGGGCTCTCCCTGAGTTGGTGTCGAAGTGCCCTTGAGTAGACACTAAACTGCTCCCAATGAGCAGGTTGGTGCCTTGCATGGTTTCCTCTGCCATTGATGTGCGTGTGTGTGCGTGTGCGTGTGCGTGTGTGTGTGTGTGTGCGTGCGTGCGTGCGTGCGTGCGTGCGTGCGTGCGTGCGTGCGTGCGTGCGTGCGCAATGTCAAGCGCTTTGGCTAAAATCACTATATAATTACACTATTTATAGAAAATTATAGAAATGTTTCATCATAGGATAAAGGTGATCACCCAGAATAACTTTAGAAGTATTTGCAATGACCCTTCCCTGCAAGGGAATAATTGGACCCACACAATGGAAAATGACCCCCCACAGCATACAGCCACCAGATACCCTCACTTAATGGGGTCAAGCATGTAGGTCTGTACCCAGGCCCGGAGTAATGCTTTAGGGGCTACAACCCGGGGCACCAAGCTGGGGCGGGGGGAATCATGGTCAGTATCATGGTTAGTATCATGTTAGTGTCTGTCTGTCTGTCTGTCTGTATGCATCTCTCTCTCTCTCATCCATAATAACACTTAAGGCACAAGGAAAACTGCAACGAGACAAGGACCATGGTGGCTCGCAAGGTTTCACTCTCTACATGCTCCCAAATTCCTGGGTTCAACCAATCTCACCAAGGGTAGCCTAGACTTTACTGTCAAGCATGTTTTGAAGACTAACATACATAATGACAGTTAAGGCACAAGGATATAGTGTTCTCATGCAGTGTAGGGAACAACAGTGTAAACACCAAGGTAAACCGCAGCCAATGAAGACAGAGTCGAAGTAAGATTTGACCATTTACTGTTGCTCTTCCTCATTAACATGACGGTGAAAACTGTAAAATAATAAAACAATACAAACATTCAGTGTTCTTAATTGACAGCAAACATTTCACAGTAAAAGAAACCAGCTGAGTAGCTAAATCACATACACACTTCAAAGTAATCAGCAAGATGACATACACCTGTGCACTATACACTAAAGACAGCAGCAGACATGGTTAAATAATTACTTTTCCCGAATTCCAAATAAGCTTTCACAAATCGTCACAAAAATGGTCAAAGAAAGTTACTGAAATTAACTGAAATCAGCATCACAACTTTGCATCTAAAATGCTTCCAAGTGGATTAGATGGGTTTTAAGGCTCACACTCTGCACAGGTCTCTGAGCATTGCTGAATTAAATAGTGCTGATAGGAAGTGACTCTGAATATATACAAAGAGTTTACAAAATAAAATGCACTGGTACGCTAGCCTGGGACCAGACGAATCTAGTCTGGCTACGCGAGGCTACTGGTACACACCTTCACAATAAATAGTTGCAAGCTTTTCTACTGTAAACAGAAATAGAAACATGTAGCTTTAGCAAATTACTTCAAGTGAAAAATATACAGAAGGATTAAACATATGCCTTAAGGCATCACAAAAGTGATGAAACAACGTGTATGATGGCTAACTGCATGTTGAAATAACAGCATATGGTATTTTTGCTTGAGTAATGGTGGAGTTTAAATAAACATTAATGTATATTTTCAGTAACCAATGATTCCCCCTCACACACACACACACACTCACACAAACACTCTCTCTCGCTCACGCACATGCACACACACACACTTCAAACGTGTTGCGTTCAACTTCAATTTTGCATATATTAGATAGGATTTCGCCCTATAAATAAATAAATATATAAATATATATACACACACACACACACACACACACACACACACACACACACACACACACACACACACACACATATATATGCAAGTTTGAAGTTGAACGCAACACGTTTGAAGTGTGTATTAGATTAAAAGGGGTCGGACTGGATACGTTTTTTAGCTTCTACTCCATTTCAACCTTTTCGACTATGATATGTTACTATATATTTGCTGTCGAATGTATTTATTCATTTGGTTTTGTCTTTTTGGTCTTATCTTACTTATTTTAAAATCTTCAGGATAAATTAATCTAACTGATAATGTAACAAGAATCCATTATTATACCCCTCCCCCCATTGCCCCTTGCCTTTTCATATTTGCACACAACCCCAAAACATGTCATTACATATCCCAGACAGGACGAAAGATGGAGAGAAGTAGACAATTTATGTGTATACGAGCGAGAGGGAGCGACAATGCACAGCTGTTAATAGGGCACACTACTCTTTCATAGACATTTAACTGCATATTATTAGGGCAGGGCATGCCTCCTCGCTGAGATTTGCACATTACTGAGAGCACCTTTCTGATTGTCTTTTGCACTTTTTCAAATGATGAAGTTCAAAAGCTGGGAAATTTGCTTACTCTACTGTTGCACTTATTGTAAAACGCTCCTGAAAAAGGCATCTACTAAATGCCCAAAAAAGTGTTAAAGATAACCTTGTATGAACAGCATTTTCAAAATACAAATGACTTGTCTTTTAATTAAATACTTTTTCTCACACCAGTAAGTCATAAACCTGTAAAATGCTGCTATAGTATAAGAGGGAAAAACACTTTAATGTATTAACCTATTGAGTTACCCCCAAATGCGAGATGACAATGAGCGATAAGACTGACTGTGTGTATGAGTTAGCAGGGGGTGTGAGTGAGACAGCGGTTAGCCTAAGGTGCTAAACTTCTGCAGTCATAGCCCCTCTGCTGTGTGCACGTGCACTCATACATGCGCATATGCATACCGAGTGGTACGTCCACGCACACGCACACATGAACGCGTGTGCAAACGCACATAAAAAGAGACACGTTCCACTGGGATCAGTCTCATCTGCTTGCCCTCTGGTGCTGTACACAATTTTCAAAGCACCTTCAGCATTTGTTTTCTGTGAGTGTGTCTATCAATGAGGAACCCTCCAGCCTATTTGTCAACTTGCAGCTGAGTAGGTTTGTTCTTTTAGTTAAGACTTTCCCTGTCACATTATGCTTGATAAAAATGAAAAGGACTCGCTAATCCTACAGCATGTTAAAATTGCAATGTGGGCGGACGTCATGTTTGTGGGCGTCACAAATGCGACATCCCGACGATTTGATTGGCCGCATTGGGTCACAATTTTGGTCACAAACATGACATCCGGATGTGACGTTACTGCAACAAATGTCACAAACGTGACATCCGTATTTGATTGGCCAAGCGTCGCGTGAAGTAGGGCTCTGATTGGCGCTGCTGGACTTTCGTGCTGCGTAGCAGCCTGAATATGTGGTGTTTGTGAAGTTGCAGACCCCATTTGATTCTTCAGCCTTAACTGTTCCTTAAGTATATACTTTGTTGACCCGTGTCAGGGCTCTATACCAGTCCCCTCCTTTTCCCTCTATACCAAATCACCTCACCAATCCATTGAGTATTTGAAAGTGTGTCCAATCTGTCCATGTTTGTATGCAAACTGTATGTGCATGCATTAAGCAGTATGTGTTTGTATGCCTATGTGTCTTTGTGTGTGCGTGCGTGCGTGCGTGCGTGCGTGCGTGCGTGCGTGCGTGCGTGCGTGCGTTGTTTTTTTTGCCACTGTGTGTGTTAATCCGTTCCCATCTGTGCGCAGCCTCACTGCTGCTCCGCTCCAGGGGGGTCGTCGGGTCAGGCCTGACACCGTCTTTAACTGTTATTTACTGTGATTCCACGACAAGACAGATACCAGCTCCTGTGACTCCACTGATGTATGTTAAGCGCGCTCCAAATTACCCGCCCGATGGATCTATTGATGGCCCATTCCAACCTGTCACCTATTCTCCATCAGCCTCTCAGTTATCCCCCCCCCCTCTGGTCCCTCCTCCTCCTAACCACCCCATCCCCCTCTACCCCCCCACCCCTCCGTTGCTCCCGTCCTCCATCCCTGTGGGTCTGAATAAGAAATGAGGAAGCAGGCAGATAGAGACCTTCGTAACCTGCCGTGTGCCACCTGAAACTAAGCAATGGCCGACGCCGTTGTCGTGGGTTAAAGGAGAAGTTAGTGTTCGACTCGATTAGAACGTTTGCATGCTCACAGAGTACATATAAACGTGCATGCCCAGAGACATTGCCATAGAGGTGTACAAATACAACACACACATACACACACACACATATATATATGCACACACTCACGCATACATATAGTACACACAGAAATACATGGCTGCAGTAAAATCGTCATTGCTAATTTATCCATGTGTATCTTGTGTACACTGTGTTAAACGTACACACAGGATTCTACAGTATAGACACGCAAACACCAACGCACACATGCATGTGTATACTTATGCAAAAACACACTCCCACAATCCCGCACACACACACACACACACACACACACACACACACACACACACACACACACACACACACACACACACACACACACACACACACACACACACACACACACACACACACACACACACACACACACACACACACACTTTTCCCCAGAGAGACAAGGAGGGTAATGTAGACCGTGACCGTGGCTGCTAACAGCCCAGCCTTATCATGTCATATCATTTATTATTCTCTACACAGGTTGCCGCTCCAGATAGGAGACCTTGTCATGGGGGAGATGAACATCCCAAAGGTATCAGTTACAGGCCTTGTAATATGCTGTCACCTGTGTTGTTAACGCCGCTGATATCTCCACAGACCATAGAGAGGAACACAGGTTAACACGCCTGCCTGATCATGAACTGAAATTAACTCATCAGCCAGAAACACATCAACTCTTTTAGACATATTAGTGGCCCAAATCAACAGCTATTCAGTTTCCAAATTCCCCACAGACTTTTTAAAAAATAAAATAAACTGTATTTTAAAGGAAGATGTGCACAAGTCGATGATGGGCCCCATGGTCCCATTAGCGGAGATAAGACGAAGCCGGTCAATAGGTTGAGGGCCTTGTGGTGGGTGTGCGTGGTTGCTGGGTGTGCTCTATCAGATAAATACCACACTGAATCTAGCCGCGCTAATTGACTCTCACAGGCATTACGGGGATTAAGTTAGCTAGTGTCCAAAGTTCATTAAGCAGATAAATGCATCTCTTAGCCCGCTAAAGAGCCCTCGTGCAAAGCCAACTCCCACACAATAGAAGCTGCTTTCGGATCGTTTCATAAACAGTAGTGTAAGTGCTTGCGGTACGTGCCAACACATCAAAACAACATCAGATCATATCATTTTATCAAGGCGTCTGATAAAAGCTGTCACTATGAATACTAATGGAATGTTAACTGATATGGTAAATTCTACACAAGCATTCTGTTGGGTCTTTCAAGTTGAAATGATTCCCTTCAGATGCTGACCATTTTTACGCTGATTAAATAGAGAGTATAAAAATGCACCTTTTGTCCATTTTTATCATCCCACTCAGATTTACATTAAATGAACTCTAAGTGTTTTACTATGCAGTTGAAGTCAATATTTTAATTTCAACCTGGCATCCCTATTTTGGGTGGCCTATGTCATATAGGTGAAAATGATTAAAAAAAACGTTCAAACAAGATGTTTAAAAATGTTCAAAAATAGCTGATATATAAGCTCACATACACATACATACAACGCATTGTGAGGTTATAGATTGGCTATTTTCGCTATTCATTATTCAACAAGTATACAGGGCTTAAGTGGCTAAGACTCACCCTGACTCTCTTCTCTGTTTCTTTCTCACTCTCTCTATCAGTCTGCCACTGTCTCTCTCTGTCTCTGTGTATCTGCAGTGATGAGTGACACAACAGCAGGTGCTCAGAGAACCGTGGAGAGTGCTTTCATTTTGCCACTTATACGACAAATTACCCAGACAATGGACCAGGCGAGCCGGGGCCCTAATTCAATTCCAACTGTTGACTCCGGGCATTCGCCTGCATGCATTCGGCTGCCTTGGGAAAGGAGATTCCCCACACACGCGGCAAAAAAAAAAAAAAAAACTTCATCTGAACGCAGTCAAACAAAATGAAAGGTAATATTCTTTATCTGGCCCAAGATAGCAGCAGATGAACTGTCCTCATATGAGCGCAAATAAGATTTAGGCATTCCATGCTTCAGACGACCCTCAACTCAAAGTGATTTGGATCAATAGTGTTTGCCAGGCACTGCAGAAAGAGAAAGAGAGAGAATGAGTTAGAGGGAGAGAGAGAGAGAGAGGGAGAGAATGACAGAGAGAGAGAGAGAGAGAGGGGGAGAGAGAGAGAGAGAGAGAGAGAGAGAGAGACAGAAAAGCAACACATGCACATCACAATGGGGGAGAGGCAGACCGCAGCAGCAGAGCTGTATTCAAATTTCACCGGTGTCAAATTAATTTCCGTGTTATCTGGAAATTCAATTAGAAAGGACCCCCAACCCCACACCATCCCTCCCTCCATCCCTCCCGCCCCACTTCTCTCTCCCCCCTCCTCCTTTGTGAGTAGGAGAGTGTTGGACATCCCGGTGTGACAGATTACACTGCTCAGAGTGCATATCAGGCCGAAGTGTTGAGGCCCACTAATCCGCCCTCTAATTCTCAATTAGTGTAAAATGAGGCCATAAATCACGTGGACAGGCCGATCGATGGAAACGTTGTTTTAGGAGTGATTGGCAGCCTCCCCAAAGGTTACTGTTTAAGTTGGTTTAAGGTTACCACTCTCTCCAGGCAGAGGGGGAGGGGGGTTGTGCATGTGCGTGTGGCATGTATACGCCTGCGTGTGTGTGTCTGAACACACGCACGACTTTCTCCATACATGCACTTGTGATTGCGCATGCATGTCTTGTATGTATTTGTGACTGTGTCTGTGTGAATGCAAGAGAATGTGTGGGCGTGTGTGTGTCTGAATGTGTACGTGCATTTGTTTATATTTGTATTTGTTTGTGGGTGTGCATGTATTTGTTTCTCTCTGTGTGTGTGTGTATTTGTTTCTCTCTCTCTGTGTGTGTGTGTGTGTGTGTGTGTGTGTGTGTGTGTGTGTGTGTGTGTGTGTGTGTGTGTGTGTGTGTGTGTGTGTGTGTGTGTGTGTGTGTGTGTGTGTGTGTGTGTGTGGTGCAAGCGTGCCTTGTGGTTGGGGGGGTTGAACTCAATCTATATGATGCAGGGCCTCGGCCCGTTGGGAATACAGCAGAGGGACAGCACCAATTTTTAGCCCATCAGCCGTCCAATTTTTCTCCTTTTCATACCTGCTGTAGTAAATGAGAAACAAATTAAATTTCACCCCACTATCTCCACAGAAACCATTTAAATCCTTTATGGAAACCAAATTGTCCCCAGACAAATCGCCCCTGGTTCGGTGGAAATACACTATGGCGCTGCAACCGAAATAAATTTGTGTCACTCTGGATATGGCATTGTCTGTAATGCCATTCATTGGAGAATCCTGGTGAAAGACAGAGAGGGGAATAAAATAAGGGGGCACTTTTGCGGGAACAAAAGGGCTGAAAAAGACCCCGGCTCTGTATTCTCTCACCCTCTTCCGTCTCTTGCTCGCTCCAACCTTATCCCTCGCGCCCACTTCCCCATGCGCGGTGCGGTTATTAATTTTCGGCCAGGAGTATTTTTTGCATTCATGAGGCTGAGATTGAAATGGAAATGAGGGGGCTGGCAGGCAGCATGAGCCGCAGTGAGCAGCCTCAGCAGCAGTGGCCGTGGCCGGGCGGGCCCCCAGCGTGCAGGCGGTGCGGCGCACGGCGCGGTCGACATGTGTCAGAGACGGAGAGTGGGTGGGGGTGGAGGGGGGCCCTCGGCGGCCGCCGTCGAGCCTCCCTCCCTCCCTCTTTCTCTCTCTCTCTCTTTCTCTCTCTCTCTCTGTCATTCCCCCAGATTACCAGCCCCCGACATCAATCACTGCATCAGGGAAACAATGCATAAAACGGCCCCAACAAGGACGATGAAAAATCACTGACAGAGCAGGAGAGTGGTGGCGCACCGGGAGGGAGGGAGGGTGTCGGAAAAGAGAGGGAGGGAGGGAGGAGGGATAGAGAAAGGAGGGGAACTGGTGGCGTTCCACCTTCGGCAAGCGGGATGATTAGTCACATTCACAAGGGAACGAGGGAAGAGAGAGGCAGACAAGGAGAACAGGACAGAGAGAGAGGGCCCAAATATTAATAAAGAGAATGATAAAGTAATGGAGGAAATAAAGACTGGAAGATAAAGTGATAGATGCTGGGGGGGATGAGATTGGGGGGGGGGGGGGGGGGGCATAATGACCACAAGCTAAATAGTTCAAAATGCTCTCAAGAGACATCTTCACTCTCCACTGAAATGTTTCTTTAACTACTGGCGTCATGCTAAATTCTCACAGCGATCACGTCATTGAAACATCCATGGCTACGACTGATGAACTCTGAGTGTAGTCTTTTGAATTAAGAATTAAGATTAACATCTTAATTGATGCCACAGGGGGTCGTAACATACGGGTATGCATACGTGTAAAGGTCCATAAATACTTCAAGGATCAGATTATCAAGCACAATCAGTATACAGAATTCAGTCGTGAACAAATCGATGCCTGCTTGCAGCAGAGGGGACCTGTCACCATTGTTGACTTTATCCAGATATCCTCTTTTCCACTTCATTGCTTTTCTTTAAAGTCTCTGCCGGTGCCACTAAGGGTCACTCTTTATGACGCCGTCACCCCAGGTTCACGTCTAACCTAATCTGGGCCATTATTGATGACATCACCACTTAGGGGGGGGGGTGGGGGGTTTGGCCGGCGGAATTCCATTTCCGTAAGCACTGTAGACCGGTCTATTATTATGATCATTATTAACCGCAATCACTTTTTTCCCCTTACTTTCTTCCCCTCGGTGGCTCAGTGTCTGCTTTGTGTCCTCCACGGTACGGCAAAAAAAAAAAAAAGCTAATGTGCTGAAAGGCTGGTTCTTGTCTCCCCGAGCTCATTGAAATCATGTGAATGCCATTTGTGCTTAATCCTTCTGGGTGTACCATAAAGAGAAGAGAGGCGGCAGCTCCTGAAGAGAGATGAGAGGACCTCAGGGGATTCACTTGCATCGCCTTGTCTGTCGAGACAGAGACACAGAAAGAGAGAGAGAGAGAGAGAGAGAGAGAGAGAGAGAGAGAGAGAGAGAGAGAGAGAGAGAGAGAGAGAGAGAGAGAGAGAGAGAGAGAGAGGGAGGGAGAGAGAGAGAGCTCGACAACTGACAGCCCAAACAAAATGTCTCATAATTTGATTAGGTTATAATGACAATCTTTATTTATAGTCGGCCTCAGATGCAGGGAGGGGTGGGCTTTTGTAACATCAGATTCACATTAGCTGCTGCAGGTTTTTGTGGGTGAAATCAAAATAACAACAAGCATTGCTTACATACGTAGCTAAAGGCTAATTACAGACAGCAGCATGTCCATCCGACGCCTGGCCTCAGCCGCTCTGCACGCTCGTTTGCCTAGTCGTTAGGTTTGTGATCACTTCTTTCATTTAGCAGCAGGGTCGGACTCTCCTCAAAAACCAAGATACAAGCACAGCGGAACACCTTCCATATGCATGAGGATTACATCAGAGGCAGGAAGCTGTTGTCGAAGCTTTGAAATAATAATGCAGCAAATGATAACGCCTCGGGATGCTACAACACCTCATTATGGCTCAGAGTAGGCCGTGTAAAGGAGAAAACAGGAAGGAGCGAGTAGTAGGGAAACATGGCGGTGCGCTTGAACAACAGCCATATTTATATTCATCCGTTTACATCAAATTGTTGCTTCCCCACAAAGAGCGAGGCGGGCGATGGGGGTTTGAACTCAGGGTTAATGACAAAGTCCCTGGCGTCGAGTTACCTGCTCGTCTGCAGGCGAACCCGTCTGTCGAAACAAACATTTCATTTGTGCGCCACATGTTTCTCAGACGAGACCCCAGTAAAAGTTGTTCAATAAATTTTACCGTCTGTTTTACAGACACACACCGCCCCCACCCCCAACCCTGTGTCATTTTTTTAATTGAAAGTAGATTCTAACTCGGCTATAAACATCATTCCGCCCAATCATAGCTGGTTTAGATCAAATGCTTGTGTTCAGTGGGCCGCGCTTACAGATGACTTCAACCCTGCCTTGTCTTCCAGGCTCTAGTACTGTTAAACACTCTGGCACTCTTTTAAGGCTGGGAGATGGCTGTCACTGTATTTTGTCAGCAAAGCATAATATTTCTTCAGGAGTTCTGAACCTGGCACTCAGCGGGGTAGAAATGAAAATAAGGCAGTTCATAAACGGGGGGAGTCAGCCGTAAATCACCTAACACGGAGAGGACGCGCTGCTGGCTGTCACAGCACTCCCCTGGAAAGCAGATTGGACATCAGCCATCAGGCTTTAATCAACCCGTGCTTAATAGACACGTCTCTGCTCTTTATGACACACACAAACACACGCGCGCACACACACACACACACACGCGCACACACCAAAGAACTTTGCTTTCAGACTGTTTTTCTCCAACTTGTGCTATTTAAATGTGGCTTGTGTTTGTTTGTTTGGAAGTTAAAGGTTATTCTTTGGTGGGATCCGAAACGCACTCTTTGAAGGTTTAATATCGGCGGTTCACACATACACACATACACAGATATGCATCAAAGGTTGACTCTCTTTGCCGTGATATGAAGTTTTTCTTTTTTTTACATGCTGCGTGTCAAACGATAATGTTATTGTTGGCAAGACAATTTTATAGTGGTGGGATTTTATTCCACCTTTTTTTCTCTCCCTTTCTTTGTTTTAATTAAACAGTGGATGTCTTGCGTGGCTGTGGTTTTGCAGCTAAGTGCGGTCTGAAAACCAACACCAAACAGATGGGGAAGTATTCATATTGGGAGAGCAGAACTGTACGGACTACTGAAACAATAGAGAACGTTATCATAATCTGGATTATAAATCATCCCAGTGAGCTGAGCTGTTGAGCCAATGTGGACTCAGAGATGAAAGTCAAAGGGGAGGGCTGTTCAGGTCATCATGTGTTATTCACATTTCTTTTTGGGTAAAGTATTATGGTAGATTGTGTGTCAAAAATGTTCTTCTGTAGGCATGGTGTACTCATACATAACCCCAAGTCAGCTTTTACGCCAGTGGTCATATTTCTCATTTTCAGCATTTTCTTTACTGGAGTTTCAGGTCTCTTTAAATGTCAAAGTACTATTTACAGCATACTAAAAGGAGACTTGCACAACTTAAAATATCTAAGATATGATAAATGGAAAAACAACTCCATCTTGTCCCCATCCCCTCTTGTTAAACTTGAAAGATGTGGCTAATGAAGCTCTGGTGTGGGTGTTTCATAAAGCCTGACGTATACTTAGCTGCGGGCGGGTGTCGCACACCAAAAATAGCAGATCTACAAGCTCACAATGCGTCGCAGCGCAATGCGTTGTGAGTTTGTAGATGTGCCATTTTCGGTGCGCAACATTGTGCGCCACCAAGTATAAATCAGGGGTTACAGTAAATCACACCAAAATTGTCTATTTAATGAGTGTTCTTCTCACTCACAATAGAGCATTGATTGTGAAAGAGCTGGAGAGCTCTTCAGTGAAGAGGATCTTCAGTTCAAGGGCCACCCACCGCCAAGGGTCCTCAAAGCCTCACATGTCAAATCATTGAATTTGGGCCCGAGTTGAATTTTCTGTCATTCTGCTTCTAGGACAAACTTAAACTTCCACCTGGCAGCCACCAATTATTTCTTTCATATTAGCCTACATTGGTCTCAACCTGTACAAGCAGTAAATGATATAATAATAATACAATACCAGTGCCTGTTGAGCACGATCTACTCAGGAACGAAGCAAGTTGGAAACGATGCTAATTGGGAATGCATGCCCCACCCGGTTATACAGTACTCCTTGTACCTGTTGTCAGAGTAACCGTTGTACCCATCTGTTTGTGTCCCTTTTGTGCCTATATGGAGATCTCTGTATCTGTCTGTCTTGTCCCTTTCATGCCCATATGGAGATCCCTGATGTCATCAGTATTTTCCCATATGGCTATATATGGGCATTGCGGTTGGATAGGTGATTCTAGACAACTAGATGCCTATGTATGGGCACATCGTCCGGATGAGGGATTCTGGACAACCACCTATTTGAACGACTCGACGCCAGGCACCCGCACTCCGTCAAGTCCTCGTCGATGCGCGCTCAAAGTTTAAAGTCAGTTGGTCCCATATATGCGCATGACCATAGGCATGCCATGTATTTGCCCATACATGGCCATATCAGTGGGATCGGTGGTTCTGGACAACTGCATATCTGAACGACTCAACGCCAGGCACCGGCACTACCTCAGGTCCTCGCCAATGCCTGGTTTGAAGTCAGTCAGTCCCATTATGGGCATATGTGCATAGTGGTCGGAACGGTGGTTCTGGACAACTGTATCGCCATAAATGTCTATATACATGTATGGGCGTTTCGGTCAGTTAGGCAGTTATGGACAACCACCTATCCGGCCGCCGCAATCCCGAGAATCTGAACTCCCCCGGTCGTCGGCGACGCGCGCACCGAGTTTGAAGTCGGTTGGTTAGACAGTTCTCGAGATTCGTGAACTAAAGATGGACGGACATACGTACAGCGATTTGTGCATTTCCTGTACGAAGATGTGTCCCGTGTAAGTATAATATCCGAAACTCAATGAATAAAATGTGGTTACACAGTAAAATCCTCAGTGTTATTCTAAGTCTGCAAGAGTCAAAATGGACCTATACGGAATTTTGCCATGTAGGTAGTCTGTTGATTGAATATTTGAATGAAGAACCATTGTAATGTCACATGATCTCACATCACCTGAGGAGTGACAATGGCTCCACAGCAACACACCACCAGTCCCCATGGAGAGAAACAGATGTTAGCCGATGAGAGAGCGGGACAGTGACCAAAGCCAATTGAGTTATATCTTCATGACACAGAGCTGGCAAAGGTAGTTTACCGCTATATGAATTTTAACCCAATAAGAAGGACATTAGCAGTGCAAATCTACATGTGACAGAGGAGCATGGTAAAGAAACGAGCAGATGTCTCTCTCTCTCTCTCTCTCTCTCTCTCTCTCTCTCTCTCGTTGTTGAGGGGCTAGTTGTATTGATTGGATTCCTGCCCTCAGACTTGGGTCCTATATCTACATGTGTCAGCGCTGATATTGGCTATTAGAAACCCAACACCAGAGCACAGGTTGTGCAGCAGGGTGTGGAGCGGCCTATTACGACTCACACTCTGTCCCATCTGTCATCTAATACGGTGCATCCCTATTGTTGGAGCCTGACACAGGAAAGCCTAGGATGATGTATATACAGTGTATATGTACACTATAGAATCCTGAGTGTTCATTTAACTCTGAGAGTGTACAAATGTAACCAAATGGACATGCACTGTAAGTGTGGTTTTGGTTTTGGTTACATTTGTGCACTCTCAGAGTTACATTTGGTTACATGTGTACACTCCGAGTTAAACGATCACTGAACACCTTTAAAGTGTAGGCTATTATGTATAAAATTAAGTATCAGTATGAAAATCTCTCTTTTACACCCCATACTGTCGTCTATGGCAGTGTTTGGAGCATTAATCTTTATCTCTCAACAAGCGGTTCAATAATTATGGAAGGTATTCCTGAAATATCTTGATTTCCATGGAAAACGAAGTGGTTGGAGTGTGGAATCCCTGGAAAGCCATACAGCGTTAGTTGTGGTTGTGTTTTGTTATGCTGTCAGTAGGGTAATTGTTGTGGCCTCAATAGATTATTTTCCTGTACGAAGAGGGAAGCACTGAGTGGACATTGTTACACCGCTAACCACATCTTAATCAGGAGAAACCAGAATGACCCTACCGCCATGAAGGGACCTCTTAATTGCATACAGAAGCCTGCAGGGAAAAAATGTTGCCCTCCACGAATCATTTATCATTTGGTGTGAACTATGAAATGACGTTATATAATGATAACCATCAACAATAATCCGGTGTACCCAAAGACCTCTCTCATCAATTATCTGTTATTGGAGACCCTGTATCCTGTGTATTGTGATATTCGTTTACGTTTGATGAATGTTGCGTTCGGCGAGTGTTTTGGTCCCCGGGATATCTTTCTCCCACTGATGTACTTATTAATAATAAATTGGGAGAGGAATGTGTGAGTTCTGCCTCCTTCCTCTGTGATTGTAGGGGCAAAAGTGCGCTTGAAGTATCCATCTTAATACAAAGACACTCTATTAGATAAAGCTAACTTGCCCAAGACAAATAGTGATGCTCGGGCACTGAAGTATAACAACAGTACTTTCCCTCTTTCCAACTCCGGGAAAGCCACTGTCTCTCTCTGTTGATCTCGCTCACTCTCCTCTTCCCTCTATTTTCAACTTGGAATGATAAATCAACAAGAATAACATTTTACTCATAAAGTGATCCGCTTCATCTTACAATGATCAGAGCAGAGACCAGATTATAGGATGTGGTCTGAAGCAAGCTAACAAAGTTCTAACGATGCGTCCCGTTTTGTGGTGGAAAATATGTTATTTTCAGCGAACGACACTGCCGTACGATGAAGTACAAATCAGGCCTCAAGCTCTGGAGGCTGTCTGCAGAGTCATATGTCATTCAAGCCAACACGTCCCCGTCCCCCCCACCCCCTGCTGTCCCAACACTAACAATACATAACCCGAGTGTGTCGGACACTGGGGTTCAAATAAAGAAAGGGTTATTTATGCCCTTCATCGCACCTCTCGGATATACAATATTTTTTTTCTCCCGCTCTATCAAAGAGCAGTCAGTCACCTCAGCCACATAAATCACCCTCAAGCTGTGCTTTGTGAAAACACGCCGATTAAGTTTGTGTGCCGCGGTCGGGCAGAGAGGCAGTAAATTTCCCTGGTAACAAAGTTAACATTGATTCAGATATAAGCACTTGTCCGCGTGTAACAACGATAACCTTTTAGTAGATTTGGAAAACATATTTGACACCCATTAAAATAACGAATGATTTTTCTCCTCCCCAGAGGAAGGCAGCGAAGGTGTGTTTGGACAGAGGGGAGGCGGGGGTGGGGGGCGCCTCAGCATGCAAGATGCCAGCACTGAAACAGCCTGGGAGTGCATTTTATCCCAGGTCGTTTCAGTGCTCACATGTACAGCTACAGTAAGTCACCATTCCATGGCCACCTGGAATACACCAATTTAAAATGTGGGCATTTAGCAAATGCTCTTATCCAAAGAGACCTAAAGCGCACGGTCAGAGTAAAACAAGTACTGTATGTGCTGTGCTTCAAGGTAAACAGGATAGCAGGTAGAAATCTAACATAGCATAGATAGATAGAGACCTTTATTGATCCCACAAGTGATCAATAAATGTCTGTTGTCCTGGCCGTACCACATTTGAAAACACTGGACAGATACAGAAAAAAAAGGAGGATGGAATATGAAAAATCAAACACATCCGTCCTGATCACATGACTATGGAGATCATGTGTACCGATTTGCGTGAAATTTGGATAAAATCGGAAGGAGTAATATAAAAGAATGTGTTTTACATAAATCGGCCTCCTGGTGGCGCTATAAAAGGCAAATGTGAAAAATGCAGGGCAAATGTTTTTCCTTGACCTCTAGGGAGTGCGCATACAAAGTTTTACACAGATCGGTGCAGTTATAGGTAAAAACATGAATCGGCCTGTTATAGCGCCACCATGAGGATGATTTGGAAATTTTCAAGTAGCATTTATTCCTCGGCATAGTGGAATTATGCCTGAATAATTTCTCGGAAATTGCATGCTTTGTTCATGATTTGAGGCATTTTGTTGAAAACGGAGCACTCCTGCAAACTTTGGAAGCCATTTTTAGCCAATCAGGATGGAATATGAAAAATCTGAAAGACCCGTTTCGTTTAATGACTATAGAGACACTGTGTACCGATTTGCGCGATTTTTGGACAAAATCTGTAGGAGTACTGTCAAAAAATATGTTTTGCACAAATCGGCCTCCTGGTGGCGCTATAACAGGCCCATAAAATTTGGGGCAGAGGTTCTGAATTGGCATCCAGGGAGTGTGTGTGCACAGTTTCGCAGCGACCGGGCCAACGGTGCCGGAGATTAGCTGTTCACAGACAGATGGACACAAGGACACACACACGGACACACACACGGACACACACACGGACACACGGACGGACGGAGGGTAAAACATACTCTCTCGCCATGCCTTTCGGCCTGGCGGAGACAATAAAAGTTATACAATTAAGCAGTAAACAAAATAGTAAAATTACAGTAAGCACAAACAAACGACAAACATCTAACATGCCTATAGCATCTGAACAAGCCCACAGCGCATTGCGTTGCAACATGTTGTGGGCTTGCAGATCAGCTATTTTCTTCAACGGAAAAAAGTTGGGGACCAAATAGACCCTAGTGTTGGCCAGGTTGTTGTAGCCTAGAGGAAGGACAGATGTCCTGTGCTTTACATTGTTTACTGCATGTAACTGCATCGATGCATCTATTTTAATTTCAACAATCGAAGTATATCGATTTGCAAACAGCAACATATCATATCGTTTGACTTTGTAGTGTATCATATCGTTTTGCAATGCAAATAATCGATATCGAATCGTTTTGCAATGCAAGTAATCGATTGCATTTAACAATTTTAAGAAGAAAAAAGAAAAAGAGGGGTTTATTTACTTTTCCATTCCATATCACTACACTTGGTTTATCGATAAATGTGTGTAATATCTGTGTTCATGTCAAGGTGGGGGTTTGTCCATGTGTGTTCAAATACAATGTCCATGTATTTGCCAGAGAATCACTGTGTTTACTTATTTATATCCATAATAATAAATGTTCCCCTTAAAAAAACTGCGCTATCCACATGTTTCACACAGATATCGTTTCTTTGCTAAATAGTTACTGTATCGATTTTAAAGGGGCTACACCATGAATTAAAAAAATATATATTATATATAAATATTGCCCCCTAATACGTTTTAAACAGGTTGTAAGCCTAAAAAACATCCAGATATTTTTTTCTCACAATCTGACTGTCTGTCATTCCAAGCTTTTTCAGCTGCAATACCAAAACGTCCTATTGGGCAGGGGGGAGCTACTGAGCAATTCTGTCTGGCCATCGTCAATGCAAAATCAGTGCAAGTGACATCACTTGCACAGCCATTCTGAAATGGCCTGTTCAGACACGCCCATTCAGGAAATCCATGAAATGAGCATGAATGACTGAATGTTAAAAAAATATATTTTTTGGGGTACAAGAGACACTGGGGAGCCCAAAAAATACTAAAAACCTAAAAAAAAATGAAATTCATGGTGTAGCCCCTTTAAATCATTGAATCGTATTGCCATGAATGAACCAATATTGTCCATGTATCGTATCGTCAACCATGTATCGTGATGCCTATCATATCGCTGTTCAAATGTATCGTTACACCCCTATAAACCACTTAAGACACACACACACACACACACACACACACACACACACACACACACACACACACACACACACACACACACACACACACACACACACACACACACACACACACACACACACACACACACACACACACACACACACACACACACACACACACACACACACACACACACGAGAATGACATATGACATATGACACACACACACACACGAGAATCGGCCTCAGGTCTAAATGGGTTACAGCTCTCAACACTTTATGGATCTCATCCACTGCACCACTAAAGTAACATTCTACAGTGTCTTGTTGGTGTTAACACATCTTGTAAAGCATCAAAAAGGAAAGAGCTGGAGCACATGGGTCATCTTAAAAACTTAGGTGCAAAGACAATTACTGATGTTTCCATGCACATAGCACAGTGTCTTCTGGGTTAAAACATCAGTTATTATGTTTGTGCCTATTAAACGTTTTTAAGATGACCTCTTTCCTCTTTGATGCTTTGGTCCCTGTCTAAGAAGCACCAGGCGGCCATTATCTGGTACTAAGAGGTTTTAGCATGTGAACTCAATCACGTCTTGTACAATATACGTACTGTTCTGTGTTGTGCCGGTGCTGTTCATTAGTACATTTTGCACAAGAACTTTCTGAAACAATGTGGGAAAGATCATGAGAAGCCTCAAAACCCAGAGCAAATATCAATATACTGAACTGAACTTTAGTCTTTTGCTTTCTTTCTTTCTTTCTTTCTTTCTTTCGTAGTATATTTCTCGGAAGTGCACTTTTGCATCTGTGAATGTCTCCATGAGTCCATTTAAAAAGTATGTGGTGAAAGAGGTTTGGGCCTCAGGTCAGCAGAGATGCTTGGTACAAAAATAGCCATGCAGCATATACGTAACATACAGGCTGACCACACAGACACCAAAGATGGAAACTAGCTGTCCCTTGTACTGATAAATGACCACTTAACTATCCCAGTCCCAGACGCTGAAAATGACTACTACGCAAGTTGTACAAGTACAAGTTTAACTGTTTGCATTCAGAGGATGGACAGGACTACTGCTGACGGTATTTTGTTGGGTTTTAGTCGAAAGGCTTGGGCTTCATCGAAAGGTTTTTGTTCCGCTGTTTGGCTATCACAAAGCTCCATATATAAAATGTTTAAACTATTCTGAAGAGGAACAGTCCTGGCTTGGACATTCTGTCTCTCCTTGCAATGCTTTGCAAATTATAAAGCATAAAAGTAGGATCCACTAACCACATAAAGCACTCTTTCTTTCTTTCTATTCTTAGTTTTTTTTATTCTTAGTTACGGGGCCAGAGCTCAGCTCTGGACCTGTTTTATTATTCGCTTTATTCTGTCACTTCTGCCACTTTTCGCAGTTCTGGCTGAACCGCGCTGTCGCTTTTTACGAAACTCGGACATATGGTAGATGGTCATGAAAAACGATCAAGAAATAATTCTCACAATCTTTCGTCCAAAGGTGGCGCTATAGCACTCAATTGAAAATGGCAACTTTGAACAGGTACAACTCATGCCCTGTTTGACCTACAACCATGAAACTTCGATACACACATGCGTCTCTTCATGCCCGACAACTTTTGTGGTCTGACTTTTGACCTCTGACCTTTAGATCTCCCACCATTTTGAATTATATGTAAAACAGTCATTGGCTCCTAACTTCTGCATTTTTTCACTTATGGAAAATCCGTTGGAAATTTTTGTAGGCAGTGGTCCAAAGTTCAAGTGTCAAACGTTTCGTGCAGATTGCTCAAAAATCCCAGGAGGAGATAGATTTTAACTATTACAGTTTTATGAAAATTATTAATCTGTGCCTAAAACATACATGCAGACTCACATTTCTTTGAAACTTTGCAGAAATGTACAGGGTCATTCCAAATATCACTGAAACCAATCTTACTCCAATTGGCCAAAAGGGGGCGCTATAGCAATTTTTTGAAAAGGCAGACTTTAAACAGGCATAAGTCATGCCTCGTTTGGCCGAAAGTCGTGAAACTTGCTTACACATGTGCCTTGACTCATGAGGAACACACGTATCGATTTGACCAGTAAGCTCCGCCCTTAGATTTTCCGCAATTTTGAGCAGTTTGAAAAATACTTGTTTTTGCCAGTTCTGGCTTAACCGTGCATATGCTTTTTACGAAACTCGGCCATATGGTAGATGCTCATGAAAAACTACCAAGAAATAATTCTCACACTCATTCGTCAAAGGGTGGCGCTATAGCACTCAATTGAAAGTGCCAACTTTGAACAGGTACAACTCATGCCCTGTTTGACCTACAACCATGAAACTTCGATACACACATGCGTCTCTTCATGCCCGACAACTTTTGTGGTCTGACTTTTGACCTCTGACCTTTAGATCGCCCACCATTTTGAATTATATGTAAAACAGTCATTGGCTCCTAACTTCTGCATTTTTTCACTTATGGAAAATCCGTTGGAAATTTTTGTAGGCAGTGGTCCAAAGTTCAAGTGTTAAACGTTTCGTGCAGATTGCTCAAAAATCCCAGGAGGAGATAGATTTTAACTATTACAGTTTTATGAAAATTATTCATCTGTGCCTAAAACATACATGCAGACTCACATTTCTTTGAAACTTTGCAGAAATGTACAGGGTCATTCCAAATATCACTGAAACCAATCTCACTCCAATTGGCCAAAAGGGGGCGCTATAGCAATTTTTTGAAAAGGCAGACTTTAAACAGGCATAAGTCATGCCTCGTTTGGCCGAAAGTCGTGAAACTTGCTTACACATGTGCCTTGACTCATGAGGAACACACGTATCGATTTGACCATTAAGCTCCGCCCTTAGATTGTCCGCAATTTTGAGCAGTTTGAAAAACACTTAAACCCAGGATTTTTCAGCTATTTGCGTGAAACTGTATCATCTGTGTGATCTCCTTTTTCACAGTTACTTGTCTATTGGGCCAATGGCGTCTCCCTTAAATGAATGCCTCACAATCTCAAGGTCGCCAGTTCAAGCCTCACTTGATGCAGACTTAATTTAAGTTGAATTGCAAACAACATGACTGTATCAATGAATACATGTGCAAATGGTAAAGATAACCTGAAATGCGTATTTGAGAGTACGTTTTTTCAACGTATGACATACTTCATTCTGAAAATAGCTGATCTACAATCTCACAACTTTTCATGGTTTGTGAGCTTGTAGATCGGCTACTTTCACTAGTTTTGGTTCTGAGGAGATGTACAATTTCTTCATTGGTAAATGGTTTGTGAACGAGTGATCTTAGTGTTAGTGAAACAGGGGCTTGGTTCATGAAAGAAGGCAAGAGTTTATGATCTTCAACAGACAATATCAGCCTGGACAAAGCTATAGCACTATAGGTAGTGTTGCAGCCTATTAGTCTGAAGGTTGAGAGTTCGAATCCTGTTAATGGCAGTAGGTTGAGATGTCCAATCAAACCATTATGTTTCCATCTCTCTCTCTCATCAATCTATTGTTTCCATGTCACTCTCTCTCTCTCTTCAATCTATTCCGTTTCCATGTCTCTCTTTCTCTCTATTCACTGGCCCCGTATTATCGCTGCTTGCAGCTATATTTTTTTTTTACTTTTCATAGCAAGAATGTCAAGGCTAATAGTAACTGGACATTTTTTAGGGGGAGGTTTTGGGCTGAGAATCATGGGACATTCTCTGATTTGGACATGGTAAAAACACAATTTAAAGCTTAACATTCAGTCCAAAGGACTGACTGTCAACTACTCATCAGAAAACTTCCCAGCTCTTCTATATTGTAGACAAATGCAGTTTAATTTCTTCTGTCTTCCATAGATTATTTTTTCTACAATTAAGAAATGTGTACATTTTGTGAGAGGTTAAGTCTACGCAAGAGCAATGAAAAGTTTAACAGAGAGAATAAAACAAAATTATAGGGTCATTCATTCAATGCCTCCACACAATCTGGTTGTCATATTTGACCCACGTGGCCTATTTTTTCTGAAGACAAAAGAAGAAAAGTAATATATTCCATAACATGTCATTTACTATATCTATCCACTTTTGTATTATGAGGGGTTCAGGAAGTTAGCAATTATGATGAGCACTTTTTTACAAGCAATCAAAATACCAAATAAATATTCATCAGGTCACCTTACCTGAAAATACACATTTCCTAAAAATAATGTGAAGAATTGCAGGGGCAGATCGGTGTTAAATATTCTTTTTAGTGCTTTGTGAAACAGCTAGTCTTTTTCACATGCTACAGTTACCATCCAGATGCTCGGTTAATACATTTCATTTTAAGTGCATACAGAAAAGAGTACGCATCCGTGTCCGTTCTTTTTGAGTTGACGTTGTCAGGAATATATTTTCATAATGTCAAATTGAGGTTAGCTCCGACTTCAATGGGCTATGACAAGAAAAGCTCATAGTCTTGAATTTGTAAAAGTATCAAAGAACAAAAGAGACGAACAAGTACGCCTCTTATATATTTTTTCTTTTCCCAAATAGCAGGAACACATGTCAGTCGGTTGTGTGTTCCTCCCAAGGTAAAATATTTTTCCAAGTGAAAGCACCAAAGTGACAACTCCATCACCGAAAGTAGTTTGTCCTCTGCAGCTCCGTGAAAATATTATGAAAAGCCAAAAGAAAGAGAAAGGGAGGGGAGCGAAGAGGAGGGAAGGCAGGGAGGTGGGGGC
Organism: Gymnoscopelus microlampas; assembly: GCF_963454915.1. Lineage (NCBI taxonomy): Eukaryota > Metazoa > Chordata > Actinopteri > Myctophiformes > Myctophidae > Gymnoscopelus > Gymnoscopelus microlampas. Next base: position 24,214,107 of record NC_139954.1, read on the forward strand.
TGGTATGAGTGACGGACAGCTTTGACACTCCGGAGCACTTAGACAATTACTAACGGTTTCTGCCAGTCACCACATCTGACACAACACAAACACGGCGGGGATAATTTTACACTACACTGCCGGGCATGGGTCACTTTAAAGGAACACAGGGAAGCCCATTTCAGCTTGCATTTCAGGGCCAATCATCCAAATTGGCCCCGCAAACTCAACCGGCTGACTGAGACCCCCCACCCCTACCCCCCATACCACCAATACCATATGACTCCCATAACGGATGATAATCGAGAAAGAGAGAGAAGGGGGGGGTGGCAGAGAAAGGGAAAAAGAAAGCGAAAACAGAGCAGAGGACAGGGAGGAGAGAGAGAGAGAGAGAGAGAGAGAGAGAGAGAGAGAGAGAGAGAGAGAGAGAGAGAGAGAGAGAGAGAGAGAGAGAGCAGACCTTTGAAGTGCAGCTGTCATTCAACACATTTCCAGAGTGGGAACCATGAGGCGAGGGTGAAATGGAGTACAGGTGTGGGGAACAGAACAGCGATGGACCCCACCAGGTCAAAGTGGGACATAAAAGGAGGAAGACTCTGGTAGAACTGATGGTGCTTGAGGGAGCAGGGGATCAATGGCAATTAAAAGGGTCACACCATCAAATTTTAAAGCTGCAATCTGTAGGTTTCATGTCCTACCCGGGATTTGAACCCTGGTTTCTCACGTGGGAGACGACATTTAAACCCCCCTTCCAAGACAGAACCCTTGATTGGCTAGGGGAGATACAACAGTAAGTGTCCTAAACCCGACACCAGGGTCTATGTTTCTCAATGGAGGTAGGGAGACCACATCCAACCGCTGCAGATGTGCTAGTTTTATTGTATTAACATACAGATTACCATACAGATTAAATTAATGTTTTAATCATTAAAATATGTTTTTGCAGCTTTAAACTTTTGACATTCCAATTCCTATACACCAGGCAGTGGTGGAAGAAAATCACAGCGCCTGCTTGGCTTATCGGCTTAGCTCATGTTCTCAACCATTTGCATCAAATTCTGTCCAAAAAAACAATTTTCATTAGCTTGATCTAAATATGAATACGGTTAGGGATAATGAGCTATAAACATAGCACAAGCCATTTCAATGGTGCATAGCATCTACGATGTTGGAGCAATTAAGATGTTTAAATCTCAGCACTGTGTACCCTGAGATTAAAAGGACTGTCCTTAGGGCAGTTAGGTCTGTAAAAATGAACATTTACTTTCCCATAGCAAGAATGTCATGTCAAAGCTCACTAGTGACTGTACTAATGACGGTATACCAACCGAAATGTTATTGGACTGAGAATCATGGGACATTCTCTGATTTGGACATGGTAACTTTATACATAACACACACAATTTAAAGCTCAACATTCAGACCAAAAGACCGACTCTAAAGTTAGTCTACTACTCATAAGAAAACTTCCCAGCTCTTCTATATTGTAGAATAATTAGATTCTTAGCTCTCTGGTTTCTATGCTTGGGATAGTTTCTATACTTACAAATACTTGGTCAAATTTCCAAGGCCATAGGACAGAGTTGTGTATGTGAATTATTGGACTGGAACTTTTTTAAAGTATGCTCCTTACAAGCAATTCTTCACTGCATGTGTTTCACACCCACCTAGACTGTCAGATGCTCAATGAATCCAGCATGAAATATGTACTTCAAAGTCACATTGCCTTCCACTCATACTGTAGGTTTCCATTCAGTCTGAAAAAGAATCAAACATCCTGTTGACAGGCACCCTTGTCAGTCCATCATTGAGTATTTACTAGTTTTCACTTTTCACTTTCTGCAGGGAAGCAATGACCGCCAGCAAGTCTCCCAAATAAGCAGCCTTTGAATCACTGTGTGTGCATCAGGGACAATGCATTCTTTGTTGGAAATCGTTGCTGCAATATTGTTTTCCATACTGGTACAGACACGGTTTGAACTTGGCGGCAAATCCACGCTGGAAGCAAGCATTTGATGTGATCAGAAGGTGATCTCATCAGCAACAGACTGGACGTGGCCCCAAATCATCATAACATCATTTCATAGCATCAAAGCCACACGATGGTAAATATTATAGGTCATGAGAAAAAGATGTGTAATTAATTAAATGGTCCATGAAATGAAAAACACAGACGCCTTCCTTTTTTCCTGTCCGGCATCTGTTGGGACACTCTGAAAAGAAAGAAAATTGTATACATACTGTATATATACCTAAATATTTTGAGGGTGATAGATGACCTGGGGCAGGGGGATCTAGAGACAAAGTGACCCAGTTGTTACTACACATGTCCTTGTCTCTGCAGCCGACTTTGACAATTCTAAATTTGGAACAGCTCGAGCTGCTTGTCAAACCTGACAATACTGTCACTTTTGTTCACACTAGCATGGCCGTACATCCAGGCTAATTGTTCCCCAGATGTGAACATCCATAGTCATCTCATCACGCTCATTCTGATGTCTGCGCCGGAGTCCAGGTTAATCTGAACTGAACGCCGATTCCAAGGAAAATCAAAAACATCCTGATTGGCTGACATTCTTGGTTAGCTGTGTGATTTCAGAGTGACTACGCCATCTCCAATGGACCTGGACCTCCCACTGATGAATGCTCAACAGAAATTTGTTTGAAAGATGCTCCTTGGAGATCTGAGTTTGGGCATAATTCATGCACACACGTGCATACACTCACACATACACCTGATATATACGTGATGCAACACACACAATATACACAGCACGTACATATGCAACCTACTGTACACACGTGCACACGTACACAAACGAAAACACACAGTCCAACCTCATAACTGTCAATGCGGGATGGGTTTTTGAAGTGACAGGGCGGACCAGACTTCCTCCGTAGACCACTGCTGATTGTCCTGCATTCGACGCTGTTTGGCTGTGCTTAGATGTTTCCCCAGGATATAACAATATTTCTCTATTGTTGTTATTTTTGCACACAGTCTGACTGGTTGGTTGACTGGGCAAATTAATAGGTCTAATCGTTGGAATAATCAGGAGGGGGAATGTTTTGTTCTAACAAGCACTCTGCCAAACAGCTGAAAAGGAAAAGGTAAGGAGTGATTCCCTCCCTTTTGCACACATGCCAACACATGAAAGTCATTTAGCTGCACTTAACTGTCTAAAAACAATTAGGGCAAAACATAACATCTGCATTGTGTGCCTCCTGTAGCACACTTCCTCTTTCCCCAGTCATGTGCCAGCAGAACAATTATTGGCAATCCTCATAATGCTAGTAGGTACACTTCATGAATTTTACATTATCCTTCATCATTACCATAACGACGCTATCAAAGATATTAGAAGCCTTCAACGTTGTTGTTTTTTTGTTTTTTTGTCTCCTTTTTTTTCTCTTCTTCTTTACTGCAGGGATCTCTCTCAGATCTATTGTCAAGGAGGTGGGTATCATCCACCATATATCATGCGCAAGCCACCTTCTCCTAATGAGTGTATATGCATGTCTGAGTGTACCATATGTAAATCCTTGTGTTGAGTGTCAGAGGGGGGGGGGGGGGTTGACTGTGTGTGTGTGTGTGTGTGTGTGTGTGTGTGTGTGTGTGTGTGTGTGTGTGTGTGTGTGTGTGTGTGTGTGTGTGTGTGTGTGTGTGTGTGTGTGTGTGTGTGTGTGTGTGTGCACGTACGTGCGTGTGTGCATGATGAATCTCAATAAAAACGGAAAATCTGCATTGTCTCCTTTTCTGCTTTGTCTGTTGCATCTTACTGTAAAGAGAATAGGTGTGTGTGTGTGTGTGTGTGTGTGTGTGTGTGTGTGTGTGTGTGTGTGTGTGTGTGTGTACGTGTGTGTGTGTGCACACTTGTGCATGCGTACGTGAGCGCGTGTCTGCTCTCATGCATCTGTTCGACACAACATAATTTGGATTCATCATTAGAAGTGGGCGATTTGACAGACATCCAAAGACGAGGTGGAGTAATTAGCATTTTACGTCCTACAGCCGCATCATCTTTCCCCATCTAGCCTCGCTCTCCCTCTCCCCCCGCCCCCCCCCCCCTGCTCTGCCTGGGTACTGTGATGTCCTGTGAAGCAGTGAAATGAGGCTGGTTAGTGTGTTGTCCTCCCTCGATGGCAGTGGCAGAGAAATGCTTAATTTATGCTCCATTGTATGATGGCGTCGCACCGTAAATAGTCGATCTACAAGCTCACTGCGCGTTGCGACACGACGCGCAGTGAGATTGTAGATCGGCTATTTTCGCCACGTGACACCATGATATGAGAAAGTATAAATTGGCCTTAACAGACTTTAATTATGATCTTCCAGGGACAAAACCAGAGTGAAGAACAAAGTGCACACAAAACACTGATGACAACCAGTCTGATAATACAAAAATATATTTTGTACACACAGGCACGCACATGCACACATTCTTATACACATACTGTGCTCACACATCCCAGCACATAAACAAGCATTATCACAGGCAGACAAGGACACACAAATGACATCGTGCTCCCCAAAAAAACACACACAACGCATAAACAGAGATGAACACAGACACACGCCCAACTTCCTTTTAATGTCTTGTCTCTGATTCTTGCCAGAAAGAAATTGGTTTTGCTTATTAATGCAACAAATGCTGTCTGTTGGCTGGCTGCAATACGGATGGTGTTTACTATGGCTCCACAGTCCCCTGCTAACACGTGTCGTTATTAGATACCGTGGGGGGCTGGGGGCAGAAGACACAAACACATGCACGCACACACACACAGCAACCAACCAGCCATCTGACAATCACTCAACACACTGCAAGGTTGTTACCATATCTGGTGGCAGTAAATTGGGTGGTCTCACATACATATTTTCATATGCTGATGGCCACATTACTGGTGCAGACATCCCGCTGAAGCGATTTGTGGTGCTCATTTGAAAGTGATAGGACGCAGGCAGTGACTGAACTCTTACTCAGCGGTAGCTGGATTCACGGTGTCTTTATTGTTTTACAGCTCGTGTACTAACCTGGGTGCATTGATAATGGGCTGTTGTGCTAATAGGGAGATAACACATCCAATCCATCACCAAGCTCTCATAATGCATGGGCGAATGTCTGTGTGCATGCATGAGTGCAAGCGTGCCTGCGTGAGTTGTGTATGTGTGTGTATATGTGCGCGCGTGTGTGTATGTGTGCATTTACATTTACTATAATGTAACAATTTTGGGCCTACAGCCGAAGCAATGTATTGGTGCTCATTTATAAGGAGGCGTCCATAAACGAACAGTGAATCCATTAAGTTTTGCCAAATGAAAGAAATCCAACAATGGATAACAGACATTTCTAAAGGCAGCACATACAGTTGTTAGAGACAAATGATGTAGCACATAAAGTCATAAGTACTGTGTACAAAGTTGCTCGTTATTCACTCTGAACTCCTTTACTTATCAAACTGTCACACACAGTGGTCATAACACAATGTGATTACCTTCCTCTCTCTCTCTCTCTCTCTCTCTCTCTCTCTCCCCCTGCCCCCTCATATCCCCCGTTCTCCTGCTCCCAGTCTCCGCCATGATTACCACACTGCCTGGAGCGACTGAATTTGAATAGGGGCCGCCTATTATTTTCCCCCATGTGATAGTAATTATTTACAAATTTGTGAGTGTTCATGTGAAATACAGGATGTTCTATTAGAAGTTATGTATGACGGGAGGGGGAGGGCAGCCAGGTCTTGATTTGGAATATGCTATTAACTCAATCAGATTAAGCACAGCCACAGGTAGCCGGATACTTACGATGGAAGAGACAGCCCCCTGGACAGTATTAACTCAATCAGATTAATATTACAGATTGTCATGACCGCCTTTGTTTTCCATGTGGGAGAGGCCCGGCCTTGCAGAGATGTTACTTTGGTGAATGTGATTACCCCGACAAAAAAACAATAGGGGTACAGAGGGAGCATTGCTGTTGGCGCTGCTGTATTCAATAACCAGGCCAACGAGCCCCATTCTTCTCCCATTATATTTCTTAATTTGGCGAATCTTCACGCAAATTACTCAGGCCCCGTCTCATTTGGGTGGAAGTACAGATTACAGAAGCAGGATATAATTGCAGGAGACATGAGGCCGCTCGCTGGCAAAGCCGAGAGGCTGATTGCACAGGAAGTAGTATTATTGGCCACGCATAAGGAGCTGCTGTAATGTGGCACAACTGCTTCTCATTCTGTGGATCAAACTGTACATCGCAAATTAAGTAAAATGTCGGGGAAAAAAACAACAACAAATATAGCTGCAAGCAGCGATAATACGGGGCCAGGAGAGAGAAAGAGAAATGATAATTCCTTTAACAGGTCAGTTCATGAAAGTCCTTGCGGTCTTGTTTCCAATGAGGGCCTGTGAGCAATTAGGGGTTAAGAGTCTTGCTTGTGTCGATGACAAATTTCATCGACACATTTGCTGACCTGGCCTGGAATCGTACCTGGGGCAACCAGAGCCTCTGGTTGCCTAGGCGGGCTCACTAACCACTCAGCTATGGCCGCCCCTGAGAGAGAGAGAGAGAGAGAGAGAGAGAGAGAGAGAGAGAGAGAGAGAGAGAGAGAGAGAGAGAGAGAGAGAGAGAGAGAGAGAGAGAGAGAGAGAGAGAGAGAGAGAGAGAGAGAGAGAGAGAGAGAGAGAGAGAGAGAGAGAGAGAGAGAGAGAGAGATGGAAACGGAATAGATTGAAGATAGAAACGGAATAGATTGAAGAGACAGAGAGAGAGACATGGAAACGGAATAGATTGAAGAGAAAGACATGGAAACGGAATAGATTGAAGAGAGAGAGAGAGAGCCATGGAAACGGAATAGATTGAGTCATGTTTTTTGCAATTCAACTTAAATGAGTGTGCATCAAGTGAGGCTTGAACCAGCAACCTTGCGGTCGTGAGGCACTCTTAGGTAGCTGCAACACTACCTATAGTGCTATAGCTTTGTCCAGGCTGATGTTGTCTGTTGAGGATGACAAACGCTTGCCTTCTGTCATGACCCAAGCCCCTGTTTCACTAACACTAAGATCACTCGTTCACAAACCATTTACCAATGAAGAAATTGTACATCTCCTCAGAAGCAAAACTAGTGAAAGTAGCCGATCTACAAGCTCACAAACCATTAAAAGTTGTCAGATTGTACATCGGCTATTTTCACAATGAAGTATGTTATACATTGAAAAAACATACTCTCATTGCTATCTGAAAAGTTGTGAGATTGTAGATCAGCTGTATGTAAAAAACACTCAATTAAGTATTTCATGTTATCTTTAACAATTGCAGATGTATTCATTGATAGTCATGTTGTGTGAAATGCAACTTAGATGAAGTCTGCACCAAGTGAGGCTTGAACTGGTGACCTTCAGGTTGTGGGGCACACATTTAAGCGAGAAGCCACCAACAGACAAGAACCTGTGAAAGGAGATCACAGAGATGATACAGTTTCACGCAAATAGCTGAAAAATCCTGGGTTTAAGTGTTTTTCAAACTGCTCAAGATTGCGGACAATCTAAGGGCTGTGCTTACTGGTCAACGTGATAGATGTGTTCCTCATTAGTCAAGGCACATGTGTAAGCAGGTCTAATGGCTGTCGGCCAAACGAGGCATGACTTTTGCCTGTTTAAAGTTTCAATTTTCAAAAAATTGCTATAGCGCCCCCGTTTGACCAATTGGAGTAAGATTGGTTTCAGTGATATTTGGAATGGCCCTTTACATTTCTGCAAAGTTTCAAAGAATGGTAAGTCTGCATGTATGTGTTAGGGGCAGATGAATAATTGTCATAAAACTGCAATATTCATTGGCTCATTAAAGCTTCATTTTTTCACTTATGGAAAATATTTTGCAAACGTTTTTTGGCATAGGTCCAAAGTTCATGTGTAAAAAGTTTCGTGCAGATTACTCAAAAATCCCAGGAGGAGATAGGTTTTAACTGTTTTTCATATAATTCAAAATGGTGGGAGATCTAAAGGTCAGAGGTCAAAAGTCAGAGTGTGAAAGTTGTTCAGCATGAGGAGACGCATGTGTGTATCGAAGTTTCATGGCTGTAGGTGAAACAGGGCATGAGTTGTACCTGTTCAAAGTTGGCATTTTTCAATTGAGTGCTATAGCGCCACCTTTTGACGAAAGATTGTGAGAATTATTTCTTGATCGTTTTTCATGACCATCTATCATATGGCCGAGTTTCATAAAAAGCGACTGCACGGTTCAGCCAGAACTGCCAAAAGTGGCAGAAGAAGAAACGGAATAATGCGAATAACAATACGGGTCCATGCTGGAAGCCTGGCCCCGTAACTAAAAAACATTTATGCTGGAATTACGCGCCAAATATAATTCACAGATGCAAGTTTATCAATAAATATACTACCTGATGTGTAATTATGATTGGGGTGCGCCATCGGCTATAGGGTATGAAATGCACACTAATGTATTGTAGCATGTGCTACCCTTTAGCAGCCAGCAGTCTAGCTCGTGGCCTGAAGCATGCCATGAGGCATATGCAAACACACACTCAAGGCTAGCTCATTCTGCCTGGATGGAAACCACACAAAGCACATACCATGCAGAGACAACATTTTGAGACAAAAGGCTTTGTTCGTCATGCACTGCAAAATCTGGAGTGTTAATTTAACTCTTGTTAGTGCAATAATGAGCGATATCTCACAATTCAAAAATCGACTCGAGAACACACTGCGCTGTAAGGTACCCACGGCACTGAAAGCATTTGTGATCACTATCGCTGCTTGTCTAAAATGTTGATTGTACTGCTATGGCGCATGTATTCCATATTTTATCATTCGGCAACAATCCACTCAAACTGCAACCGCAGGGCTTAACCTTCCCCTTGATACCTGCTAATTACCGTACCGCAAGCGAGTCTCTCGCTTTCGCTCCCTTCCTTTTTCTGTCTCTCTCGCTAGTACACGGAGCAGCAGCTGTGGTCACCCTGAGCCCTATCAACATGCTCAGGGGTGTAGAGAGGGCTTGCATGAAGTCAACTCCCTAACACTGTATGCACCTAAAAAGTAAAACCACGCTACTGCCTGAAAACATCCAATAATAGCCAATTAGATCATCAAAAAACCCTATCCGTGGCAATACACCCTCACACAAACACACAAAGCCAGGGAGCGGAGAAGGCAAAAAGGAACCCTAAGGCTGTTAAACTTTAAAGCTCCTGCTTCAAAAACTACATAAAATAAATAATCTGACTAAAACCATAACCCTGGGAGACCCCGCTCACTGCCTGATAATTGTCTGCTTTTATGACACCATCCATCCAGAACATTAGGCCTGTGTTCTCAGGCCTGTTGGGTCCTATCGCAAGGGGCAATCACAAATGAGGGGGGCTTCACAAAGGCTGGCCTCTGCGGGGAACTCTACAGCCCCACGCTTATCGGACCAGAGGGATCTGGGCCCACATAAACAATATCAAAGAGAAAGCAAGATTGTTGCAAACAGAGCAGTTACACTGCTGGTGCACGATTTACACACACATTCGTATGATTTACACATACACATGATTTACACATACTGTACTGTACACAATGGCAAGCACACGCACACACGCACGCACACACACACACTTCCAGACATACACTTCTGTTCTTACTCCTTGGTCCTTCGTTCTGATTTTCTTTGAGGCATTTGCTGGTTTCAAACAGGATCTATAAAAGATGAAACAACCTTTGCACTCGTCTCCCTCAGATGTTGGGAGACATACCTGCAGCCAGTGTTATTAGTAACCGGCTGTATTGATATGCACTATGCTCAGTGCAGCGTGTTGGCGGGGAAAACTACTATGCGTTTCTCCCACGCCTCTTCCCTTCGGACAAACAGGCGCACTCTGGCCTCCAACCACACTGTTTGGTGGGATATGTACATCTAATTGGATCTCAAAATAACAGTACAGAGGAGGGCGCGCACATCAAGTGAAACATCAGAACAGCATACAGCAGGTTCAGTCAACAAAATCAAAGCCAAAGCTAAGTGGGGGGAAGCGTGTTTGATTGAATTTTCCACATGCTGGATAAATGTAGTACTTGTGAATCTCTACAAATATTGTTCATTAAATGGAGTTATCAAGTAAGAATGCTACATCACCAGGAGAGTGCTGCTGTGTTCCTAAAGACAAGGAATTATATTTCCTCTACCAGCCTCTGTGTACATACTGGGTGTGATGACAAATGAAATCCCAACTGATGTGCTGCTGTGCACTCATCATAACAAGCACAACTCAATTTACCCCCAGCCAATTTCCTGCCTACCCATTGAAAGTCATGCGGGCACGGGCTGTGCCATTCAAATCACAATTGAATTCATCTTTCACAGCTTCATCTAATATAAGTTTCTCTAGTCAAATCAGACCTCCTTAATGCGCTCATCAATATAGCATAACCAGGCCTGAGGGGACAGACAGTGCAGTGACTTAACGGGAGCAATCTGTTTGCATCAGCTTGTCGCACATTATGTACCTGTGACGTTTATTAGCTGTACAGAGAACACAGAAGAGCTATATGCCCTACTGTACAACCCAAGAAACACACACACACACACACACACACACACACACACACACACACACACACCCCAATACAAATTAACACTCTAATTCTAAAAGCCACTTTCAAATATTGTATTTACCCAGTGAATTCTTTATGTTTTGCTGTTTGCATTGTGTCTATATGTGTATTTGTTTAAATTGTTTGTGTGTGTGCGTGTGTGCAGGCGTGTATGGCTGTGTGCATGTCTGGTTATGGCACATGTGGTGTATGTGTCAACCCCCTGGGATTTAAAGGAGTCCAGGCATAGTCTATACTCCAACACATCCACAGTAACTCAAGATGATGCCTTCTATGCCCTTTACTTTAAAGAACCACTTTGTGCTGCTTTGATTGCCAGTTACCCCATGCAAGCAGCAATATCCATAAGGAATAATTGGAAGAAATAGGAAATGATCGTGGTTGCATTACTAGGCTACGACTGGCAAGTGAATCAATTGTAGGAAGATAATGTGAGGCTCTCCATAGAAGAGTCCTGTAAATAAGGGTAATTAGGTACACTGTTCTCTTCAAAGCAAACAGCAGATTCGAGAGATGTTTTGAAGTATGTGTCCGCTGCAGTGACTGTACAGATGCTCTGCAAGAGTGTGGGTTTGTTAGTGTATACGTTTACAAATGCTCTAGTTAAATTACCATCATAATGCTAGATTGCCTTTGTCCATTGTAGGGTCAATCATTTGTTTTACCACAAGTAATAAGCTCAAGTATATCCTATCCCTTACACAGCTTTCATCTGCGTAAGTGATAGGCCCAGTGAGTGCAGTGATCAAGCCATTTATGAAAAGATAACTGCACAACGGCCTGACACAAAGCGAAAGGCTGTTTACCCTACTGAAATGTTTTTCTAATAATGGATTTGCTCAGAATGCATTATCTTGCTTGTACTACAGCTAACTTGTGTCCCTGACGTCAAAAAATATTAAAATTTTCATAAGAACTGTCTTCCATGGTTCTCATTCATTCATTCATTCAATGTAGCTAAGTGTCACCCAAGTGTCACTAATTTGAGTTAAAGTAAAAGTACTTGTGAAATTAGCACTTTGAGATTTGTTTAAAATGTAAAGTGCAATATGAATAAAATGTATTATTATTATTGTTGTTGTTGTGAGTTACTAGTATGTTCTACAGTATGGAGTGTGCATTGATATTTCTATGCATCTGCTTCATCTGTCCTCATTAGCAGTGTTATGCCTAATGTATGCTCCTTCCTGAATGATGTTCGCACTGAAAACTGCAGATCTGCAAGCTCAAAACAGCTTGCAGATCTGCTCTTTCGGTTGCATGATACCATCATGCGAATAAGTATAAATCAGGATTCATAGAGAACTTAATAAATCCCCACCTGACATGGGGTACATCTCAACCAATCAGAATGACGTACAGCATTGGTTCTCAAAGTGGGGTCCCGCACTAAATCAATTGGTATAGCATCACAATCATTTTAACCACTTTATCCATGTATATGTTGGCTATTAAAAAGCTAATCTATCTTGCTTTTTATATCGAAAATGTTTGGAAGATTTTGAATAATTTAAACATAAATCTTCTCTGCTGGGGGTCCCTGGCACAAACATTTTCAGGAGCGTCGGGGTCCACGGAAATATACATACATTTGGGGGTCCTTGAGATGAAAACCTTTGAGAACCAGTGACGTACAGCAGTTGTTCTAGTGGTTCTGTTATTTTCCGGTGCTGTGGTATAATGAGAGCATACTGCATATTCTTGGTGAACTGGAATTGAACATTTGAGTTGTGGCATCACGCAGTTGACAGGAAAATGCTCCATCTACACAAAGCCATTGACTGACAACTACTTCTGAAGCATTCTGTACTGTAACAGACCAGCGTTTGCTGAGAGGCTGCATGTGTAGCTATTGATTACCAGTCAGAAGACCATGAAGCATTTGGGAAACAGAGATGGGCAGCAATCAGGGATGGTAGCGTTCCCTCAGGCAATTTATAGACCCATTTTACCCCATCATATAAAAACCTTTCCTCGTCTTCACCTTGAGGGAGCCCAATAAGTAACCTGGTGTGCAGGGTTTCTGTAGTGTGAGCCCGGGTGCTACCCTCAGGGCACAGCTCTTAGCCAATAGAATACTTGCAAGGTGAAAGGTCAGACATGGGTATATGACATATTGTTATTTTACATGACTAGAGCTGACCTCTGTGAGCTGCCATGGGGATTGTATTGCCCTCTTACATGCCTTTTGTCCCATTTATATTCATATTTATCTTATGTCAAATTTGCAGCCCTTAGTAGACTGGAGAAAAGCAGTCTCCTCCCAGCATTAATGACTCAAGGGTTCTTTATACATTTAGATTCTTGAAGTCAAGTGGTCATGTGGAAACATTTGGCAACATGCATAGCACCGAATATGCACTATAATAACATAATTATGCAAATGTGTTTATTTATTCTTAATTTAAACAAATTAGTACTTAGCCTATCTCTTAACCATGCAAGGTCGCTGCAATGTTCATGAACTAAACCAAAGATCAATTTTGTTGTTGTCTTACAAATGCATCAGTTGATTAAAAAATATGTTATATATTCTCTCTCTGATTGGCAAGGTTAAGAAATGTGTGCATAATTCATAATCTTTAATGATAGCCCAGAATGCTCAATCAATATTGCATTTTTACCTAAAGAATTTTAACCAAAACATTTTTAAAAATTGAGTTGCTGTTTTTATGCACAGAATAGAATACACAAAACCAACAACAGGGACATTTGCTGGAATATGATTATAGACAAGCCCAGACTCACCCATGCAAATGAGATCATTTTTCCAGTGAATGCCATGGGCCAAGAATGATTAATATGCTACATATTGGGTCTTATTGTACTAGTTGGATTACTAGCCTTCATTGTGTTCCTGGTCACAATGGATCTCCCGACGTGACTAAAGCAAAGATATTCTTTCAACAAGTCATGTGTTTTACTTTAGGTTTTATCAATCAGCACTCTTAATGGTCCTGCTGGCTTGTTAGCACATTCTGGTTTAAAACTGTTAATAATTGCACAGGAGGAATGGCATTCATTCAAAGGTCATACTGTGTAAGGCGATACAGTCAATTTTGTCAAGTGAGGCCCTTTTTGGAGGTCTACCTTTAAATGCTCTTGCTAGATTATAGACATAATGTTCTGACACTCAGCAATTTCAGTCATAGGCACAATTGTTGTAAAGACAACCATTACAGCATTAGTAGTCTATTTGAGGTCTTGGCCATAGTTTTAAAAATGAATGCCAGTACAAATCTGGCCGATGTGCAGTCTTATAAGCTTTTCCTTTACTGCACACAGAGAGTTGCTGACCATATTTTATGTAAATAACGTTTCCTACAAGTACGATGGCAGAGGTCCCCTCAGGACAAGAAAATTGGAATTAATTCAGTCATCGTTGACCTGTTGACCCGGCCTCAGAAAGTACAGCTTTAGACCAGAGACTCAAAAGCTTAATCTGTAAGGCCAATGTTAATCCCCAATAAAATCCCTTTGTGGACTTGCAGTGGACACTCCACTCTCAACGGCTGAAGGCAGTGCAGGCTTAGGCTACTAAAAGCAAATATGAAATTATGTTTTTTTTAGGTGAGAAATTGTGCATGTAATTGCTCAGTATTGATCAATTTCTCATTTAAAATGGCTAGTTTTAAGCACATAATAGAGAATATATACATTTGCAGAGGTAGCCGGACGATATGAGTCATGACTGATAGAGCTAAGCAGAACGCTATATAAATAAGCAAATACATACAGACATGATGTCCTAGAAAGCAGATGAGTTGGAAGGCACAGTGGCATCCTGATATCCACTTAGGCGTCATTTGGGGTCCCAGGGACCGGCAATTGCCACCCCCTAGCTCCCTATTTTGTGTGGCAATTACTGCCACGTCTTAACTTAAGTCCTGTGTCTTGTTTTTTTTTTGTAATGTACAGACTGCATATATACACGTCTTCACACGTGCACCCTCTATAGGCAAGAGCTGATCACAGCTTATCACAAATGACATGCTTGTTATGGTCATGCGGTCATGCAGTCATTTGACAATGGTGACAAACATTTAAACCGGGAACGCATCTGTATACCACTTAAACCATTATTTAAATACTTTGGCTACTTTGGCACTATGAGCTTATAGATCTATTTTTGAAAAATCTTGAAAATGTGTGCAAATCTTTTGAGGTGGGGGTCGGCAGGCAGGCAAAGAGGATTTAGAAATCATTTTTAGATATGTATTTGGCCGCGGACCCCATCTCAAAATGTTTTGTTCCAGGGACCACCCAGAAGCAAAGATTTCCGTTACAAATGTTCGCTTGAAAAATAAACAAACATACAAACATGTAAACATACCATTAGGAAACACAAATAGTTTGGTACCAACACTGTGTAGTAATTGCTTTGCCACTTTCAATTTTCAAGTTCACTGCATGTATCTGGGTGCACCCTTCTACCTTGATCTGCAGCTATCACCTTTAAATTCAAGCTTTGTTCTGTTCCAGTTATATCACAAAATCAAAGTAGGACAATTACAATTTACAAACATCCACCTAATTACAATCGCTAAGTATTTTACCACTCAGTCACAGTTCCCAGAAATGAAGGTAAACAATCAGTATATGTGTTAGGGTTCAGAGTTCCAAGGATAAACCAGGAGGGTACAGTATGTATCAGAGTTACAGGTGGGTTTGGGAAAGGTAGGTATGGGGTAAGTATCTGAGTTCCAAGTTCCAAGGGAATTTGTGTGTGTGTGGGAATTCAATTGCTATCTGGCCCTAAACAGAGAATGGCAGTGGCAGAATACCTGAGCACCGTGACCGACCCAAAAACAAAAACAAAATCTTAACTAGGTACAGTCTCATTGAGCACAGTCTTGCGATCGAGAAAGGTCGTCACAGGCAGACCTGTATCCCGAGAGAAGACAGACTATGCACCCACTGCACACAAAATGAAGTGGAAACCGAGCTACACTTCCTAACCGTCTGTCCATTGTACCAAGACATCAGAGACACATACTTCCCACAGATTACAACCACACACAGAGATTTTGAAAACATGACCAATGACAAAAAACTCCCATATCTGCTGGGCGAAGTACAACAATGTGCAAACACAGCAGCAAGATTCGTGAGTTGCTGTGATAGGAGAAGGATATCAAACGGAACACAACCACCCTAAAGACTATCATTGTGTATATTCCTACACTATACCTGCACCCAGTGATCTTGGTATGTAGAAATTGATCGATTGAAGATTATGACTTTCAAATGTACATATTGTTTTATTTGATTGTATTGCTGTATTGTTGTATTGTGCTTTGGCAATGTAAACGTATGTTTTCTCATGCCAATAAAGCCCTTTGAATTGAAATTGTGTGAGAGAGGGGGAGAAATGGGAATATTGCAGCTGAGTGGGAAAATCTGCAGAAGTAGGCCTACCACACTGTAGAATGCAGTAGAATCTGTCCAGTAGAATCAGAGTATTGTGCAATACTCGCTCTGTCTCTCTAGATCCTCATGGGGCCATCAATTGGTAAGGTCAACTGGAAAAATATCCAATCCAACAAAGAAACCTGAACGGCCATCAGAGAAATCCAATCAGTATCATAGTATCTACTGTCTGTTCTCTATTAAGCTTTTAACATGAAATATGCATCACATGAACTTTTTAAATGAAAACAATAAAATACAGTATGCAACACTGTGCATTTGTCTTTTTTTTACAAACATTATGTATTTTAAACAAAAACATCTTGACATGAATTCAACTATTGTACAGTAAAGTGCAATGCAAAATGGATTACATCCATTTAGTAACCAAAACTTGAAAACAAACTACATTTTTAACTATTACACTTAGCATGACTCAAAGTGTTCACAATTAACTCAAAGTGCAAAATGAAACACAACAACATCCCTCAATTGAAAAGAATGAACAGTCTCACCAAGTCTGTGAGAAACAGGCTGGGCACAAACATAGCAGTGGCAGTGTGCACAGACAGTGGTTTATTTCAGGTCTTTTCACAAGTACTATTTGAGTATATCAATTAGGCTTTTCTGTTGGAAATCAAAAATAGATTGGGGGGTGTTTTACTGTAATATAGGATAAAATAAGTGGTTTCATATTTTAGAATACAAACGTAATGGCTGCCCCAGTAGATCCACAATTGGTTTCTAGAAATTAAACAACACCACGTAGTTTCCACTTATTTGTTACTCTTCAATGAAATTATAACAATGTGTGAGTTACCTTGCTTCTCTGTGGTTTGTATTTATTATATTCTTCTAGATTTCAACAATTTTCCTCTCTGTGTTGTCTGTTCTGTGCTTCTGTGACTTTTTTTGTCTCCAACCTCAACTGCTGAACTGACTCTAGTTTGATGAGTGTAGGACTGCAGGTGTGAGCGACTCCCTGCTTTTACAGGTTGCTGTATGGCTGGAACAGCATATCAGCCTGCCCTACACTGACTGCTGATTGGCCAGAACCTCATGTCACTCTGTTGCACATTTTTTGTGACTATTAGACAATTTACAGGTTTCTGCACCACTCAGTGGTTAGGTTTGAGACTGAATTACTAAAACATAGAAACTCCAGGTTTAGTTTCTATATGTTAATGTCATATGTAATCCGCTACATCATGTGTGTTACAATTGCACAATGGGTGGGGCATGTCATTTCTT
Source organism: Gymnoscopelus microlampas (assembly GCF_963454915.1). Lineage (NCBI taxonomy): Eukaryota > Metazoa > Chordata > Actinopteri > Myctophiformes > Myctophidae > Gymnoscopelus > Gymnoscopelus microlampas. Next base: position 24,231,352 of record NC_139954.1, read on the forward strand.
CAAGTATATCTAAATAAAGCAAGAAACTTTTTGCTAATTCCCATCAGGGGTCACCACAGCGGATCCATCTGTTTCTGTTTTCTGCATCTTCCTTGGTCACTCAGTGACTCCAGCCACCTGCATGTCCTCTCTCACTGCATCCATAAACCTCCTTTTTGGCCTTCCTCTTCTCTTGCCTGGCAGCTCTATCTTCAGCATCTTTCTCCGAATGTACCCCTCATCCCTCCTCCACACATCTCAACCTTGCCTTTCTTGCTTTATCCCCAAACCTTCTAAACTAAATAGAACAAGAAACTGTCAGAGAAACATCTTTCAATATTCAACTAAGAACTATAATGATACACGAATCATGATACATAAAAAATATCAATATTTGTAGTTGATCAGAAGAGAAGTTACACAACAAGACCCAAGTGTGCTGCTTGTTTGTTTTTGAATCCTCCACACAAGATAGCTTTGGTCACAAGACTTTTTGAGAACCGCATTAGCATTTTGCAATATCATTAGTTAGAATCCAAAACCGGAAGTTGCGAAACGCATTCGACCCTCAGACTGGAAATGGCAGATAATTACAACCCCCCATGTTTCTTGTTTGTGGGGAGAACAGAGAAGAGTACAGCACAGCAGCAATTGCTCTAACATGGCTTCCAGCACAAATTGCAGTGGTGGGCTGTTTGCTTTTTCATTAACATTCACCCTCTGTCTGATTGCCCTGAATCTGTGAGGCTCCTTCTTCTAAAATCCCCTCCCAGCCACCCTGCAGAGGAGAGGGGGGAGGAATCATGTTTGCCCCCCTGTGGCGCATGTCTATGGAGACCAGAAGCATGGGAGAGGTTCATTGTTTGATGTACACACGCACAGCGACGCAGTTTGATGTTATTATCTGTTCACGAAGATCAGATGCATTGAGGGAAGGCGCGTAACATGAGCTGAAGGAGAGGAGAGGAATATAATTGAGATGAGATGAGAACAAGACGTAAAACATTAATTATGGACTATGGAAATCGACATATTTTATTAAGCTACCTTATTTCTATTAGTTATGTTAATAATGGTCATAGCCTGGGTCAATGTTGGCCCAATCATATTTAGAGAAACTACAAATTAAAATAAATCTGAACTATGGAATTGTTCTTTTTCATTTTCCTGCTTTGTATGAGAATGGGTGTTTACTTATGTATATTGTGAAATGGCTTCTTTGCCAGTGGGTGGAGTATTTAAAGTATCAAATCATGTGGATCTCGAGATACACATGGGAATGGAGGGGCTCGAATGTGTATCTTGGACTGTGCTTCAATATGGATCTCTGACTTAATGTGGCCAGTCTGTGACATCCGTCAGCTATGACGTCAGTCTCGACATACGTATGCGTATGATCTATGACTCCAAATTTGGGCAAGGTAACCAGGTTTCAGCCTGATCCAAGTCCCATTGACTTCCACTATAAAATTCAAATTAAATAATTTATATAGTATAAAACGAATTAGTGGAGGTGATTCTGTGGCCTACTGGCAGTGTGCACAAGACATTTGGTCCTTATCGTTCCATGGAGTTTGTGAGATTAGCTCAGGACAGACAGACAGACAGACAGACAGACAGACAGACAGACAGACCCTCTTCTAGATGGCGGTGCCACACCGCCACACCGCAACATGGTGCAAATAGTTTCCTAGATACCTCTACATTCCCTGACTTGGGAAATAATCAGGATGGGTTTGATGTCAAACTAAATGTGTTACTGAAGTACAACAGACCAAATGCTTGGGTTGAAAGGAAGAAATCATCCCCTTGACCTCTGCTCCACCTTGGTCCAGATTAGCATAAACCAATCTGGGTGACTGAGCATATATTAAGCAACTAATAGCCTATTATATAAATGACGAAAGTTATTGCTACAGTAGATTTAGTGCAACATAGTTTACTTTTTTTTTTTACCATGAGCAACTAATTTAGTAGAATCCTTTTTCCTTTTTTTTGCATGATAAATGTCATTAAAATGTCGCCGCAGACCACCTGCTTTTTAGCCGATGCAGGAAAAAGCATGGGCTGGGATGCGGAATGTGAAATTGAGACTCTCTGGTCATCTGAACAAACTTGAGCACTGGAGCTAGCAGTCTTGGAATTTGCTCTGATGGTCTGTTGGGATGGTTGCTAATGCTTATGTTTACTGTTGACATCTGTTTTGATTTCTCCACTTAATCATATTTGCCTGCCCATTTAGCTTCAGTATTTGTAAACGTAAAATAACATCAACTATCTACAGTAAGCTGCCAAAGCGTTTAGCGTTTACTAGCCAACTGATGTTGACTAGTGTTGTATGGCCAGATGGAGTCTCAGGCTGTGGCACACGTATACAGTACAGTACAAACAGGCAGCCTGCACTGGAAGTAAACTGCTGTTTTCTGGGGATTATTGATGGCATTAATATATGATTATTTTCTCTTTTTGTTTACATACTTGTTTGAAGTTGTGTAATTAAAATTAAAATAGCTTTGAAATATATTCCAGTAAAGGCTGACATTTTAATAAATGTTCTGGGTCAAGACTTCAGTGGAAGACATTTCAAATTGGATTATGACTTGTTATTGAAGCTAATTTGGTTTTGCACACTTTTCCTCAGTGTTTCACTGTAAAAGAAATTTGACACAATGTGTATTATGTCGTTGTTGATTTATCAACAAATGCTTTAAAATGTTAAGCAGCAACAATATACATTTACTGTTTGATGCATATAGAAAGCAAAGCATGCATTATTGCAGGGTCTAAATTCAGCCAATATTTATGTAACATAGTTTAGTGCTTTGAAGAAAATGGAAATAAGTGCTCTAGTGATGGACTTGTATCCAGATGACAGAAATGGCATCATAAAACAATTTGATTTAGTGTTATTTTTGTAGCTGCAACAGAAAATATCTCCAAAACAATGGGATTATAACCAAGACAAGAAATTAAACTATGTCCCTGAAGTCAATAAATAAAATGAAGATGTTCTTTCAACATGATCTGTGAGATTGTTTAAGTCAGTGAATGTTTCATTAGTTGTTCATAGAACAAATGAAGTCAGTACTGTATATTGTTTAATGTTTACACTCAAGAGTGAACATTAAAGGTGCCCGCTGGCCTAGCGGTCCAGGCGCATGCCACTAATAGGCTGACACTGACAGTGATGCAGTCTGACAGCGTGTCGCGGGTTCGAATCGGATCACAACGACCTATGCTGCGTCTGACACTCCCCGTCTCTCTCTCCGATTCCTGTCTATTTCCACTGTGTACTATCAATAATGGCAGAAAAGCTCCAAATGTATATATTTCAAAAAAGAGTGCAAATTAAAATTCATCGAATTATGTTAAATTCCAAGATTTACTGTGTATATATTGGATTAATTTCAAACTGTGTGATATACTCTTCCATCAGAGGGAGAAGGGCACGAGAACACAGTAAAAGATCCAGTCAGAAATACTCTAAGCCCACTGGATGGAGCTGCAACGACACTCCGCAACCCAGAGGTCTCCTCTAACCAGAGCCAAACAGAACATTGCAGACCCAAGGAAAACATTCAAAACCAAATAGAACTCAAACTTGCCTGACAAGCATTAGATAACTGCACATCATTTATCATCCCTTTTTGCATTAGCCATGTAATTACTGCTGTTATTGTTTAAGTCAAATATATCTAATCAATGTATATATGTATGCAATAAATACATGTGATGGAAGTGGATAAAAGGGAGCCAAGAATGTGAAGTATCATCTCTTAGCCAAGTAGTGATATCATAACACTATATCACTTTCTTGAAATCACATTTTATACTTGCCAGAACACATGGCTTGCGTATATAGTAACCTTGGCTAAAGGGAGTAGTCTAGTTTTAAGTTTCAATATTTATAGATGGGCCTGATAGCAGATAGTAATGGTCTCAAATAAATGGGACATTATATTGTTGGTGGACAATGAACTGATCATTTATTTGTAAAACTAACACAGTCAAAGAATACTTTAACTGCAAATAAAAAAACAATGTGGTCAATGTGAGCTTATGCCCGTATCCCATTCAAATTGTATGCTCTCCTAAAAATGTGTAAATACTTGATACCCCGTGTTCTTGCTGCAAAAAAATACAAAATGTTGATCTAGTCTTATAATGTTAGTTTTAATATACTTTTGCACTGTTGTTGACTCCAGCTACATTTATGAGCATTAGCCAACAAAGCAAACCAAAGTCTAACCCAAACAAACTGTGTTGAAAGGCGGCCTTTGATCTATGGTCGGCTATAGTGACTTCAGCACTTCAACTCGATTGTTTTCAGCTGAGGTTTCGCTGGGTGGCTTTGCTTCAAGCTAATACTGACACCACTGGAAGGGGATTTACTTGGTGTTACTTCACAACCAACTTATCCTAATATGAAACAAAAGGTCACTTTCAGTGTAGTAGAATGTATTGTGATGTGCTAAAGCAGTGGTTCTCAACTTCTTTGTGCCCAAGGCAGACCAATGGGCAAGTCAAAATCTCAAGGCACACCCGTATTCATACAGTAGCATGCATTGTGCTAAAAAAGAAAAATATGATATTACTGATATTCTAAAATATTCTCCAATAATTACATGCCCAAAAGAGAGAGAACGTAGTTAAAATATTTATATATTTTAGGCTATAGAATTTGCCTCTATATTGGGAAATGAGTGCACACAAAAAACGTATATCGTAAATTAAATTAAATAAAATTCATAACTTTTTGTACAGTAGATACAGTAGATAGTAGCAATAATAATGTGTAGTTGACACAAAATCCCAAGCACATCTGGATTTGTCTCAGGGCACACCACTGTGCCTCGGCACACCGTTTGGGAACCTACTAGTCAGTCATTCCTCTGCTCAAGTCTTTACAGACCCAGCAACATGGTGATAAGATAATAAATCCTTTATACTCTAGATAACTGATTTTCAGCAATGACAATATCATGCAAGCGTTGATATTCACTGTCTTCTCGGACCTAACTTAGGTCTTATTTTTTTTCACACTGTGTAATGCATTCCTGAGCTTTACAATGGGTCTACAACAGCGCACATTCCCTCTGATCATAGTTGTGTGTGACATTTAAATAGGATTATGAGAATGAAATGTGATGAAAAAAAGTAATGTTCACGTGACCCCAGAGCACTTGACTAATAGGCCTGGTGCGGTGTAGCACTGCGGCTGAAACTTCTGTGAATGTAACGTTCATCTTTCTTTTCGGACCATTTGTGTTCGCATTGACGCTCAACAAAGCCGGATGCACCACAGTAGATTCGAACCCCCAGACTACAAAACGTTCATCTTTCAATGTTGTATTCACCCGACAAGGCTTTCTACTATTTAGTGTATGTGATATCAAAATGTTTATTCAAATGTGGGAGAATCATAGCACATTCACCACAGGAGAGAAATTATATTGAAGTAAAACTAACTGAGTAAAACAGGGACATTAGTTTTGTGTCCAATGTTGCTTCTGAAAACAACACACTCATACAGTAGGCTACTATATACATAAGAAAACGAATGCAAATGCTCATTAACAATAAAATGATTCAAGGCTAGACATATTGTACACTAAATACTTTACACAGCCACGTTTCACCCCACCACCACACACACTCACTCTGTTCTTATTATTATATTATTCAGTATTTGTTAGCCAACATAAATAGCTTTATGTGCTTGAACATGTTGACAAAGCAGCCATGGCTCATTGGAGGTTGATGGATGGCTGTGTGTGCCTAGCTAATTATTAGTACACATAAAAGGATGCTGTTATTTCCAGACCTGGCCCAGCGGGCCCCAGCCAAAAGGGTCATTGGGTAAATACGGAGCCATCAGTCTGCGACTATATCACTCAATCTTGATGTATGAGCACAGAGGTACAAATTAAACGTGCAACGACCTTCTAGGGGGCACTAGGCTCAACAGGACGCCATTTGAGCTAATTCCTGCATGGGGTTCAGACAATAGGGCACTATACCACATGCTGTAATTACTTTGTGTACACACATCTGGATTTAAGTTCCCAAAGGAAGCTAATACACTTGAAAAAGAGGCCTGCCATTATGAACGTGCAAAATTTAGTATGTGCGGGTAAAACAAGTGGACGGGGTGTGTAAGTATGTTTGCGTGTGTTGGGTGGGGGGTAGTTAATAATTTCAGATGCAGATGTATACACAGAAACATACGCTAGCTATTGACCTTCTTGTATCATCTGTTCAAAGTTAATCATTGCCATTGAAACAGGGAGAAAGATTGCTCCTTGGGAAGAAAAAAATTGTGAGCTCAAAGAGGATTAGATGTCCTATATATCCCTCAAATCTCTTGCTTGCCTACTATTTTCCTACTTTCCTTTAGGCTTCCCAACTCCGGTTACAGCCATCTTGCTGCTATTTGACAAAGTTACAGTCCCACTTTCCATACCAATACTATCTCTGTCATTTTAACTAACAGAGAGAGAGAGTTAGAGTTTGAGAGAGACAGACATAGAGGCAGAGAGGGGGGCAAAGAGAAAGAGAGGGGGAGACAGAGAGAGAGAGACAGATATAGAGAGAGGGAGGCACAGAGAGTAAGAGGGAGAGAGAGAGAGAGTGAGTAGATAATGTTGGGCTCCAGATTTGGGGCCAGTGCAGAAGAGCGTGTGCATCTGGATTTCATAGCAGCTCAATTTTCTCTGTTGGTGTGCGGCTCAGATTGGATGTGATGAGCTGGGCGAACTGACATGGAGTCTGTGAGAATGTCAGACCTAGACCTATATTGATATTGATTCACAGGTTCACTGTGAGACAGCTGCTGTGCATCAGAAACAACATGGCATGGTACACATGAAGCGCACAAATGTGCATCAGGTCATAACAGTGTGTATACCCGGGACATGAAGGCCGTGACTCTAGCCTTCGTAGTTCGTACTGGCCTCATTGTCTTGTAAATGTTGCTAGTGCTCATATTCCACTATCAATTACAATTTATGATTTTAGAATTTGGACAAAAGAGACTTTGCAAGATTCCGGTTATTCTACAACAGCCATGGGTCACTGTGCAGCCTTTGTCCATAACAATAAATGTTTTGTGATACAAAAGCTCTAAAAAATATATTTTAAAACTCAAGTACAAATATTTATAACTTTATTGATAGTTTACTTGTACAAGATGTACATTCATATTTAGTGAATCAAAAGGGAAAAACATAAACTGTATGATGATTCATGTTTAGGCATGCTTGCATATGAAATGCTAATAATTGGTGATGGGTATTGGGTACAACAAATTCCATGGAGTATTGTTAAATTCAACCATCCCTGAAATGTTTGTAAACTCGGACACGCTACATTTTAGGCAAACAAAGCACTACAGCCACACCTCCCAATTCAAATTTCACACTTAAAAAAAGAAAAAGAAACAAAGAAACAAACATACAAAAATAAATGCAAAGCCATGTAAAAAATGTACACTTGTAGTTCAACTATTTAATCTTTCATAAACTTTGAGACAAAATAATAAATTAAAAACACCCATATGTTTAATTTAAAATGGAGAGACATAGATAAACAATTCTAGATGGAGGTCTCGTAACAGAGAAAAAGATTGGTTGTACATTGTTAGAGGTAGACCTCGCTAGGATCTACGTGTATGAGATTGCTCTGACCGCAGCGTTTTAACAGTTCCCCAAAAATAACCGTAGTATGGATATAACAATTTTAAAACATTCCAAATGTTCTCAATAATTTTAACTCTATGGATTATTTGGCAAACATACCATGAAATGGCATATGTAACAAGAGTTAACAGCTTTGTTTGGTTTACAACACGGATTTGTTGATTTTTGCAATGAATATTTGCAAAGATCTTACATGGATTTTCACATTATGTTTTGGTTTTTTTTCCACAGATGTTAATCAAGTTAATTTGGGGGTATTTTTTTGTTTGTTCCTTTTTTCTTTTCTTTTTTATCCCAAAAATGTGCTTGTGTCTACCTCAACAAGTTATAATTATACCGGATGTATATAAAACTGTTGTGAATACATAAGAGTTCATTTGGGGTATGGCACATGGTTGTGGATGTGTTTATTCAACTTAACATAATATACACTGCCTTAGAAAAACTGGTGTGTTTGGCAAAGTAATTCAACACTCCAACGATATCAGTGCTTAAAAAAAAGACTGAAAATCATTGGGTCTCTTTATCATTGAGGATTAACTGCTAGCTGTTTTACTTTTTTCTTCCTATTTACAGTATTGCACTTAAACTGCACACCATTGCATTTCAGTTTAACTGATGCTTTCTTCATATTTTCAGAATTACAAAACAAAACAAAAAAAATGCAGTTATACCCTTTATCCATGATATTGTCCTTTTTTGATAACATGATGATATCAAATCCCCCACCCCTCCCCTCATTTAGTAAAGTAGTCTGCTTGTAGTGCCATTTGTAAACACCCACATACAAGACCTGAAGTGCAAAGGCTATCTTCACTTCTTTACCCAGGATACAGCACAATAAACAGAAATAAATCAGGAAAGAGAGAGAGCGCAATGTGAGGACTCGGAGAATGCAAAACGTGGTCTTTCTGACACATGCCCGACGACACAGAATAACATGTCTCTTCCCTCCTCGGAAAAAAGAAGAAAGGATTTGTTGCTTTTGTTATAACACAAGTCCATAGCATACGGACATCAAACCCTAATGGAGGCCAGTGACTTTTCACTTTATGGATGAGGAAGGGTATAGTTGGCATGTTTGCATGGCAGTGTTAAAAAACAGTTGTTGAGCATAAAGATATGGGACAGAGGCCAGCCCCATAAAGGTCTGATAACCTCCATTGGTACTCATGCACTTGGCAGCAGCAGGGAACACAGTGGTTGGAGAGACAAATATGGCCTTTTTATGCTATTTTCTTTATTTTCTTTTTTTTTTTCGGTGGGGGTGCGGGGCATGTGGAGGGAGGCGGTGGTGGTGGGGATGGGGTCATAAAAGTGAGAGCCGGTCCAATGTCTCGAAGGTATGTGGTTCTGTATCCCCCCATCGACCTCAGCTCATGCTCAAGCCACTGCAAATGTCAACATGGCGGGCCACGGCATCAGTGAAGCTCTAGTTTTGACCCTGCTGCTGCCCTGCTGCCTGCCACTTTGCTTTGTAAGAACGCCTTCCCCCGTCTGAACAGCCGGCCCGGCCCGGCCCTCAGACAGACATCCACATGTGTTTGTACGGTCCTGGGGTTGTGATCTGTGCCTGGAGTGGACTGAGCCATTGGCCCCGTAGAAGTCCTGCCTGTTGGGCGAAAAGTAAAAGGTGATTTCATTGGTATTTAATTACCGTTCTCTAAAAGTGGTTTGTTTTGGCAGCTGGTTTTGTGACAATTTTCTCGCTCCCTCCTTCTTTCTTTCATTTTTTCTCTTTTCTTTCTTCCTTCCTCCACTGTTTCTCCCCCTTTACTCTCTCACACACATTCTCTCTCTCCCCCCTCTCTCTCTGTGTCTGCGTTTCTCCCTTTCATTCTCGCTCAGTGTTTTTTTTTTTGTTTAGTTTAGTTTTAGCTGTGAGTGTCAAGGCCCTTTCACAGGCTCAGTCTCGTGTGAGAGGCGATTATGGGCATCAGGCGAGCGGAGGGGCAGCCCGGTGGGGTCAGAGTCCCAGAGCCTCGGTATGTTTCCTTGCCTTGAGTCGCAGGTCGGCGATGCTCGAGTTCTTGCTGTTGCTCTTGGCAGCCGCTGCCACCGCCGCCGCCGCCGAGGCCGAGTCGGCCAGCGACGCGATTGGTAGTCCGAAGGGAGGGGGCGGGAACATCAGGTAGGGGGCGTGAGCAGCCAGGTGAGGGTGCAGGTGGGGGTGGGAGTGAGCCACGCCCTCTAACTGGAGCTGAGCTTGGACCTGTGGGACAGCCAGAACACAAAGCCAGGGTTTAGTCATTCCCACCAGTCCCCTCAGGCCATGTGTGTGTGAAGAGAGTCAAAGGATTTAGGTTTCACAGTCTGACACTATTAAATTTCCCCGTCAAAGTTTTACCCCCTCAGAGCCGTTGCTTACAGTGTGTTTTCTAAGAAAATAGTTAAGGGCTGTGCCCTGAGCTTTAGCCCCTTTTTCATGTCAGCTATTCTAAAAGTTAATGAATCATACATTGGTCTCAGACACCATATCCAATTTAATAGTCGAGAATCAAAGTCTTTCTAGGATCCAGCACAGATTTGTTTAATCCACAGTGAGAACTCCATTATACCCTTGGAAATATGCACTGCCTCTAATAATGTATTCAATTGCATAAATAAACAACTTTGCACTAAAAAGATATTCACATTATTTGGAGTTATAAATATTTATCCAGACATATTCCTAAGCATAGGGAAGAAGAAGTCATAAGGAGCATAGAATATCAGTTTCACATTCTTGGCATTTATTTTATGAGAAGTAGGTGAAAATTAGGCATCCTCTTACTTCATAGAGGGAACTGAGCTGCCTCATGCCATTTCTCATGTGTTTCAAACACCGCAGGAAGCAATAGGAAAACTACACTGTTTCGTGATTTCTCATCCAACCCAAATAACATTTCATTTCATGCAAAGTAGGCTATAGTCAGTTTTAACTTGGCTAGCCATTCCGACCAATTTTTCACTTAACGTGATTTCAAAATGCTTTAAAACACTGAAAATTACTAAAATTTAAGTTGTTTAAGGGAAAATTAATATAAACCACAAAATGTGCCTTTCATGAGGCACGCTACTCATATTTGCTCAGCATAGCAATAACACGAGTCCCAAACACAAACTGCTGCACACAGGGAGCCCCTCCGCATATTTGATTTGCCTGCAGGTTTCAAACTGAAATAGCAACTTAAATTCTACAGATCTACGGATGCACATTCTTCATAATGTCTAAATAAAACACAGAATGACTCGCCAAAAAACGATCGACTCTCTCATGAAACCTAATTTGTAAAGCAATTCTGCCTGGAGCTGTTCCATCTCTGAAATTGGAAGGGACATGACAGAAACTGATCAGTCCCCAACAGGTGGTGAACATTTGCCTGTGTGTGTGTGTGTGTGTGTGTGTGTGTGTGTGTGTGTGTGTGTGTGTGTAAGTGTGAGTGTGAGTGTGAGTGTGTGTGTGTGTGTGTGTGTGTGTGTGTGTGTGTGTGTGTGTGTGTGTGCGCGCACGTGCATGTGTATGTGCGTGTGAGCGTGTGAGTGTGTGTGCGTGTGCGGCCCTGGTGTGCACGGGCACATTGCACAACGTGTGTCCAGGCAAGTGAGTACTTGTGTAACTGTCTGTGGACCATGCATGCATTCGTACATATTTGTCCCACATACACATGGCCTAACCTATCTTTGTGTGTCTTGACTGGCCTTTTCCATTCCTCGGGTGCATTGTGATATCTTTGGTGTGAAGTGTCAGTGCGGCCTACAGTACGTGCGCTGCCACGGTGCTTGTCTCAGCCTCGTATAGTTGAACCTCTCTCTCAGTATGCAGGCCTCGTGCCTCCACCCCTGCCAGCGCAGCTCAACGCCAATATCCATCAGAACCCCCTCCATTCCCTCCTTTCATCATCTCTTTTATGTGCTCGCGCCTGCCGCTTAATTAGGCCGGGGCTTTTTCACAGGGGTGAGGCAGACAACGCAAGAACCCAGGATGCAAAAGACACACCGAGATATCCTGAGTGTACATTTAACTTTGAGAGTGTAAAGATGGAGCCGTAACACTCACTTCTTCTTTCTTTTTTTTACTGTGCAGTTATAGCAGCAGATCATATGTCTGTCCACCTCTCCTCTCCCTTCACACCACACTTGCTCCCCTACCGACCCCCTCAACACAACCAGGAGGTGAAAAAAGTGAGCTAAGGTTGAGTTCTTCCTTTCACCCATCTCATATACACACATGTAGCGTACGTACAAAGTCTAACATGATTTATTACATCTAATAGCTAACTTTTTTCCCCAATCAATTATATTTATATAGTGCCAAATCCCAACAAGTTGTCTTAAGAAGACACTTTACAAGGCTATAGACTTACAGAAAGTATGGTCTTGGCCTGCTCTATTATGTAAGACAAGAGCTAAACTAAGATACTGTGTACATACACACACACACACACACACACACACACACACACACACACACACACACACGTGCACTCAAATGCACACACCCACACAAACACACACACACACACACACACACACACACACACACACACACACACACACACACACACACACACACACACACACACACACACAGCCATGCACACACGCACACACACACACACACACGCGCACACACACACACACACACACACACACACACACACACACACACACACACACACACACACACACACACACACACACACACACACACACAGAAGTTTCATCTGCCTTTTTTCCCCCGTTTTCTGAGTGATCACCTCCCTACAGTACTCTCCAAAATGCTGAGCAGTCATATTTTTGCTAAGAAAGTGAAACACTGCCTACATTGATACTGTTCAATTATAGGCTTACGCAGTTAACAGATTTGTGTCTGAACAGCCACACACATTATGTGGTTTCAAGTTATTCTCAAAACGGCCATTCTCAAAATGGTTCACCAATTACAGATAACACTTCTTGGAGCCTTGTTAACTCCCATTTATTTGGATATGAGAATGTGGCCTACCTGTTGGAAGGGCATCCGTAGGGCTCCCATATTGACATAGGGAGCTACTCTGCACGCGTCAAGGTGACTGGCAGTGCCCAGAATAACACCTGCAGAGAAGGGAGAGATGTCTGTCAGACAGCCAGACAGTTGTTGTAGCGTGAGATCAGGAGGCAGCAGGTCACAGATTTCCACTTGCAGTTAAAATGCTACCAAGAATTTTTGCTAACACGTAAAACTAGAGGCAGTCCATTGTACAAAGAAACTTGTGTAAATTCAAATTCAGCACACATGAGAATAAAAACATATATATATTTTTTAAACATAAAAAGTATAAATCAAGTAAAAATGCCTTTCAAAAGGTTGAACAAAATCCTTACTTAGAAATTTACCTTTGTGCATCTGGTTTTCTTGTTTTCGACATTTTGCTCTTCTGTTTTGAAACCAAACCTGTAATTGAAATCATATACATATAATCTATTAAGCCCAGAAACCCAATATACAAAATAATAAAAGAAATACAATCTTTATTCATCATTCTTATTCTATATAGGCCTATATCTGATTAAAATAATAATATTAATATTTCAATTGATATTCAGCAGGCCTATGCTAATTTATAATATAGCTATAAAAAAAAGACCAGTCTGCAACGCATAGCCTTTAGCTACAAAATTATTTCCAAGTTAATCAAATAGTTTGGGGGCGTCAAGAAGGAAAAAAAATCCATAGGCTATGGAGGTTGAAAATGCTCCATTAACCATCGACTAATTTGCTCACTATAGCTTGGAGCAGCGGCTGTAGGCTCTACACCTTATTGTTAATCATCATCAACATCATTTGCCTTCTTGAAACCCATTATCTCCTCTCCCCTCCGACCCTGTAATGATTATCATTTACAGTTGCAGAATTAGCGACTGTGCGGACCACTGCGGACCACAAAGGGCGAACACTAATTACTCAAGGTGCCGGAGCCATTTTAAGTTACAAGAACATCGTTTGAACATGTGTCGATGGGACAGCAATAATACGCGTGTCGATAAAGTAGGCAATACACTATTGACATGCTGCCATGTTGTAAGTGTGTAGCTTGCTGTTTATAGCACATTCATGATTTTTGTATACGACAAAATGATGGCAATAGTAGCCTATTAAACTATTAATTATAATGACGTATTATAATATATAGGGCCTAACGATTCATTGTTATTATATTATTATTATAATTATTATTATGCTAGCCTAGGATATAATTATTATTATTATAAATTACCATGGGTCGAAATATAGTCCTATTTGGTAAATTAACATGAATGTATATAATAGGCATCGGTTTGTAATTCAATCTATCAGAACCAGCCCAATAACAGAGGCTGGTAGGGAAAAAAGGGTGTTTATAAAAATCAGAGGCGTTTTTGTATTGACACAGAAAAAACTTTAGATAAATTCTAGACTAATATCAGACAGCTCGGGATCAATTCCAATTACGTGCCAGTATGTTAAGCAAAGTGAACTATACACTGGTTCAGACAGTTATTTCTTCATTAAGGACCACTCAATGATGCGCTTCACAAATACCCTAATCTCATTTCCTTTTGATTTTTATTAGAGACAGTGAATAATGACATTTAATTTAGCTCTGCACCAGAAACCGAAAGATATTAGTCGTAATGGAATTACTGCCTGCTCCACCACCAAGCTCTCATAACTTTCAATTAGATTCCTGACAGCTGGGCTTCTGTTCACTGTGCACTGAATGCACCTTCGATCAGCAACATGCTATGAAATTCACTTTCAATGGATTTGGGGTTCACGATTTTTCAAAAATAGCAGAGCTACAAGCTCATGAGCCTCATAGCGCCGGCACTATAGGTGCAGCGCTATGAGCTTGTATCTGCTATTTTTGAATAGCCAAAGAAATTAAAATGTTAAAATGGTTGCTTTCGAATGATTATTTTTTTACGAAAAAGAAAGGAGAAAAAAGAACTATAACTCACAACGCTCATGAGGCCTTGTGAGCTTGTAGATCGGCTATTTTCTTTTTTTTTGTCTCTTTCTTATATCATTTGACAATTTGGCAAATGTTGAACCAGTTTTAAAGTAGTTTGTTGATTAATTTTGATGCAGTAATGGTCTTTTTCTTTCTTTTCTTTTTTTGAGGTATTAAAAGGTCGTATAAGTCCTTAAATTGTTATCTGGGGACCCCGCCCCCAAAATCATGTGGGGACCCCGCTGGGGGTCCCGAGCCCCATGTTGAGAACCACTGATTTAAAGATATGTTAAATGGCGTGGATAATTGTAGTCAGCACATAGAGATTTTTGGGGTTCCGCTGTAAAAGCGAGTGAATTGGCCTAAATCAAAATGGTAGTCGCTCGTCTCCAAAGCGATGTAATGTATCTTATTCACCCCAACAAAGATAGCTTAACAGCAGCGGAGTTGTTGCGAAGGAATTGAGTTATTTCTAATCTGTTTTTATGGGAACAGTACATCAAGCCAATGGCAGATATTGCAAAGAAAATGAGCAGTGAAACGAGGTGAGTGACATAAAAAGCGTGTCCCCCGAAGCAGCCGTTCAATCTCTTCATTAATTTTAATGATGTGGTAAGATTTTCCAAGGCACATAACATAAGCAATTGGTGCAACCATTGAGGTAGGCCTACAGGCTCACCATTCGACGTAGGCTATAGCTTCACTGCCTGACTGTTCAGTTGTTTGAAGATTGATTCTGAATTAAATCAGTAGACTGCAAGTCATGAAGCAAAATAATGCAAATCAAGACTGTTTTGCACTAACCTTGCAAAAAAACCTTGGCCTACTAAATGAGTTAAAGCTATCATTAAACTTTTAGCCTAAAAGTCCGTGGACTTAAGCTGTTTACTCTTGATTGTAAAAATAATTGTTCGTCTAAGTATTAAACCCATGCATCAAGAATCAAGAGGGGTTTGTTTGTCGTTCACTCAAACAGGTACAGCAGCGAAATGTTGCATGCATGGTTTAGTAGTGTAGTAGCCTACAGTATAGGCTTATTACGCATTTTCCGTTTTGCAAATCTCAATATATGACTGTCACTGCTTACAAAATAATTTATGTTTTAAGTAGGCCCATTCCTCCTTATGGTTGGCCATAAGCCCGTCAATAAGAAACTAGAATAAATTAATTGTATTAGATTAGAAGATGCTGAACAAGTTGGAGCCTGTATTCAAAAATAACCATAAACTCCAACATCTATAGCCAAAATACAATATATAATTGAATAATTGCCCATGAAACATTAGCTATTGTAATTGCATAATATTTTCACCAAATATTTTTTATTTGAAAGGTTATAGCCTAACTAATATTTCAAAATGGGCCAGTGAATGTTTGCTAACCTACACATTGTTGGCCCCAATCAAGATTAATTTCTAATATTGTGTTCGTTCTATCTATCTATTTCCCATGGACTGTCTGTCAAGCAGGGCTGTTTGGGAATGAATCGAGACGCCGTCTCCATAAACCTTTGTATATCCACTCATTTGTCACAGGACATTTCTGTTTCAAAAACCGTATAATTCCGTTTCGTCAGTGATGTTAATTTTTGATTTAGAGCTGTGTTTCTCAAAGTGGGGTCCGAGGACCTTGACGACGGGGTTCCAGGGGGTCCCCAGCCAAATGAGTTAAAATAGCATCAAAATCAGTTATACCACTTAGGCTACAACGGCTATTTGAAAAAAAGAAATAGCCTATCTATAAGCTCACAAGGCCTCACATGACGATGCATTGTGGGCTTGTGGATTTGCTAATTTTCCCCAAAAAAAATCTTGAATATTTTTAAACAAAAAACAAAAAAACAATCTAATATTTTTTGAAACGTTTTAACAACACAACAACACGTGTATATGGGGTCCCTGGCACAAAATCTTTTCAGATGGGGGTCCAGCAGCGGCCAAAAACATAATACATTTCGGGGTCGTTGACATGCATGGGAAAAGTTTGCGCGCCATTGATTTAGAGCAGTGGTTCTCAACCTGTCGGTCGGGACCCCCAGGAGGGTCCCCACAGGATTTGTGGGGGCTCCCCGATGACAGTAAAGTGACAATTTTAATATCTCTGCATCAAAAGTAGTCACCAAAATACTATAAAACTGGTCAAACATTGGCCAAATTTTCAAATAATATAAGAAAGCGTTAAAATTTGTGAAAATAGCAGATCTGCAAGCTCACAACTCCTTGCAACGCAATATTTATCTGGGGGGTCCCCAGTTCAAATATGATTATTCTGGGGGGTCACGGCCTGAAAAGGTTGAGAACCACTTTAATAGAGGCCACCATCATCATCCATCCCATTCCTTACCTGGACTCGGGCCTCCGACAAGCCCAGCCGCTGGCTGAGCTCCTCCCGCATGAACGCATCGGGGTAGTGGGTCTCGTCGAAGAGCCTCTCCAGCTCGTTGAGCTGCTCCAGGGTAAAGTTCGTCCTGCTCCGCCGCTGTTTCAGTTTGCTCTGTGCGTCCTCGTCCTCCGATTTCACGTCCTCTTTTTTCTCCTTACACTCATATATCCCTGTTAAATGACCCGTATAATTAAACAAAAATAAATACGTTTGTTGGACATCTTATCGCACACACTCCTGGAGCTGTCACTCACGAACACCTCACACACATGTCTGTCTGTCTGTCTCTCTCTCTCTCTCTCTCTCTCTCTCTCTCTCCCTCTCTCACAAACTCTCTCTCTCTCTCTCACACACACACACACACACACACACACACACACACACACACACACACACACACACACACACACACACACACACACACACACACACACACACACACACACACACACACACACACACACACACACACACACACACACACAATTGCAGCCAGCCTACAAGCGGGCCTTAATAATATAGGCCGATGGGTTGACTATATGACAGCAATACAAGTTTGCAAGTTTTGCAGTCCCATATGTGCAGCCCAGAATGCAATAAGCTAATACAGGTAGGCTAGCTACAACGGATTTAAAGACAGAGTAAAGACAAATATCGAGATGAAGTCAAATAGTAGCATTTGTAAATAATGTCTTATAGGCTCTGTAACACGGCAAACCTTGTTACTTTCTTTTAATTAATACTTAAAATGTGTATAGCTTATTTCACACATACACGCTATAAGGGTCTATACAGATTTGTTTTATTTTGATATATTAGCGTTGGTGTTAATAATAGTAGCAGGTTGTGTGTATGCCTATACCGTTTACCATGCTGTTTGCATCTTATTGCACATATACACAATATTTCCCAGTCGAAACTATTACACAACCTAGCTATAGAATAGGCCTATTTCCTTTGCTGGGAAAATCCTGTAGGCCTATTTTCTATTTCTATGCGTGAAGTACAGTATTGTTTTAAACACATTTTACACCTGTAAACCGGTGTGACAATAATAGGCCTATACTGTACCTGATATAGGCTACTGTATTTAAAGAAAGCTGACATATACTGTGCACCTGCTGTAAACTAAGGCTATAATAATTACACAGTAAGTCATGTCATATTACAAACAAACCTATTTACTGAACTCTATTCAAGTGAATGCTGAGTAGAAAATAGGCATACTCGGATGCAATTGATAAACAATTAGGCTATTTAACGTTAGCCTAACGGAGGAGTAATATTTTGAAAACTGCAACAAATTGCCAAATTCTTGTTCGATAGTATTAATAATAAAGTTTACAGGAATTAACTGCTGTTGTAAGACGATGTTTTCTACAAACATTGGGTCTGATGTGAGGCTGTATTTCAGCAAAATAGTTGAGACGATGGACATGCTTTAGCCCACACTGAGCACTATATAAAGATAACTATAACTATTATAGTTCACCATTGTATTTTTTTTAAATAGTTGGTGTGATCCACTTGACTTAGAACAAAATTTAAAACTATATTTGTTATTGTTATAGTTATAGTGCTCAGTGTGAATGGCCCTTTAGACTGTATAGCCTATAGGCTATAGGTTTACCTGCATGTAAGGAATAAAAGAAACACCTATCCGTTACAAATCCAAATGCGGTACGTATGTATAATATGCCTAAATAAAGTGAAAACGTGTGCTTATACCAATGGTTCTCAAACTTTTAAATGTCAAGGTCTCCCCTTAACTCTGACAGTATACAAATGGAACCAAATGGACCCTAACGGGTCCATTTGGTTCCATTTGTATACTGTCAGAGTCAGAGAGTTACAGACGTGTAAGGGTCAATTTAGAACCCTCAAAAAAAGGAACCCTGAGAATCCATGCAATCCACTTTGAGAACCACTGTGTCTTATCTTATACGATCCAAACTAATACTTGCCACGGATTTTCGCTACGCAAAAAAAATGTGAAATCGGTCGCTCCTCCACATCAACACAACACTGCACACTTCATCAGACATTTTTTTCCGGCACAAAATGGGGGATCGCGGCAACAAAAACTTACCTTCTGACGCCCTCGAAACATTAAAGTCCTTGAGTTTGTCCTTTTCCGACATCTCGACGTGTTCCTTGAACAGATGCACCGGACAGTGGCCATTGCCCTCCGTTATGTCCTGCAGGCTGCTCTCCGAGTTGCCCAGCTCCCTCGCCCGAGCCAAGCCACTCTCCAAAACTTCCCTGTACGTGATGCTCTCCTTGCTGCTCTCCTTGCTGGTCTTCTGATCGAAAGATTTCGACACGAACGCCGTAAGTTCTTCCATCGTGGCTTTTAGTGGTCCAGATTAAACACGGGAATCCACCGTATATTAAGAAGTGTGCCTTTTGTCTGTAACTACTGCTCTCGGTGCAGTTCGTTGGGTGCTAGCAGTAGATATAGAATGGGTGGAGAAGAGGTGAGATCACTACTCCTGCTGTTATGACTGTGTATTTGAGAGCACACTATTTATACACGACCACTCCAGCCCAGCCCCCACATCTCTGTGTCTTGAGCAATTATACTGGCGGCCCGACTTTTCACAATTCAACTTTCAGCAGCTTTTTCCCAGAAATCAATGATGTGACGGAGGCGGTTAATTGAATTATGGGTCATTAAAATGCCTAGGGGTGCCTGCCTTACTCCTGCGAGTATAAAGAAGTAGGCTATATTTAATGAATTCGGCGGTAATTTCATTTATATGTGATTATGAGATAGCCTACACATGCGGAGTTTCTGGAACTGCCCCCTCTTGTTGCTGTTTGTTGAGTTGACAAATATAATTGAAAATCAACACGAAAGAACTCCAACACATGCACCTATTAATAACTTATTGAGCCATTTTTTAAAAAGCCATATTTTAACCAAACATGTTTTGAATTAGAAATGATTGACGTCATATGCTGCAATGTAAATTGATGTTTGATTGACAATTAAATCGATTAATTAGTCTAAATCATATCAACTATTTTGAAACGTATTCATAAATTAGGCCTGGGTTCAGTTATTTTATGTTTAAAATGTCTATTTAGACTGTAACGTTTTTGCCTGCCATTTTACCTAAATTATTGTTACTTTCAATTAGCCTATTCTGGCGCTAAATGGCGGATAGTTTTATATCATTTTATATAGCCTGATAATTGAAAAGGCCTAACGAATGTCTTAAAAATGTTTGCATGCATATTTGGAAATGGGGGGGGGGGGGGGATATGTTGGTTGTATCCCATATAAATTAGCCTACAATCCAACAAGTAGGCCTACATATTGGGCTATGGGCTACTAAATTCTGATCCCTTTGGGCTATTTAGCTATTGAATCATATTAGGTTCCCAGTACAGATACAAATCAATAGGCTACCTATCAATCACCATTGAAGAAGACCAAAAATAAACTTCCTTTATTTACAGGATTTTCATGGAAATGAGTGCAGCCCCAATGGCATGAAGTTATCTGTACGACGTCCGTCAGTCCAGCCGCAGCGCACAGACAGACACAAAAGGCCGGGATTGGAGCGTCATCCCCAGGGTATATATGCAGCCCTCTGCGCCCGACACAGTGTGAACCCCGTTCACAGCTCAGCTGTCTAATGCAGTGGTTCTCAACCATTTTCAGGCCGTGACCCCCCAAAATAATCATATTTTAACTGGGGACCCACCAAAATAATCATATTTGAACTGGGGACCCACCAAAATAATCATAATTTGAACTGGTGACACCCCCTCCACCATGAGAAAGCACTTGAGTTGAGGCACTACATTTTTGGTTCCACAGATAAATATTGTGAAAATACCAGATCTACAAGCTCTAGCAAAGCCAGGCGTTGTGAGCTTTAGATCAGCTATTTTAATTTATTTTGCCTCTTTCTTATATTATTTGACAATTTGGCCAATGTTTGACCAGTTTGTTGATTACTTTTGATGCAGTAATGGTCTTTTCCCTTTCTTTATTTTTGAGGGTTTAAAAGGGTCTTAAATTATCACTTCACTGTCATCTGGGGGCCCCCCCCCCCCCCACCCTCCAAAAAAAAAAAAAAAAAATCCCCTGGGGGATCCCGACCCACAGGTTGAGAACCACTGCTCTAATGACGCGTTTTGATATCTCTCCATTTATCACTGAACCCGCTTCTGATCAGTGCGTCTGACGGGCGAGCTGAGCTGAGGTCTCTCCCCTCGTGCCTTTTCTTGTTAATGGACTTTAATCCTCTTTAGGACGCAGATCTGTGCTCCTAGTCGTGTGCCTCGATAATATATCACTCTGGAATAAACTGGCCTTTATAAGAGATATACGCGTGTGGCCAGGAACGAAATAAATCTATATTTGCCCTGTCATAAAACATTATAATGTATACCTTTAACATTTTACACGCTCTTTTACGCATGGCCTGTTAAAGGACACATATTATTGACTTTATTTAGCCTATTAGGCTATAACGTGCATTTTACAATGCAATGATATTGGATTTGTTGCACATCTGATCACAAATCCAACTGTTGTGCAACAGAGTCATGCTGGAAGTTCTATTCACTGAAGAAAACAATGATATATGTCTCTTATGCTTTAACAATTTACAATACATTTAAGTAAATCGATAGACCTACATTATTATAGTGCTGTTTACAATTTTAATGAGATAGGCAAAAACAAAAAAACATTGGCCAAATAGGTGTCCTGCAAGGCTGCAACACTAAAGATAATGACGAACGAACAGAATGCCCATTAAAGCCGCGTGGCAAAGGCAAACCACACCATGATAATTAATTCAGCCCTGCATTTAAACACACTTTTCAGCATGTCGTCGTCGGCGCAACCGTATTAATTGTAGAACTTCAAAGCATCGCTGTGTTTTTAACCCATCAAGACCTGAGGCCGATTCAAATTCAAATTCAAAATTGTTTTCTAAATCCTAACAGTTTTTTGAAAAACACATGTTTCTACATCAGTGGTGCTCAAACGTTTTCACGTGAAGGTCCCCCAGTCAGAAATATATGTATTTGGCCACGCGCCTCCCCCCCCCCCGCCCCCCCATCTCAAAATATGTTGTTCCAGGGACACCCCTTTAGAAGTAAATATTTGAGTTAAAAAATGTTTGCTTGGAAAAAATATATATATTCAAAGATTTGCACAGATTTTCAAGATTTTTCAAAAATAGCAGATCTACAAGCCCGTAGTGCTGGTGCTATGAGCTTGTAGATATGCTATTTCTGAACAGCCAAATAATGGTTAAAGAGGTTACACAGATCAGATCCTTTACTGGTTGTAATGGGTTAAAAACGTAGGGAAATGATGATGTACACATGTGGTGCCCAATCAACAACATTCTGGAGGATATCATCAGAATGCATGAGCACAAATCCAAGAGGGATGCTGTTGGTGTCGCTGCAGTTTAGTGGCTAAACATTCTTAAAGGCGCCTCAATCATATTTCGCACTTTCTATGCATTAGCAACGATTTCAGCACCCCACCCTCCCTCCCTGAGTGCATGCGCTATAGGGAAAGGCCTGGTGTTTTTATTTATTTATTTCATCATGCACCATTGCAGGCCATAAAGACAGAAAGGAGCACTATCTAGCTCCACAAATATCCTCACAAAAACCTTATTTGGCATATTACAGCGGAGTATTCCATGTTCACATGAGAATAGAATATAAGAACATTTTGCTTGGACTACATTAGTAATTGTTTGTCTAAACAAAAGCTAAAATTATTGATTCACACAATTATTATTATTATTATTTAAAATTGTAATTGTCTCTCTGTATAAATACAAATACATTTTTATTTTCCCCCAATATAGCGTAGCGTAATACTTTCTAATGAGTTACCATCACTTGAAACAACAGCTAACTCCTTCTGCTCCATGTAAACATACACCTTTAGTTCTAAATGCCTTTTCGTTTTAGCCACTGGCTTTGGAATGAATGTGCTGAGAACCTTCTTTGATCAACCTATTCATTCAACATATACCAAAACCCTGCACCAAAAACCCAATGCATTTCTACTATACAGTGTTGATATATGTACATAGCCTGCCATTGCCTAAAAGGTGCTTGTACCTATTAGAGGTGATATAATTAATTATTCTAAGTACCAGGGAACAGAATCAACATAATTGGGCTGATCATTAGAGTGGGGAGAGGAATCAAACAGGCATTATTTGCAATCTTTAAAACATGCTGTGAGTGTTAAGTAGAATTTTACATGGCTGCAGGTAGAAAACTGTTACTTTGAGAGGTAATTGGCTACAGCTAAAGCTCGTCGCCTAATGAGATGACAAGCAGTGTCCTTTATTGCCCATAAACCTAATCATGTCCAGAGTGTCCTTCCAGTGCTAATTATGAGACTATGAATTCCCCTCTACCTGTTTGAAATAGGCTTTGGAACATTATCAAGCCATCAGCAGGCTTAAATGAGTCTGTGCTGCCTGGAAGACAAGACAGACAGAGAGACAGAGAGAGAGAGAGAGCAAGAGAGATGGGAGGGGGAGAATGAGAAAGACGGAGGGGGAAGAGAGAGAGAGAGAGAGAGAGAGAGAGAGAGAGAGAGAGAGAGAGAGCGAGCGAGCACTGGAAGGTGGTGAGTGAATTAAGAGAACATTGCACCCACTGATCACAAGTCAGTCCTGCATGGCTAATACACAGTAAATCCTCTGTGTTAATTTAACCCCAAGACTGTACAAATGTAACCAAATGGACACTTCCGGGTCCAATTGGTTACATTAGCAAATTCTCAGGTTAACTGAACACTGAAGATCTTTTACTGTGAATGATTCAGGAGAACTATATTGAGCAGCAGAAGCTCTGTCGCCTGCAGCCTGGAGGTTGGAGTCCTCCTGGCTGTGCGGCTGGCAGGGTTCTGCCAGGAACTATGAGAGCAGTGAAGGAGGCAGAGCTGATACGACCTGGACCCCAAGGCCTGACTCGGACAAATGCCACAACAGCGTTTGAACCTGTTCAGTCTGCCAGACGTAATCCCCTCATGTGTGAGGGAATGAGCGATTCTAAACGCAGATCTGAGGTTCTGGATGCTTGCCAAGATTTTTCTCCTGCTTTCAAGGGGAAGCTACTTTGACTTATGACGACTTTGTTAATAGAACAGCAGAGGTTAAATGAGGATACGATTTCTTTAAAATTCGTTTTTGGTGTTGCTGTAAATTAGCACATATATACTGTTTTCTGTTATAATATAAAATTTGAATTTAATAAAAACTGTGTAAATTATACATACATACAAATAAATATATTGTTGTGTGCATGTGCGAGAGAGATTTTCTGTCTCTTGCATACACTCCGTCTCTGCACCACAATTCTACCCCCTGATAATACATGAGAAATGTGATTCTCTAAATATTATATTATACTTGGCCACTGGAGAGGACGGTCAAATTTAAAATTTCAACTCAAAAAGCAACTTACAGTATTCTGCTCACTGCAGCTGCGGCTTCTATAATGTGATCTCCATAACCTAAAAGATTCTTCTAGAACCTTAGACACCCCCAAATATCATCATCTTGTATGGAGCAGCTAAAATGCTATAAAACATAAATCTGATTCAGTAATGTCACAATGCTTTATGGATGCAACCCAAGCTAGAAAATGAAATTGTTTGATTCATCCAGCAGTTGAACAGTTTTAACCACTCAGGGATTTAACCCCCAGACATGGTAATGACAGTGATTAGGTGGGTTTGTTTATCAGTAACCTCAAGCTTGTCTGCGGGGTGTCAGAGATCTACGTTAGATGGTGGCTGTATTATCCGTTGCCTTCATTTACTAGGTCCTGTTCCAGTGCTGCAATTCCCAGGGTCCATGGAGAATACAGAATGTTCCACGTTCAAAAGACTTGTCTACCATCTAAATCAGGCTTTGGGGGCAAAAGAATCCAACATGAAAAATACCACGCTCTGCTCAACATTAGTGCACACTAGACCAGGATGTTTTGGGAATATGTTGGTCTCCGTTTTGGATTGTTACTCCTCCCTGTGTATTCTCTAACTGCTATCTACCCACAGGGCAGAGGGGCCTCCGATTGAAAGAAGGCATGAAATTGACATTATACCCTTAAATGCAATGCAGATTTGCAGAGAAAACACAGTAATCCACTGACAATGCTCCAAAATCAAACACCCCCACCACCACCAATCTCTCTCCATTTCTCTCTCTCTCTCTCTCTCTCTCTCTCTCTCTCTCTCTCTCTCTCTCTCTCTCTCTCTCTCGCCTAGATGCAGTTTGTTCTTTCAGGTTTCATCTACTAATTCATTACTTGCATCTTAATGAAATCACTTCACTTTGATTTTAAAAAAAAAAGAAGAAGAAAATGTAAGAGGGTA
This sequence comes from Gymnoscopelus microlampas, assembly GCF_963454915.1. Lineage (NCBI taxonomy): Eukaryota > Metazoa > Chordata > Actinopteri > Myctophiformes > Myctophidae > Gymnoscopelus > Gymnoscopelus microlampas. The sequence continues at coordinate 24,256,749 of NC_139954.1, forward strand.
GTATTTATCACAGAGTCCTTATGCAATGCTGTTATGGTTATGGCCACTGACTCTGGGGAAATGCAACAGATAAAGCACAATTTACACAAATCAATACTGTTCAAATAATTCATGACTGATAGCATGGTATTTTAGCTCCTTACTTGCAGTAGAGAACCGTGTTTTATTTGGCTCCCAGAGGGCAACATGAAAGACTTGGGGAGAGGAGGGGAGAGAATTGGAAATGGGACCGGGGGAGTCTGAATGAGGATAATATGAGGACATTGATCGTTTGGCGTGCAGAGGGCAGCTGAACCTGTGAATAAAGGATAACAAGATTTATGATTTATACATTGTTTGGATGTGTCTGGGCATCTCATGTACATTTCATTACATCAGTGTTACATCATGGTCTTTGTGGGGAAGTGGACCAGAACAAATGGGAAAACACGCCGCTTAAGTGAGGGTATAACTCTTATTGTTCATTGGAGGGCAGAAGATATTTGTAAGAAATAATGGCCTGCGTACCAGTTGCTTTCTGAAGCTGACTTCAATTAGTATCCGTCAATATTGCGCATTTATTGGCAAAATTATTATTGTGCTTGTGACATTGTGTGGCCAAATGAAACCTAAATTGGACAGTGTTAGTCAGCCATGGCTTGTAACAGAAATTAATTTGGCTAATGTGGGAATGGATCAAATTCACCCTTGGCAGGGGAACCATCCCACAGACATGTTAACAACGTCTACGGAGACCAATGAGGTACATTTACAATAAGTGTCTGTTTAAGTGTGTGTGTGAGCGACTGAGCGTGTCTCACCACAGCAGACTATAAGGGGTCCCTCTGGTGTTAGCCGGAGAGCAGCCATTTGACACAGACAGGCTTTTACAGAGTGGCGCTACACTTTCTCAATCATGCAATTAGAGTCTAGTCTACAGAGAGAAAAAGAGAGAGAGAGAGAGAGAGAGAGAGAGAGAGAGAGAGAGAGAGTCTTTCATAGCATGCGATTTATATGGTGGTGTCGAGAAAAAAGAAGTCCTCACTGGATGATGTCATTAGAATTAATTATCTCTGGGATAGATTGACGTAGTCAGACATAGCAGGGTAGAGGTTGCGTAGAGGAGGCAAAGACACAGGGAAAGAAAAGCACGGATGCGCAAGGGAGCGATGAGATACGAAAACCTAAACAAAAACACAGTGAGCAGGACTGTGCACGGAGAGGCAGCGGCGTGTGAGAGGGAGAGAAAAGGGGGGAAGCGAGGATTCATGGGCAAACAGGCGCTCGAGGTTAGGATGCAAACTGGCAGCAGGAGGAGGGAGTGGGTATTTTGAGAGGTGACTCTGTGATTGGACAGGGGTGCCATCTGCAGCTGGACCCTGAAAAGACTCAGCAAATGTCCAGATTTGTCGAGGTAAACCCTGCTGTTCCCCGCCATGGTTTCTCTCATTACCTCACCAAATATGACACGCACGCACGCAAGCAATCTCAGTGTAAACACACCGCAACTCCCTGTAATACTCCAACACAGTGGGTCAATATCTGTGCGTCTATAGATAGTCTGACCAGCAGGTGACATCTAAATCCCAGTTTAAACACCCCAGAACAAAACATTAACACCATTTCACTTGTGTGTGTATTTATACATGTACTGTACACAGGTGTGTGTGTGTGTGTGTGTGTGTGTGTGTGTGTGTGTGTGTGTGTGTGTGTGTGTGTGTGTGTGTGTGTGTGTGTGTGTGTGTGTGTGTGTGTGTTCGTGTGTGTGTGTGTGTGTGTGTGTGTGTGTGTGTGTGTGTGTGTGTGTGTGTGCGCACGCACGCACACTTGTGCATACATGTGCACCCGTGCAAGCTGTCCTCGTAAGAATGATCAGGCTTCCGCCGCAGGCTGTGTCTGTTGGCTGAAGGCAAGCTTTGATGGGCCAAATCACTGTTCTCATCTATCAGACATGTCTATCATTTCACCTCTTTTCATCTCTCTTTCCCTCTTTCTCCCCCAAAGAGGGTGAGGCCAGTGCATCAGTGACTGCAGTGAACCCAGAGAGTCCACTCCTCTGGATGCTGCATTCCCCAGAGCTCCTCTCTCTTACTTAAGTACTTGGACATGTTTGACATCTTAGACAATACACCCCATTTCTGAGCAATTGTGTAGCTTTTTACACTTATGTTCAATTATAATTGGGACAGATATGGGGTGTGGTGATTAACCACTCGACCAAACCAAAGCTTCGTATTAACCAAAGCGTCGTAGCCCAATGCATTGTGTTCTCTGAAGAGAATTGGTGTAGAGGGAAAAAAGGATGGTGCCATGGATAAACCTCTGGGGGACTCCAGTCAACGAAATATAAAGGGTTTACGTAGGAATAAGCAGTAGATAAGGGAATTACATTATTTGCCAATCAAGTTGGATGTTATGAAACCATAAATGTGTCATGTCCTCTCACTGAATAAGTCGCAAAAGAAATCGAGGCGAATGAAAGTAACAGCAGGCCACCATCTCATCGGCACTAAACAGTCACTTTAAATATCTTGTCAGCATTCATCTGCCTCTTTCAGGCATTATATGCACATTACAGGCCTGTAATCAGGTTAATTCTTTACAAATCATCACTGTTCTGACAGAGGATTGTAATGGTTCTGAATGAAAGGTGCTGGGCGGTGTTGGTATTCCCCCTCTAGATAGTCATTATCAACCTCCTAGTTGATGGCTGCTGTAGGCAGAGAGCAGCTGTCAGCATCCATCCATCTCTCCTGTCTGCCTTAACTCGGGACTGATGGAAGGGGAGAAGACCCTCACAAGTCCACAGCAGCCTTACTGGCCGAGAGCAACAATTAATCGAATTCCCTCTCAATTCATTTGACACCCCCTAATCCATAGGTGCAGGTAGCACAGATGTGATCCTGAAAAAAATGTCACATTAAATATAGAATATAACAAATCTGCAATGCGAGTTCCGAATCTTCTCTTTTTCTTTCTCCAATTATAGATATCACCCCACTCACCCCCTCCCCTCTCTCATCTTCTCGCCCATCCATCTTAGCTAACATGGATCTGGGCACTGAGCACATGGTCACATGACATGAATGGATAATCAGGAGGTATTAGTGCGTGTTAATGATCCCGAAGCTGAAAGACGATTCCCCTCTCAATATTAAAGAGATAACACAGCAGAGGAGCAAAAAGCAAATGGCCCTAAGCCTCCAGCTACGCTCCCTCCTAAAGTTGTTTTCCTGGAAAATTAGACGATTGACTAATGGTGTAAATGCTGTTAATTACCGGCGCCAGTACCCCAAACAGTCTTTTCTGCCTGTAACTAATAAGAAATCAATTAGCTAATGAATTGGTCATTAAGTGAAAAGCTAATCTTGGCCAGGGTATTTTTTAATGATGTTCTTTTTTTCTTCTTCTTTTTTTCGCCTATGATCCTGGCTAATTGCCGTTGTCATATGGCGCTCTTAGCTTTCAGCATGCCTAATGAAGCTTCATTAGATCATAACTGGCACTCTTGGAAGATTCGCAGGCAAACCTGCTTCCCAATTATTTTTAATTGCCAGACATTCTGCACAAACAAGTGCTGCAGCACCTTGCGGAACAGGAGAGCTCAGGCTGGCGCTGCCCGCAATTTCTTCATGACTTCATTTGAAGCGATTAGAGCATGGGGCAGGGTCGGCGCAGCGCTGCTGTTGTCTGCGGAGCATCTAAAGAGCCCATCAGCTCGAACCGCTGGAACCCCCCCCCCCACCCCTTCTCACTTTGATTTGGTCTTTCTGCCATTGTTGTAGTGGGACTGGGCTCTGTGTCACATACGTATATGCAGACACAGATACAGACACATTCTGTCTGTTCACACACAACACACGCAACCCAAGTACAAAAGCACACAGGGAAATGGATGCATGTGCACATAGGCAAAATACTCATTTACACAGAAATGACAGAGATGCATGCATAGCAAGCTTGTGCAATTACTCAAACACACACACACACACACACACACACACACACACACACACACACACACACACACACACACACACACACACACACACACACACACACACACACACACACACACACACACACACACACACACACACACACACACACACACACACACACACACACAGTACCTGTACATGTGTCAGCTGACAAAAACAAAGGAGAGAGCATCCCTCTCGGGCATGAATAATTAAGAAAAGACAAAAGCGCCTGGTTTTATTTTTCATTTTTTCCTCTCTCTCTGTGCTGCTTGTGTGTCTAGTAAACCCCAGTGTACTGTACTCTGAGTTCTCCTCTAATAAGACGGAGGAGCATTTTCTCCATGGTGCTCACACAACACATGTTTCCAATCTGACCCTGTTCAAGTATCTCTCTCTCTAACATGAGGAGGCTTGCGGTGAAAACAGAACTGTTGAAAGTCTGTCAATCCCACTGATGCTTTTTGACAGTTTATCCTGAATTTCCCTTTCTCTCAAACATCAGGTCCTTTCCTCCACCGTTACTCTAGATGACAAACACAAACAATACAACTTCAGCGACACTAGACTGAAACATCATGTTTTGCCATTGCTAGCCTGGAGACAAAGACATGCAAATTGTTCAAATTCCAGCTACTGACTGTCCCCAAAACAATATCTTTGTTAGGCCGGACTTGGTTCAATGAAGCTGTGAGACACACAGTGTTATGTTCTGGCGAAATGTAGGCCTTGTAGGATCCCATGGACTCTGTTAAGACATTCACCAAGCAAGGTCATATTCATCCTGTCCTGGTAATCCGGCTAATATGTTTTCAGCACTTTGCCAAAACTGAGTGCCTTTGAGACGACAGCACATCCTCCAAATTCTGGAGAAAAGTATGTTTCAGCCAAGGTCTCTGATTTATAATGAAGCCAACCACCTTGCCTCTGATCCCTTTGTGTGTGTGTGTGTGTGTGTGTGTGTGTGTGTGTGTGTGTGTGCGTGCGTGCGTGCGTGCGTGCGTGCGTGCGTGCGTGCGTGCGTGCGTGCGTGCGTGCGTGTGTGCGTGCGTGCGTGCGTGCATGTGTGTTTCGTAAGTGCGTGTGTGTTTCGTAAGTGCATGTGTGCGTCTATGTTTACACTCAATATCCATACTTTGTTTGTCAGAAACAAGAATCAGTTTAAAGTAATAATAATAATAATGAATAAACTAGGAATTGTTATTGGTGCATTGCTCTCACACATAGAAGAAAAAGAAATACAGTGGATGAGATAAAACAAAGTATATATAAGAGTATAAAAGTAAAAACCAGGTAGTATGGAGTAAATGGTCAGACCAAGTGTGTGTGTGTGTGTGTGTGTGTGTGTGTGTGTGTGTGTGTGTGTGTGTGTGTGTGTGTGTGTGCACCGTGAAGCCTTAGGGGTAATTTATACACTGATACTTTCCCCGCAACGTACTATAGTTACAACGTAACTACTATTTTAGCTTGTAGATTGACTATTTCTAGCGTGAAACACCATCGTACGACACATAAACCAGGCTTATAACGGTTTTGACTCATCGCAAAATTCTTTGGTCTGAACTAGGCTGCACATGCTGTAGATATATGCCCATGCCTGCATGTGACACACTAAGAAGAGGGCGGGGCCTATTTCGCTGTCACCAGTGTGCGGTTTGACAGTGGCTGAATGGCGCACCAGATGTCTATCAATATTTAGCAGCAAACATCCCGAGCAGGCGTGGCAACGTGGCTGCTGAGAATGTGAGGTGGGGCAGTCACAAACGGCACGAGCAGTTGAACTGGGTAAACTGGAAGAAGTCTCTTGTCTCCTGCCTACTGTATAACAGGTGAGGTACCACACATTACAGTCTTATTGCATGCTTCCTATATTTTGTGCTTTGAGGTATTTAATGCATACATCATGGAACGCACTGAGTGAAAAAGGTCTTGATATGCAGTTAAGTGCACACTCAGTCCCATGCAGGAACAGATGCATCTCTGTGCCAAGCCAGGTCAAACAACCACACTTTAAAATTATTGAGTGCTAATTTAAACCTCTTACGGGTCCATTTGGTTACATTTCAGTTACAAAATACAAATGGGTATAATTAACACCAAGGACTTTACTGTGCAGCTAGCGAAAGGTTGCTAATGTAAAGTGTGTTTCAGGTTACTTTTTGCTGTCTTTTAAAGTCAATAAAAAGCAGAAATCAGATTACAAAATGTACACAATATCTCTTTCTGGTCTCTCTCTCTCTTGCAAACACTGACACAACACACACACACACACACACACACACACACACACACACACACACACACACACACACACACACACACACACACACACACACACACACACACACACACACACACACACTCAACAACAACAATAACACACAAACACACACACAAATCACATTACAACACATCTAATTGAACGTTATGATGCAGAGGAGAGCATATGCTCATTGAGCCAATTGAATCATTAGAAAAGCACACAGTAGGCATTGGACGTGCCAGAAGTGCAGCTGATGAAAATATGTGTGGGCCTGCTTCCCTGTATAGGCCTGCGTCTGGACCAAAACACACAAACATACACTCTCACTACTGTAAATGTACACAAACACATACACATAAACATACTCAATCATGTGCATACATACTGTATACATACATAAACTATGCACATACATAAACACACACATATTGGAGATATATATACAGTATACATCCATGCACATACACACAGACACATACACGATAATAGACATATAAATGCAGCACAAGTACACATACATATATTTACACAGACGCAAACACATATATGCAGACAACAACATATGATGTATACCTGTTATATATCATGTATACATATTCACACACAATATGTCACTTTTTAAATTATAGCATATTATTCTAGGGGCATCTAGATGAATAGAAGGATACCACTCGCCCACCAACATAGAGGAGGCCAGGGTTCGATTCGGGGTGACACACACACACACACACACGCGCTCACACGCGCGCGCGCGCACACACACACACACGCACACGCACACGCACACGCACACGCACACACGCGCGCGCGCGCGCGCACACACACACACACACACACACACACACACACACACAGACAATCTGACATTGGGCCCTGTGGTAAGATGCTCCTTTGACCAGCCTTGATCCACAGAAGAGAGAGTAAGTGGAAGGGAAGTGAGACAGACAGCAGCACAGACAGCCTGTCAGAGTTAAAGGCAAACAGACATTAGGCTTTCCAGAGCTGCAATGTCTGTCTCTCCACAGTCTATGAAATTTACATGATGCATCAGAAAGGCCACAAGATCTCTTTGATTGTGGAACTATGGCTGAAAAATACAAGTTTGGAGATGGAAAAAAAAATCAAAATATCACATCTACAAGCACATAAGAGATAGCGATGTGATGTGTTGTGAGTTTGTTGATCGGTTATTTTCAAACCCCTTTGAATAGGGCTTAAATGTTTTTGAACACAATTCAAACTTGAGAAGAGATAGACAGGCACACGCACACATACAGCACATATTCTGGTACTACTCACACTGTCTTCACACTGTGAGTCTGTGAGACAGTGGGGTGTATTTCCTCAGTGTCACCTCCAATCGCTGTGAGCTAAATGTATAAGAATTGATGGTGCCTTCCACCAAATGCTGTTATGGGGGACCTGGTTTGTTTATTTAATGAAGCCAGTGTCACAGCGGATCCACGTCCTTGCCTTTGGAAGTGGTGGCAGGTGTTGGTGGCAGATTTCCCTCAAACAGGGCCACTGAATTAACAAATCGCATTAACATAATACTGGCATCAGATCTGGGGGGCCCTCTCTGGCACGGCTGTCCCTTTAGCTTGCCTGTACGGACCCATCCCCTCACTGTGTCCAGATGTCTTGGCATTGCCAGATCCTGTGCCCGTGGTGCCCACTGAACTAAGCACAGGGTAGAATCGCCCAGAAGTCCATATCAAGGCAAGGACTCCTTACTTCTAAACGTGAATGTGTAACTTTTTGGTTGCCAATGTATGAGTGCGTAGGCACATGCATTTTTGTTTGTGCATGTTCAAGCGGCCAACAGTAAAGGCTGATGTCCACCACTTTATCTTTCTTATACTGTAGGTGGATTCCATATGTTTTTTGTGTTGGTAATCTCTCTGTGTGTGTGTGTGTGTGTGTGTGTGTGTGTGTGTGTGTGTGTGTGTGTGTGTGTGTGTGTGTGTGTGTGTGTGTGTGTGTGTGTGTGTGTGTGTGTGTGTGTGTGTGTGTGTGTGTGCGCGCGCGCGCGCGTGCAGGGGGTGTGTGATATTCAAAGCTTTACACTACCCAAAAGAGTGATAATGGTCTTACCACAGGAATGGAGAAGGCTGGCTAACCACTGAAATACATTATCACCATGTCTTGAGGGTTTTAATGACAGCCTTCCTGCTAACAGGACTAGCTTTGAAGTGGGTGCTAGATCTTGGCAAGACTAGTATTATGTAATAATGTACTGGACTGTATTAGACTGGACTAACTTGTGAACAGGTGTGCTCACAAGAGTTTGGATTATAATCAATTGTAATACAGGATGGGTTCAATTCCCATAACTATGTGTGTCCCAATTGTTGTACAACCAGCTTCGTGAGGTTCGAGTCCCCTTGGTGGTATTGTTTTCAGTTTAAATGACTTTTTATGCCTTATGAAAACACTTGATAAACAAACTAGAAAAAGTGCTCCTCGGAGCACAAGTAGGTTATTATGGCCTCCTGGTGGCGCTATAATAGGCCAATGTGAAAAGGGTGCCATTTCTTCTTAGGCCTTGCACGGCAATCGGACACTGCATTCATGATTTGAGGCATTTTGTTCCAAAAATGTGGTTTGCTAAATTAGACCAGCTGGTGACGCTATAACAAGCCAATGTGAAAAGGGTGGCATTTCTTCCTCGGCCTAGTGGGAATGTGTGTGCAAAAGTTCACGGAAATCGCACACTGCGTACATGATTTGAGGAATTTTGTTCAAAACAGACCTATCCTGCTAACTTTAGAAGCCAATGTTAGCCAAGTAGGATAGAATATGAAATATCGGACACATCCATCTTGATTACATGACTATAGAGATACTGTGTACCGATTTGCGTGATTTCTGAACAGAATCTGAAGGAGCAAGAGCAAAAAACATTTTTACAAAACTCAGCCTCCTGGTGGCGCTCTAAAAGGCATATGTGAAAAATGCAGGGCAAAGGTTTTTCCTTGGCCTCTAAGGAGTGTGCATGCAAAGTTGCACGCAGATCGGTGCAGTTATAGCTAAAAACGTGAATCAGCCTGTTATAGCGCCACCATGAGGCTGATTTGAAAGTTTTCGAGTGACATTTCTTCCTGGACCAAGTGGGAATGTACGTGGAAAATTGCACGGAAAGTGCATGCTGCGTTCATGATTTGAGGCATTTTGTTCAAAATGAACCAATCCTGCAAACTTTGGAAGCCAATCTTAGCCAATCAGGATGGAATATGGAAAATGGGACAGATCCGTGTTGATCACATGGCTATAGAGATACTGTGTACAGATTTGCGTGTTTTTTGGACAAAATCTGTAGGAGTAATATCAAAAAATGTGTTTTGCAAAGTCGGCCTCATGGTGGCGCTATGACAGGCTGATCTGAAAAATGTGGGGCAGAGGTTCTGCTGTGGCATCCAGGGAGTATGTGTGCGCAGTTTCACAACGACCGGGCCAACGGTGGCGGAGATTAGCTGCTCGCAGACAGAAGGACGGACGGACAGACGGACACACGGAAGGACGGACGGACGGACAGGGGGCAAAACATACTCTCTCGCCATAACTTTCGGCCTGGCGGAGACAATAAACGTTCCTTTCCTTGGACTGGACTGGTCAAGACTGGATTGGACTGGACAGGACTGAACTGAACTTGATTTAGTAAAACAAGGCAATAAAGACTAGAAATTGACTTCAACCAAGCAGGAGACTAATGAAGATTAGACGGGGACCAGAACAGAAATGGACATCCTAGCAGGACTAGAGTGCTTTGAATGGTTGCTCATAAAAAGTCATATAACTTAACAGAAGAGTAGCGGCCTCACGTCAAAAAAATTAAAATAAAAAAAGGAACGAGGAAGCAGTCTGTCCGTGTCATTTATTTTCTTGCTATTGATCTGATCTGAATTTCACATTGGAAGCACAAAACAGAAGTGCCTCACCGGCCTCAGTGATGATTTTCTCAAGCTGAAAACAGTTAGAGGTATTTTGTTTGCCACATCGAGTATTAATCGTTTTGGACTATTAAATCCTCAAAGTGAGTTTACATGCAGATATATATTCTATTACCTCCATTTACTATATCTTTTATTCACCCGTTGACAGCGGTAAACAAAAACAAAACAAACAAACAACTCGAAGCATTCCTTTGCACAGAAGTTTTGCACAGTGTCGGATATTAATGGGTGGCACCGATTGTGACATTCCATTTTCTAATCAACTAAATCTCAGAGTGTATATCCTCTGGTAACAATACATCAATAACTATCTGTCCCAATCCCAACATTGAGATTGAAGGCACATGTCCAAACGATTGAATGTCGCATGCCTCGACACAAAATTGAGATGACACCGTGTAACTCAAGTCAACCGTGGTGGAAAAACGCAAGATCTTGATTACAAAGCAGAGAGGAGTGGTGTTTTTTTATTTTGTTTATTTTTTTCATTCATAATCACTAGTTTCATATATATCTCATGAAGCCTCCCCACAGTACGCAGGCAGGGAAGCAGTGACGGGTTGAGGAGTTATGATAATGGATGCATAAAGTGACAGCAAATGGTTCAGTCAATCATAAACGCCTCTCATCTCATAATCACAAGGCATAAGCAGGCCAGGGGACGCCTGCTAGATACACCACCGCACAACACTGCTATATATAATGATCAACAACCACTGACAATCTGACTGGTACGCACACACACGCACAAACACAAGTGAATGCACATACCGTACAGTACACAAACACGTTGAGCCACAAATACCCCCTTGCACGCAGGCAAACACACACGTACACGAACACACACACACACAAATCCACAAACACCACAGCAGACAGATATTGCCAGTGCGGCTGTGCTCATATTTTATTTCATAAGTAAGCAAACAGAGGATGCTGCAGCCTATATTTAATAACACAGGCAACCACAAGAAATCAGCTGCCAAAATGAAGGCTTGCCAATCGCTTTGACAAAGGAATAGTCAATTTGACAGAGTACCCTCCATCCCTCTGTTGTTATGAGTTTGGGTGAAAACACAGCAGCAGTCCCAGTGTCTCCCTCGGCTCTGTCCATTTCCATAAACGCTGCTGGCTGTCTCACCGACACCAGGAACACTCCCAGGCTAAATGCCCTGGCATATCGTCTGCCTTTTCCCCTCTTCCCTCTCTCTCTCTGTCTCTCTCCCTAACTCTCTCTCTCCCGCTCTTGCCCTGTTTCCTCTCTCCCATGCGCGCACACTCTTGCTCTTTCTCATATTCTAAACCAAAATGGTCATTACCATGAGGCCTGCCCGGGAGACAGAGAGAGAGAGAACTAAGAGTTCGGGGCTGAGATCATTGACAGCTTGATGTGACGAAGGTCAATTGAAATAACAGGTTTTTGTGTGTTTATATTCTAAATGGGCCGCTTGTGTTGGCTGGTCCTGGCGTTTTGCAGAGAGGGAAGCTGGGGAACACGGTGTCTATAGAGCTTAGGGAGAGAGTGTGAGGTAGGCACCCGCACACAGACACACACACACACACACGCACATATGCATATACTGTACCTATACATACACACACACGGGTGCACACGCACACACACGCACGCACACACGCACACACACACACACACACACACACACACACACACACACACACACACACACACACACACACACACACACACACACACACACACACACACACACACACACACACACAGAGCACACACAGAGCACACACACACACACACACACACACACACACACACACACACACACACACACACACACACACACACACAGAGCACTCTCACTCGCTGTAATGAGCAGGTTATGCTAAGGCACAAGCTGCTAAAATCTGTAATTATAATCAACCTCTCCTCCACCTTTCCTTTTTCCCCTGCTCAGCTCCCGCCTCCATCTCTCTCCTCTTTTCACTCTGTCTCTCTCTCTCTTTCCATCAGTGAGAAGGCACTAGGGAATCCTTCACTAAGCACTGGAGGTAATGAGTTTATTGATTAACATGCAGAGATGAAGCGGCTCTCTCAAATTAGTGTTGTTTTACATTATTAGATGGACTCAGGGCACTTCAGAGCACAGCGAGACCATTACTTCATCCCAGTCCCACTACTATTCATACAGTACATCAGTTATATTACTTTAAATACTATCCAATCATTTTCCTAAACAGAGACGTTGTGTATGGGCTCGTGGACTTACTTAAAGGTGGTGTAATTGATATTTCCTTTTGTTAAATAAGTGTTAAATAGCTCTATATTCTGATTATAATCATTGCTATAAAGTGTTTGTTCTGTAACAGGAGTCTCTCCACTAGTAAACAGAAAATACATTTTCAGGGTGGGATACTAATTCTATCCAATCAGGAGAGAGAACTCATACAGGATACAGGATAAACTTGGATGAAATTGGAAGCAATGACACAAAATGTAAAAATTGGACACTATAAAATTTAAGCTGATAAATGGTATTTGTGGAGTTCTTTCTCCTGAGACTGGATCAAATTGGTATTCCTGAAAAAAGTATTTTCTCTATACTAAAGAGGTGGAGAGATGGGGAGACCCCTGTTACACTATAGAAATGAGTAGGCCTACTATACTGGAATACGGAGCTTTAACCTTTTAACCAAAAACGTTTATTTTATTATGAAATAATATTACATCTTTAAACAATCTTGCTTTTTCCTTACTCCAGTAATTGGTCATATGGACTGCTTTAGGCTTTAGAGTCAGCCTTATAGTTTTCAATGAATGTCACTCTCTTGTTTTAATCAATGTGTTTGTTCTTTGTATGCAAGGTTGGGGCGTGTGCTCTGTCAGATGACTGGCAGCTCCGCATCTGGCAAACCATCTGGAGGAGGCAGATCACATGTGACCCACATATCTGATACGTGACCCCCGCTCTCTCTAGACCCCCCCCCCCCCCCCCCCCCACCTCACTCGCTTTCTCCAGACTCACAGTAGCACCTGTACAGTTCACCCACCCTGCCATCTCTATGCATGCATCTATCTGCTCAGGGGCTCCCAAACTATTTCAGCTTGAGACTCAATAGATAAAGTTTTTGTCTCCCTGGAACTAAAACATACAAAAATACATTATGAATTAACCACTTGTTGGAAATGCATGCCACACCCAGTCATGAAATACCCGTTGTACTCATTGTCAAAGAGGGCGACCATAGCTGAATGGTAGAGATCTCACCTGGGAAGCAGAAGGTCCCAGAAATCAAAATCCTGGCCCCGGCAATCGAGGTATCTCTGAGCAAGACACTCAACCCCTAACTGCAACGCCCCTCCATGGGCAGCACTCAGCTGAGTGAAGCAGATAACTGAATTTCCCCCATGGGATAAAACTGGTCTAATAATAATAACCCATATATGGAGCTCTGTGTCAGGCATGCTTAGATATGGAGCCCAGGCCAGTCTATGACATCAGTAATATGACGTCATATTGATAACAACGGGGTACTCCAAATATGAGGATTTATGATTTTATGACCTCCCACTCGGCGTATCACTCCCTTGGGTCCTCGGCGATACGCGTGGCGAGTTTGAAGTCGATCTGTGAGGAAATACTCAAGATACACTGGTGACACACACGCACACATACAGAGATTTCGAGCATTTATAGAAGGATAGAGAAAATAGCTGTTAGCATTGTGACACCGTTGTGAGATTGTAGATCTGCTATTTTCACTATTTTAGAAACATTTTGAAGATGTCTGAAAAAAAATTGAATTCTTCAGTAAATCTTCTGAAACGTTTTTGAAAAAGAAAACCCATACTTTTTTATGATGATGATGATTTTTCCTTTTTCTTTTTTAGGATATGTTTAAAAAACAGGTCATGCTATGTTTGGGAAACACTGATCTACAGTATTACAACTCACATACTATTACATGTCCTTGAATGTTGTTCAGTCAATATCAATGATACTGGGATGCACTACTGCAACAGCTGCAGCTGGTCCCTGGGCGCTGTTCAGTTTCTGCCCACTGCTCAAACTTAGGATGAGTCAAATGCAGAGGAGGAATTGCCCCTCAGGGATTAATTTCCTAATCATAGATAGCTAGATAGAAGTGAATGTGCTTGTCTAGAGTTTCTGAATTCTATCTGCTTTTTCTGATGCAAACTTTCCCAACTTTAGGTCAGATTGTTCCCGAGAAATCCAAACCAAATAATCACAACAGAAATATACAGACATCTCAGGGCAACATGCTACGCTAAACAAACAGAATGGTAGAGATACGATCAGATGCAAATTACATTAGAACTATTGCAATGTAGTGCAGTTTATTTTGTCTAATTCACAAATTACATTAAATCCTACTGGTATGAACTTTTGTTGGCCTGATGAATTAGAGAGAGTTGTGCTAAGGAGGCATATCCATCTAGAAATGTGCAGAATTGTTGTGTATCTGTCTGTCTGTGAATGTTTCCAGTGTTTAATTCTCGCCAAGGTTCCCTGTGTTATTTAACCCTATACCCTTTTCATTTATACAGCGTTACTTCAGTAACACTTCAACAGCAACTCGGCAGCAATGTAGCTTGGTCACACTTCAACGTTTTGTAGCTGAGCATAAGGGTCTGTGTAGTGGAATTGATAAATACTATTCAGATTGACAATCAGAATAAACATTATCCTTTAACATACACTGGGCAGTTAGGAGCCACACCTGCCTTGCACAACGCCAACAGTATAACCCCACCCCTAGCTTCCCCTGCTCATCATTCCCCCATCGCCCCCACTGCTGCCAAAACAAAATAAACACACAAACACACACACTTAAAACGGCCTGTCATGTCTCACGTAACGTGTCACATGTTATGCCTAAAAAAAAAAAAGGGTTACACAAAACTCACCGCTCAGCCAGCGGGGGAGTCCCAGGGTTGGGGTCTCCCCCTCGCCCACCTGGATGCCTCTTCTGAGGGGTTGCTGGCGCACAGTGGTGTCAAGACAGGAGCTATGAAGATAGCAGCGGAGATGGCAGAGCAAAAGGAAGTGGCGTCAATCTCTCCGGCGCCACTGCATTCTCGCGCCACTTTGATGTTGACGGCTGCTCCTTTGCCGTGTGATGTGAAGAGGCTGTCAGATTAGCTGTCCTGTCACAGGGGGGCCT
>NC_139954.1:24277083-24279583 GCF_963454915.1 Gymnoscopelus microlampas
AGGGCGCCTCCAGTGAGTCACAGCATAAAACATTTGACTTTAGATTATTTTACATTTACTTAGCTAGAAGCTACAGTAACACACCTGGCCAAGGTGAGTATTGGATATGGTTATGACTGAGTCATAGTGACATGAGCGTGACGGCGTGGTCCACCCACCGGCCGGCCAGACAATTTTAGTATAAGACATATTTCATATATATATATATATATATATATATATAATATAATAACCTTATAACCCGTATATTCCCATATAAATACATGCTGATATGTCCATATATGGAGATCTCTGTTTCTATCAGTCCTTGTCCCTTTTATGCCCATATAAGGAGATCTCTGATGTCATCAGTATATGCCCATATATGGGCATGTCCCCTTTTGTGCCCATATCTTTTGTGCCTGTATATGGAGCTGAGTGATTTGTTTGCACCTGATGCTATGACGACACATACATTGACACAACACACTCCATATTTGGGCGTAGCTGCATTATTGGTTATGGCTGAGTCATGGTGACATGAGCGTGACATCAGAGAGAAGGGTCCTCCCTTAAGCCAATTTTAAAAAATATATATATAAATATATATATATAAAATTTCTGATACATGCAGTATGGGCACAAAAGGGAGCATGCCCATTTATGGGCATATACTGATGATATCAGGGATCTCCATATATGGGCATAAACGGAACAATGACTGACAGATACAGAGATCTCCATATATGGACATAAAAAGGACAAGGACTGACAGATACAGTGATCTCCATACATGGGCATATCAGTCAGATTGGCGGTACGAGGTGTGAGGGCCACAAAGCGGCCCGAACCCCTAGTACAGTATATGAATAAATGCATCCATCTTTGCATGTAATGTGCATATGTGTTTGTGTGTGTGTGTGTGTGTGTGTGTGTGTGTGTGTGTGTGTGTGTGTGTGTGTGTGTGTGTGTGTGTGTGTGTGTGTGTGTGTGTGTGTGTGTGTGTGTGTGTGTGTGTCACTATGTCTGCATGCCTCTGTCTGTGTGCAGATGCATGCATGTGTGCAGCTTGTGCATGTTGATCCCTGTAGTAGCAGCTCCACTGCTGTGTTGTGTGCTCATGTAAAGCGTCCATGTAATGGTGTAATGAAAATTCATGATGAGAGCATGTTAACTGCATTAGCCAGGCTCCCGAGTTCCACCACATGAATAAAACGAACAAGGAGGGGGGGACAAAAAAAAGAAAAAAACAGGGAAACTCATTTTGATGCCTAATTATTTTTGGACTTGACAGCCTGGCAGCGGCCTGCCCTGTATTTTTGTACGCATGTGTATGTGTATGTGTATGTGTGTAGGTCGTCAAATGTTGCCAAGTAGATACGCAGCGGTAAGCGGGGCCCTTCATTATGGCCCATAATGAGTACAACCACCCCAGCAAGAACAGCCTGGAAACCTTTGGTGGATTGTTTTGTACTAACACCTTCCACAACAAATCAACACACTTTACACTGTTCTCAGCTCAGGTTTCTTTCTGTTTTTTTCCTCTGGTTTCTAAACGTGCACATGTAAAACAGAGACAGCTCTTGTTTACAAATGTATTATTATTTCTGCGCACATTCCTTTCATTATGTTTATCACACACACACACACACACACACACACACACACACACACACACACACACACACACACACACACACACACACACACACACACACACACACACACACACACACACACACACACACACACACACACACACACACACACACACACACACACACACACACACACACACACACACACACACACACACACACACACACACACACACACACACACAATGGTGTTATAAATCATTTTCATAAGAGAGGGGGGAAAAACTGAATAACACAATGCTTATATTTCAATACTGCAGGATAACTATTATAATGTTACTGCATATGGTCACTTCCTGAACCAGTCCCCAGGTTTAAGTGTCTAATTTAATTTCCACTGCTATTTATTCTAACATAGCAGCTATGCTAAGAACAAAATAAATAAACTCACACAATTTCATGTCCAATTTGTTGGCAGTTGAAAGCAGCTCATCTGACGGGTCTGCTAACTTGTCTCTAACCACGTTCTTAGCAAAAAATGTGAGAGTATCAATGTCTGTGCATCTGCTGCAGGTTTCCCTCTCCCTTGTTCAAATGGAAGACTGTTGAACTGGGGCTTGTTGCTGAGGTGCGCTCAACCATATACAGTGTTTGTTTTTTTGAGGTTACCGACACAGATCTTTGTAATCCCCACAGAGCCTTTTGTTAGCTTAGTGGATTCAGATGTTGGCCTCAACATGTTTCCCTCACAACAGAAATAGATTCTCCAGGAGACTGTGGTCTGTTTGATTCCAGGGAGCGATGTCACAGGGAGAGAAAAGCAACAAAAACAAAAAAAAAATGCAAACAACTGAAATGCGATCTCTGTCAGGGTTGAGACACCGTGACTGAGAACGTTTTACAAAACGGAGGTTTTCTTTCCT
>NC_139954.1:24282083-24294583 GCF_963454915.1 Gymnoscopelus microlampas
TTTTTATCTTCCTGCGCTCCCCTCCAATTCTGTCAACGCCCCCCCAACCCCCCTCCCCCTCGCCCCTCGCACACACACGCACACACAGACACACACGCACACGCGCACACACACACACACACACACACACACACACACACACACACACACACACACACACACACACACACACACACACACACACACACACACACACACACACACACACACACACACACACACACACACACACTCTGTCTGTCTGTCTGTTTCTGGCTATATCGATTTCACAAGTTAATGTTACTTTTGCAAGCATAGTATAAAAACCTGTGCAAATATACCATCATTCCCATTCACCAGACTATAGGGCATAGTAGTGACCATAAAACATTTGATTTGTGTCAAAAAAATATTTGAAAACTGCAAAAAAAGAGGGTATTTATTAAATATAGTATATAATATAATTGGACAAAAATGGACACAGAATTAAATATTTTATGGTTATGATTCACCAGGAGCCTGGATGGCTTGGTTCCTGACTTAAAATAATTCATATGAATATTTTCAAAAATCTCTATGGGAAAAATGATAGGGTTTTCTATCTGTGACACCACAAAATGTCCGCCACTGCTATTGCCTATATGACATCAGTGTTGAACGATGGGCCACACACAGTGGTGGTTTGATTTACTGTTTTTACACAAATACAAAATAGGGGCGGAGTTTGCCACCTCCGAGTATGAAATAAGAGCAGGCCGTTGTGTGATTATGGAAGTTAGGGTGCTCGGGTGGTGCAGTGGTAAATCACCTGCCCACCATCGTGGAGTCTAGTGCAGTGGTTCTCAAACGTTTTCATGCGAGGGACCCCCAAAATGATACATATTTGGCTGCTTGACCCCCATCTCATATTTTGTTCCAGGGACCCCCAGAAGCAAAGATTTTAGTTAAACATGTTCGCTTTAAAAATATATATATTCAAAGATTTGCACAAATGTTCACGATTAAAAAAAATAGCAGATCTACAAGCTCACTCGGTACCACGCTATGAGCTTGTATATCTGCTATTTTTGAATAGCCAAGGTATAACATATGGTTAAAGTGGTTAAAATGATTGTGAAGCTAATTTAGTAACTAATTGTAACACATTTAGCTGGGGACCCCCTGGTACACCCCAAGGACCCCTGGGGGTCCCCGGACTCCACTTTGAGAACCAATGGTCTAGTGGTTTGAATCCATCGCGGTGCATCCTCCGTGGGACGGAGGCACTGCATCCCCTTGATGAAGGGCCCCTCACTGGCAGGTGAGCCAGCAGGGTACAACAGCAGTGACAACACAATGACATGTGTGTGAGGAGGGGTTAATTGGCATAACAAATTGTGGAAAAACGGGTAAAAAGACTATTAGGTACTCAAAATAAAATTCAGGAAAACAAGGAGCCAAGAGGAGAGATTGGATGGGGGGGGGGTCACACAAACCTGTTTCTAGTACACAAGGGGGAGAGTACTACAGAGAGAGACCACCTGCTCATATACCGGTCCTACAGTTCTTCCTCCAGACATGCTCCATGTAAACAGGTGACAAATTATTCAGTCCAAAGATCTGAGGAGATCAGAGGCCTTTCCCAAGGTGGAGGCCCAGGAAACAGACCAATTCACCTCCCATTATCCCTCAGCCCGTATACTGGCAAACCTATACGAACAAACACACAGTCAGAAATATGCACACAGCCACGGGTTGCTGCCTGCCCCCCTCCCCCCCCCGGATGCCTCTTCTGTCAACCCCCCACACCATAACGCACGCACACACGCACGCACACACACACATTCTGCTGTGCTCTGCTCCCACGGGAGAGGGTCTCAGATGCAGATGATCACTATTAGCGGGCGGCTGAGGGATCAGCATCCCCCTGTGGTGACCTACAGGTAGCCCTGGGTTGGAGCAGTCACTTATCTGACCCCCCCCCCCCACCCCCCTTGACAGCACTGACAGGCAGACAAACAGCCGACAGATAATATGTGTGTGCGTGTGTGTGTGTGTGTGTGTGTGGGGGGGGGGGGCAATGTCAGAGAATAAGGCATACAGGGACATGTCAAGATGGAGTGGTTTATAGTAACTACAGATAGATAAACAAAGCAGACACATAAAAAGTGGAAAAACACGGTAGAGGGTGCTGGCATAGGACACATAAGAACATATAAACAGATAAGACACGCAGACAGGCATTTGGACAGACAGACAGACAGACAGACAGACAGACAGACAGACAGACAGACAGACAAAGAAACGCTGGCAAGGAAGCTGAGGGGGGGTACAAGGAGAGTGTTACAATTAAGGTGCCAATGATGTTGTAACTGTATAAAGGAGTGAAAATAAGAATGTGTCAATGATTAGGGCATCTTCCACTTAGAGAGTTTAATAATATATGTGTAATATACATATATATATACTGTATATATATATATATATATATATATATATATATATATATATATATATATCGTATATAATATTACATTCTCTAAGTGGCCTATACAGACAGACGGATAGATGTAAAGAGTTTCTATTCTCCTTTCTTGACAAGTGTGGCCAAAATGTCTGCCTCTTACATTTTCTATCTGTGTGGGCACAGTTACTTATTACATTTTTGATCGAATAAGGGGGGAGGCAGCAGAGCTTGATAAACAGGCAAAGTCAAAACAATGTGGAGATAGAGGTAGATAGACAGAGGGCCTTTGTTGGTTGCTGTTCATGTTTTGCTTGCTGTAATATCATCTGAACCTGGCTTGTGTTGTTGCCTCCCGTCGGACTAGCCTCGTTCTGTTGACATTTCGCTGTTATTTGTACACTGCAAAGCGGTCCATTTTCCCCCCATCAAAAGTGCTTTACGCGCGTGTGTCAGGATGTCTTTGGTGCTTACCTTCAGCTCCTGTCAGAGAGCAAGAGCAGGGCCCATGCTCGGGAGCAGAGGGGGGAAGGCTGCCTTTGTGCCCTAAGCGTTTTAGCGAAGGCAAGAACTGGCTCAAAGGCTGTCAACACGCACACAAACACACATCAATACACACACACGGCTGTGCAGTGTTTTTCGCTCTCAGCTGTGCTCCTGGTAAGAACCGTGTGTTTGAAATGAACACGGATTCATAGAGCACACACGCACACACACACACACACACACACACACACACACACACACACATACACACACACGTACGATGCTCATTACACAGGTTTCTTGCTTTGTTTGTCTTTCTCAAAGGCTATAGAAACATGAGGTTGGCGAACGTAGTTCTGATCAAAGAACCATAGAGTTAACACTGTTCAGACAAAGGAAACGATGCGCAGTGTGAACCAACGCATGTGCTGTGAGTACCGTGTAACAATTTACACCACATCCTTCATGATGCTGCAATTACCAAAAGATGTCTGCGCATTTTCCCTTGGTCGCACGGCCATTTTGACACATGAAAGTACAAAGTGCAGTTCAGATTGTCTTTTCCCGTTGTAGGCGTCGCCATGGAGAGCATCAGGAAAAGGTTCACCCTTGAACTGTTAGTTCCACCACCTACATGCATTGCAGAGAAATCTGTTCTAATGAATCCATTCACTTGGACATCACGACAATAGAGCGAACGTCTGACCCACACATTATTACTGGATCCTATAACAACGTGCACACAACAAGGGTAAACGCTGAGTCTATTTTTCTATTTGCTCTGAGCCGGGTGCGCTCTGTCTGTGGAATTTGGGATCTCAAGCGCTTCTTCTCGGCAAATGACAGCAGCGTACCCCTTGTATGTCTACAGACTGCCAGCCGCTAAGCAGCCCTGGCATCCTGCAAACAGGCCAGGCTTGTGGTTGTTGTTTTGCACGCTCCTTCTAAGTCTGCAGGCTATATGCAGAACATAGACAGCTCGCCTGTTCCCACACCAGAGCCCAGTGCTGAAGGTGTCCAGCTCTATATAGTGCTTCTGGTGCATTAGGAAGAAAAACTGATGTATGACGTAAGTAAAAAAAAAAACTAGAAAGGATGAAGGAAAATGTGGTGTCAATAAGCGTTGGAAGTGGTTTGGTAAATAGAGGTAGAGAGTAATTATTGACCTCCATAAACGGAGAGCGGAAGAAAACGTTAAGTTAACGTGATGTGGTTATAGTGTTTATGGAGTCTCAGCGACCCTCGGAGTCCAAGGCTTTGTCGCGCTGAATCAGGGTCAGTGGTAAAGTTCACTTTCTTTCCCTTCGAATTCTTCTTCTACTTCATTCCACTCTTTAGTTTCTGCATTCAGAAAATGACTGACCACAAATTCACATGTTTCCATGTCACTCTCTACAAAAGGAACATTCTAGACTATGTTTGGCTTCCATCGTGGGCAACTGCGAGTCAAGATAACTATCCCCTGTCATATTCTTTCAATTAGAAATGATAGATCTAGTCTGTATTTTTTTCTCTGTGCTACAGCTGGGTACAATGGCAACCAAGCAATGAAACCAGACCAGCAATCTAGAATTTCAACTATGTCATTCAAAACAAGTCAAATGTACTATTTTGCAATAAAACCTAATCAAAGGCAATGTTATAATTTTGCTTAATTCCTATATTGACTATGTCATACATAACCTTCAATTAGCTTCAACATCTGATCTATGGTGACTAACTCCAGTTGATTTACTCCAATTGATAACTTCAGCATTCTCATGTCAAGATCAAATATGTTTTTTATATTCAGCCAGTCTATTATGAAGCCGCTTTAGTCCAGTGTGGCCTCTGCCTCCCTGTTGGCATGACTCTTTAGTCACTGGTTCAGACAGTCTGAGGTCTCACCAGACCAGCCCTGTTCATATATGCCGTTTTAATTGAGTGATAATGAACAGAGATCGTCTGAGATGAGGTAAGCAGAAGTGCATTAATTTGAATAGGGCCCAGTGGATTATCCCCCCCCAGCTCTAAGGCCACTGTCTCTACTCTCAAACCGGGAACAGAGAGCAGTAGTACATGTGTGAATGGACCGCTGCGCAACATAAGGGTCATTAGCATGAGACTCAGACCTATTGCACGTATACGTGTGTCACATCGTTGACATGGCGAGGTCTGTCCACCTTGATGCACACTTAAGGGACAAGTGTTCAACATGTTACAATCCATGAGACGAGAGGAAAAAGGCAATAACCAGAGGGGTGTAGATAACACCTATATCTATATATCTCTGTGTAGATTTCTATCTTTCTTCCTCTTTCGCTCCCCTTCTGTCCAGCTCCCTTTCTCTCTCCATCCTCCACTATTGTTGTTATCAAATGATACAGTTGCTCAAGCGCAGCGTTTGAATCCTAAGGACCTCTGGGAGCGGATTTGTCTCCGGCAAGCCCCCTCTAACGGGGATTAAGAGGATTAAAAACCAGAAAATGACCCCAGCTCCCCGTCCCAAGAGCCAGGCCCAGCTTGCACCAGCCGGGCCTAGCTAGGAATCGAGCACAGGCCGCAGGCTTGCTTTACCAATGGCCCCCTGAAAGGTCCCCGTTAGCATGACAAAAGGAGTGAGCAGTCCCCTGATCCGCTATGGGGGCAGCACAATGGAGTGGCTGCAGTCTCCCCTGCTCATTTTCATGGAGACAAACAGTATTACACTTGGCAGTGACATTGTTCTAAACTCCAACACGGAGCCCCTCTTTCTCTGCGGAGCTCAAGGTGTCATATTAATTATTTAAATCTGATGTGGATTTATAGCGAGGGATCCCTCCAAGGCCTTACCCGCAGCCAGAAGGTCTGGGATCTGCATTCGTTTGGTTAATTAGACCTGAAGCCAGGCTTTGATCTCAACCAAAATCGGAAAAAAGGGAAACTTCCAGAATGAATTATTTTCGCCCTATTTTTTTACTTTAAGGATCTCTTCTTGTTTTTACGCTTTTTTTTTTGATTGTCACGAGCGCAAATGTGTAGCCTCAATGTGTCTAAGCCTGAATTAGGATGTACAATGACGGAGTTAAAGGGTCAAGGGTTTTTGCAGTTAACCAGCTTCATAGGGTCAATGATGAAGGTAATTGCAGGCCACTTTAAGCCACTGAGGAGGCCTGACAGAACCATTTACTCATGTCCTATCACTGCAAAGGTACAGCTGGAAAAAGTTGAAAAGAGCGGAAAAGAGAATTGAAGATAGAAACGAAGAGGCAGCAGAGGTCGGGGTGGTCTCTCTCCACACCCATAGAACAATCTCTCGCTCAAACGTGCAAGAAGCAAGTTAAGAGAAAGTAATGCAATCGCAGTAGAGCTTGAAGCCAAATGTATTGATTCATACTTTCTCTACCATCTTAATGCGGCAACAACAAAAGCTTTGAAGGCGGTTCACAGTGGAGTTCACTGCGGCTGATGGAAACTGCGGGTCAGGCCATGTCCTGCAGGCAACTTAACGCAAGCCGGGCTAACAATGAAGCCCAACACCAGCTACAAGCAGATGTAAAAATATATCACTGGGGGTGTGCTACGGTGGCAGTTTTCATGCCACTCTGGCTTTAGCCATATCCAATAGTACTAATAATATCGTAGTGAGGAGCGTGGCCATACGGGAGGGAGAGCATGAGAGACAGGGCAGTCGCTAAGAGATGAATTAGACTTCCCGTTGTCATCGTCTGAGATATATCTGCAGACAGCCCTCTCCCCTGGATCCTGTGTCAGTCCTCTTTGAAGGGCCAAATAGGATGAGTTTATGCATAATTGAAGTTAGAATCACGGAAGAAGAACGAGGGTCGCATTCTCTTCTATTGACTGTAAAAGCAGGTTGATTGGAGCAACCCTGGAGGGGAGGGATGGGTTGGGGGGGGTTCAAGAGACACCTTATCCCCTTGTCCAGGGGAGAGGAGGAGGAGAAGGAGGGAGAGAAGGAATAGCGGGGGTAGCAAAGGGAGGGAGGTGTCAGAGAGAGACAGGCTGATGTTGGCTGTACGCAGGTGGGGAAGCAAAGACGAGTGTGGGCCTGTCTAACTGACAAGGGCTCTCTGCTGGATCTCCTTCCCCTGCCCAAGAGCATGCCGTACCTCCTTGCTGTCTCCACTGGGGTTTAGCTGAGATGAGCACTGGGGGACTCTAAGTGAATTAAACCTTCTGGTCTATGCGGAAAATTAATTTACTCTCGCTGGAGCTGGAGCTCGGGCCCTGGTGTACTACATTGCTCTGGTGAGGGATGGGAAAAGACATTTTGAGTGGAGTGAGGAAGAGGGTAATCTGAGGGCATGTGTCCTTGTGCAGACTGGAAGAGACAAGGAGCATGGTACAGTAGTGTACAAGATTGCACATCCTTCTCTGATCTAATATGAGACGGTTTCGGTGTGTTATCAGTATAAGCTTATCTTGCAAGTAATTTGTATTCATGCATGGTATCTGGCAGCCAACTAGGTTCCCTTTGGTGAACTATAAAATAATCTCTGAACGCTCTTCTCTAGACATTTGAACTTGGCTCGATGATGACCTCATTTGTCAATCACGTGGTTGTCAGTTAACGGCTCACAACCTGCTGCTCAATAAATCAAAATTAAACAACTGAAATATCACAGTCAGAAAGGGGTCAACTGTAACCTCCCCTGTTCTGTGTCACTGTCCTCTCTATTACTTCGTCCCCTTCCTCACCATGGCCAATTCTCTCCATCTCCATCGCTCAGTTGTGGATCAAACTGACACAAAAAATGTGTCACTCTCTAATCCCCATTTATTTACAGGAGATTCCCTCTATCCGTTACCACCCCAAACCCACACACACAAACAATGACTTTCCGATAGTGAGTGAAATAATCACCCGCCTCGCCAGTGGCACCGTGGGCTTGAAGCTGACCCCTGCCCTTGGACACACACATGGACTCCAATGCAAGCACGTACACACATACATAGACGCACAGCGCCAGCAGGGCCCTCTCCTCGGGCCCATACGACTAGCTCTCAATGAATACAAAAGATTGTGGGGATTATCCTCCATAAGACATTTGGTCGGGCATTGTTCTGGCCTCCTAAATGAGGTTTGGCCGGTGGCAGGCAGCACGGGGGCCGGGGTCCTGCATGATGCCGAGGCGGAGGCGCCGGCCGCCCCTCGGAGGAAGAGTGATAATTACCTCTTCCTGGGAGAGATGACAGCTTTGGCCTCTGCGTCCCTGAATCTTGGACATTAGCAACTGAATAGAGAGCTTTCATACTGTATATCATTTTAATCTTTCATGTTCAGATCCAGCAGATGGCTTATTACTGGCCTGGGTGAGGAGGCAGCCAGGGAGACAAATGGCCCATGTCTCTTTTAAGGAGGGATGCGGGGGAAATGGCATTCATATAGGGCGAGAGCAGCGGATAATTGTATATCTGGCTGTTTGGAGGTGTGGAGCTGCTCGCGCACTACCGGGCCTATAAATCATAAAACTATTAATCCTCGACAGATCCCAGTCCAAAGGCTTGACGGAGGGCATTGAGTTTGGAAAAATGAGATCCATCCAAAATATGAAGGATTCCTATATGACGTGCATGTTAAATCTTTCAAGCAGGCCCAATGCCAGCGAATACATTTTCATTTGTTTAGATTTGCATTTAACCTTCCTGCATACAAGCCTCAAACTCTGATGAACAAGATGCATTGAACGCATGCATTATAATGCATGGATCAAGAAGTGAAAAAGAATAATTTATGGTCATCTCACGATTCAACTCGCACATAAATGATCCACTTTTGATTTATTATCATCACAATTGTGCCTACTCGTCTCTGCATTCAGATCTCACAATTGCCTTATTCATGTTTCCCAAGTTATTATTCATCATTTCAGGTTCAATATTAAATAACCTGGATATGTGAGGGAGAATGTTCTTGAAACTCAACTTTTGATAGAATCATCAGAACACGTCAGGAGGATAAATAATGACATATTGGCCAGAGAGAGAGGGAGATAGTTCAAAGAAGCAATAGCAATAAAAATGAGCGCCAATCTGGTCTATATTTCTACTATTTGGAGAGGTGTGTGTGAAGAGATGTTGAATATACATCTGACTTGTATTACATTTTGATGTACTTTACATTTATAGACTATATATCTCTCTCATGCTCTTTCGTTTGCCTGCCTGCCTCCCTCCCTCCCCTCTTCTCTCGCTCTTTACCCAAACCCCCCTCCTCTCTCACTCTCTCTCTCTCTGTACCCCCTCTGTCTCCCCGTTGACGTAGCCCATCCAAAAGGAAACAATAAGGTTTAATCTCCGGCGCTGACAATGATGCATGGGCCCGATGGAAAAACACTTTTCAGGTGTTGTCATTAAAAAGCCATTTTTTTTCCATAGCCCCCATGTGAAAGAAATACAAAGACAGGGCCCAAAGTGTAATACCCTAATAGCTCTGAAGCTTTTCATTGGCATCTGTGGAGCCAAGGCTGCTGGATTGTCTTCTCCGTTTCAATTACCTGATCTTTTCAACTCAGTGGGAAATGAAAAATGTGCAGGGGAGCTGGAGATCTACAGCAAAATGCCTTTTAGTTGCCTGCCTGTCTCTCTCTCTCTCTCTCTCTCTCTCTCTCTCTCTCTCTCTCTCTCTCTCTCTCTCTCTCTCTCTCTCTCTCTCTCTCTCTCTCTCTCTCTCTCTCTCTCTCTCTCTCTCTCTCTCTCTCTCTCTCTCTCTCTCTCTCTCGCTCTCTCTCACACACACATGCCTGCCTCTCTCTCACACACACACACACACACACACACACACACACACACACACACACACACACACACACACACACACACACACACACACACACACACACACACACACACACACACACACACACACACTTTCTCTCTGTCGCTCTCTCATCCTCTCACTGTCCAGTTCTCTCTCGATCACCTCTTTCTCTCTCTCTCTCTCTCTCTCTCTCTCTCTCTCTCTCTCTCTCGCGCGCATGGTTGAGCTGTTTCAGCGAATGCTTGTGTGTGAGACAAAGAAAGCCAGTAAGTTTATGCAGTAACCTCTTCTGGTGTTCAACATGTGTCTAAATCTCACTGTAAACAGTTAACAATTATCACATTGCTAGATCAACTGATACAAACCACAACACACCGTTAGCACCATTACGCCTGCATTTGGAACGGTGTGACAAATGATTTTATTTATAGAAGTTGACTTTTCCTCGTTTGAACACTGATTGGTGCAACTCCAAATTCTGACTCAAGTGTCTCATGTCCAACCACACTGCTGAAGACACTGTGCAGTTCTACATCGATAAAGACAGGATGTTACAGTGTTGCACTGTGACATAGTTGGAGTCAGGAAGTAAGTTATGAATGGTCATGAATAAAATTGGTTGGACAAACGAGTCAAGTTTAGAGAGTCTGACACAGTCCAACAACAGACCATCTGCACGAAGCCAATGCTCATATCCTGACTACATCATGTATTGTGCATAATATCATGTGATATCATTCTCAAAGAAGTCTTTACACAGATTTTTAGTTTGGCATGTTACCAGTCTCTACCGGGTATCACAGCAGTTCATTTACCTCATACATACACACTAATAATAAATGTATACAATTCCAGAAAAACAAGCATGGTGAATGTGATGTAATATCTGCCTGCCACTCTTACCACTACACCTGCTTTGATGTCTTATATAGTTATATAGTTTCATGGAGGAGATGTATCTGTTTAAAATGGTAGGGCATTCTGTAGAAGGTATGTCACATATACTGCATTGTGTAGTATAGTAAACTAGTATAACACACTAGTTTACATTGAAGACATCTGAAAATATTAATCATATAGTAATGGTATTGGATGGGGAAAAAACAACAACACACACATCTGTTTCTGAGAATGAACTGGGGTTGAGTTCCAAGAGGTGCTTTCCACTTGTACATCTTTCAGCTTTCAGCTCAAAACATGTACAGTACTACACAGATCCATTTCTTCTGGAAAAAATACACCAAAACCACAAAAAAAAGAGTGTAGCCAACACCTCTGCAATCCACCACCAAAGCAGTTGCATGCTGCTCAGGGGCAAATGAAGCGAGCAAGTTTCCATATGGAATTTTCTTTTAATAAAACAAAGAGCAAGAAAGCCTCGCTCTCTGTCTTGTCTCTGTTCTCTTTAGGAAGAGAGCGTTGCCTTTTTAACATGCGGTTGAAGTTCAAAAACTTGTGGCTCCTCCGAATATGGCACAGTGAATTCACAGCAGAGCGGTCGGATTGAGGTGGATGTTAGGGGAGAGAATTGCTTGTCTTGCTGCGCACACGCACGCACGCACGCACGCACGCACGCACGCACGCACGCACGCACACACACACACACACACACACACACACACACACACACACACACACACACACACACACACACACACACACACACACACACACACACACACACACACACACACACACACACACACACACACACACACAGTAACATCTGATAAATAAGATACAATCATTACTTGGCCAAGGAAACTGGCACAGGTCATTTTGCATGCACACAGATGTTTATAATAGATGTTTATAGCCTAGGAGTAAGAACCTTGAATCAGAATAAGCTTTATAGTCACATCACAGGTTTACAGGTGTAAATAAGTGGGTGTAGTTTTCAGGAAAGGGAGGAAGAATAGAGATAGAGAAAAGAGAAGCAAGGAAACACAAGGATAGAAACAGGTCAAATAATCAAATGTCACTGAGTGGATAAAAATAATTCTTATAGTATATATAGTAAAAGCAAAATGGTTAAAAATAGCACCATATGTGTACATATGGTGCAGCAATAGAACAGTCAACAGTGAACAGGAAATAGGTCATGGGAAAATACTCTCACGTGCAGGTGGGATATGAAGGAAAGTAGTCCATATCAAGGAAAGTAATCCATATAAGGAAGGTAGTCCACATAAGGAAATAGTCCACATAAGGAACATAATTCACATGAAAGAAGCAAATGCAACATAAAGGAAAGTAATCCAATGTAAGCAAGTAATCCAGTGTGGCAGGCAAGCCTGGTGAAGTGCGTTTCACCAGGCTTGCCTGGTGAAACGTTCAGGGCTTGTTCAACAGTCTGATGCTAGCCAGGTGTAAACTGACCTCTAGAAAGAAAATCTAGAGGTCTGTAAATGTGAGAGTTGTTTTGGAGTTTATACATTATTTGTTTGTTTTATACAATTTTACTTCCACCGAATTAATCAAATATTGGAATATTGGATCAGGAATGCGACAAACAAAAAATCTCAACGAATTCAAGGCTTCATGGGGTGAATAATTGATAGAAAAAAAGTCATTTTGGGAGTGAACTACCCCTTTAAAGCGGCACTATATAACTTTCTTTTTAATGATTAAAATGTAATTTTGTATGTTAATACAATATAGCTTACACAATTAGGGTGGTTATATTTTGTCTCCCTGCTCTTCTATTGAGACATTTAGATCATGTTAAAGGTCATGTCTCACCTAGAGTCAGGATCTGACACAAAATTTGTCCTGATGGTCAAGAATCAATTTATCCCCTGAGCAAGCAGGCAGGCCCTATTGGCTCAATGGTAATAATGTCAGCACTTG
>NC_139954.1:24299583-24317083 GCF_963454915.1 Gymnoscopelus microlampas
CTCTCCTGTGGTATCATGTTGGTGTTTTCCAAGTCACTCTGTGCTGCAACATCACCATTATCATCTGCCAGTTATGGAAAAAAGTGCAGATCGTTTGCATGCGTTGCGCACAAGTTGATCATCTGATGTCACTGTTCTGTCATTACGCGTGTCCCATGGATGATCAATAAGTCTTCTCATCATGTTTAATTGGTGATTTAGCTGGACAGTATACTAATTACTAACCCACTCCCATAAACAAGTCTATTATTGGACGTGGCAATAATGCTCACCACTCAATCTCAGTTCGGCAGACATCTCTCAGTGACGTATCCTGCAGAACTAGAAGTACGCACAGCCCATTGCTCTGCTGTACATCTACTGTATGAAGTGTCACTGTCTAAACCCAAGTGAAGAATGGAATTCAAAATACATTTTCTGCAAACGTCCTGGGAAGGATCCTTTCCATATGGAATACAAACAGACAGAGAGAGGACAGCTGTAATCTATGCATCCAACTCCTCTTGCAATACTGAGACACGTCCCCACACAGACCCCCCTTTCCACTCGCCCAACACATCAGTGTTGCCATGCCCGCTTATTATAACCGACTTTGAGCTTGTCTATTTTAAATGTTGGTGGTTGTGGGCTTCTTCCTAATGTTGTTTAGACTAGTGGTTCTCTAATATTTTCATGTCAAAGACCCCCAAATGAATTATGTATTTGTCTGCGGACCCCCATCTGAAATCATTTTGTGCCAGGAACCCCCATACAATTTACGTTGTTAAAATGTTTTAGAAATATTCAAATTTTCTTTCTTTTTTTCTTTCTTTCTTTTTTTTTTACAATTTAAGATTAAATAAAAAATTGCTGATCTACAAGCTCACATCACAACACGTGTGTGTGTGTGTGTGTGTGTGTGTGTGTGTGTGTGTGTGTGTGTGTGTGTGTGTGTGATCATGCGGCCTAGTCACTTCTTTTGGGCTTGTTTTTGTAGACCTGGCAGCTTGTTTCTCTTGCACAATCTGGCAACACTGCAACACATATACTGAACAACCAGTGCACACACATACACATGCACACACATACAGAACACGCGCACATACAGTGCCCACAATGAGTGTGAGGGGAAGCGACAGACTCTCTCCCTGATCAGCACCCAGGCCTCTTCGTCTCAACATGATCACTGCCTGTCATTAGTCAGTAATGCCATAAATTATTTAGCCGTGCACATGTTTGGAGCCGTCTAAACACACCCGACACAACGCCAGGCAAAGCGCTTTCATGCCGCCGAGTGATGCTTGACACGCGCTCAGAAAAAATCGGACTCTCGCAATGAATGAATAAGTAAACCCAGAAATAAATTAGTAAGCAAAACAAACAAAAAAACAAGCGTAATTTAGTGCTCGGCTTCAATCCCAGTCAAATTAAAAGGGAATCTTAATGCATGTGTCTCTCTCACACTATTGATGTGTGTTCTCTCTCTCTCTCTCTGCCTCTCTCTCTCTCTGTGATAAGGTGCTGAGATGGTAGACGCAATACGCCTGACAATCTCTGCATTCCCAGACTGGCTCAGCTGCCACTCAAACTCAGCAACGGCTTACTGTAGCTATTAGACAAGCTCTTTTGGGGAAACTGATGGGTTTTCAGTAGAGAGAAAGCTATCAGGGCCCTTTATTTGTGTGTGTGTGGGGGGGGGGGGGGTGCACATGTGTGAGTGCACGTGCGTGTGAGCATACTTGCATGTGTGGGTGTGCATGTGTGTAGCAGATGCAGATGTGCGCATATGTATGTGTATGTGTGCATATGAATAAGTGTACAGCATGTGTTTAGATCCCTGACAGGACGTGTATGTGGTGTATGTGCGTGTTCTCCGTGCATATCAAAACTCGAGAGCTTTTGTAATGAACTTTGAAATGAGCTGCGAGTTGAGCACTCGACAAGGCCATTCCCCACCACTGAGCATTGTGGGGCCTCAGCAGCTGCAACTTAAGACAACATCGCACACAAAGTGGGTAAACAGTGTTTGACATGTTTTCAATATGATTACATTAGAACAAGCTGTGTTTGATTGAAAAGCTAATATTCAAACGATGCAAATCATCAATCACAGAGAAAAGGGCCTATTAATTATTCAATAAAACAGTCTAATTCAAGAATCAATGTTGGGAAGCGGAGAGAAGGGTGAGGGGGCTCCCAGCAGAGAAGGAGAGCGGGTAATATAAAGGAATAGGGAATTACCCCTCTCTCTCTCGGAGCTGTGGCCCATGTCGTCCCGAGCTGTCAAAAACAACTGCCGCTCAGACGTTTCATCTCGCCAAGTTTAAAGATGACTTTCGAAACACTTCATTTTCCTCCTCAAACTCGTTAGGTCTTTGTTCCTCATTAGTTCATCTTCTCTTCTCCGTATCTGTCTCTATTACCCCGCCTCTGTCTCACACTCAATGTTTCATACTCTATTCACCCCCCTTTTTCTCTTTTCCTCCAAAGATGTCGTTATGGCTCTCGCAACCGCCTGGCTGGCTCGGGCGTTTT
The DNA here is from genome assembly GCF_963454915.1 of Gymnoscopelus microlampas. Lineage (NCBI taxonomy): Eukaryota > Metazoa > Chordata > Actinopteri > Myctophiformes > Myctophidae > Gymnoscopelus > Gymnoscopelus microlampas. The sequence continues at coordinate 24,302,098 of NC_139954.1, forward strand.
GATGTTTGGAATCGTGCCCTCTGATCTCCAGCAATTATCAACCGGGCCAAATCTCTTCCTTGGGAATTCATTATTTACGTACAATTAAACACATTCATCAGTGGTCCTCTCTGTAGCCTATGTGGTCGGGCAGCTGTAACGAAGCCGGCGCTGAGACACGGACCGGCTCAATCAGCTCTAATACAAAGACACCAATCCCTGCCCCCCCCCTCCCTGCACCTCAAAGGTGTTTCTATGGAATTCATTACACGCTGGGGACTTCTAAAGTCCGATAGGGACACCTACTTCAAAGCTCATTTACATCCATTATTAAATCATTATTATCCAATATCTTTGATAGGCCCTGACTAACATTAAAAGTTCTGGACTTGGTGTAACTGTATCATTAGAAGCTTATTTGGTCGACTCGGCTCATTGTCCTTGCAGAAGTTTTCATATACTGGAACGAAAAGTTAATTTGTGTTAAGACTTGATCCGACCGATGCCAGATTTATGGGCCGATGCGATTCCTTTTTTGAGTTCTTGACCGCTGATTATCAATGTTTTGATCAATTGTGTGTGCCTATAATGACATGAAAGTGGTTAAAAATTGGGACACATCGGCTGCATAATTACCGATGTCATCAAAAAGGTCAAATAATGGCTGCAATTCTTGGCAGCTCTGTCTGCTCTAGAGCCGTGAACTTGTATCCCTCCCTTCTGCCTGTTAACCTCAGTCATGAGGTGTCTATGAAGCATTTAAACAACCATGACCACAGAGCCACAGCTGGCCTATCTGATAACAACCGCGTGGTTCAGGAACAAAGAGAAAGTCAATAGAACGTGGTCGGTCGTGGAGACTCAGAGTGAAACACTCGGTGGAAGGGATTCCTGTGTGGCCACAGCTTCTCAATATGTAAACCAATTTACTCATGGGAAATGTAATTTACTCACTTAAGGGTGTGTCTGTTTTCTTTAACCACATGAACCCTAGTGTCCCTATTCTGGCCCATTAGGCAAAAATATCCGATCTGCAATTTTCAGCAGAGATTTGTTGGTTAAACAGAGCCCTGGGGGACCCTGGTCAATGAAGGATATATCATAGGGTTTAAAATGCATAAACAATGTATGGTGCAGTTCAGGCACTCCACTGAACATTTCAATAACTAGAGGTTCGGGCCGCTACGCTGGCTTCACATCTAGAGTTCGGGCCGCAACACCTACATCGCACCGCTGACCAATAGGCCGTGGTCTGCCCACCCACCTTCCCATTAGCCAATTTTTATATAGGATAGTGCAAACTAATAAAACAATTTAAGTTAAATGTAAATGATCTTATATGTTGTTATAACCAGTATTATTAGAAGTATTATTTTGTTGTGTTGTTATTGTTAATGCCAGCACAGTCTGCAGAGCATGCCACATGCTCTGCAGACTGTGCTGGTACCTGTATGAGTAATTGACAAATAAACCCTCTTGAATCTTGAATTATCGTAATATCATGATATAGCTGAATTATTACACTGTTCTAGCTGAGTGACATGAGCAATGAATGCTTCTACCTGTGTGGTTATCATATATCTATATAACACCACAGATTATTTCTATAAGTCCTTTTGTGTATAAAACAGATATCTTTTGAAAGCTCCAATTGCTGATCCCAAAATATCATCACATTATCGATATGGAGGTATTAGGTATTTTCAATTTGTGAATATCACCCTGGCCTACTGCACATCTACTGTATGTGATAACCACACGGCTATACTGTCAATAGATTGCTTGATGAACAAGTGAAAGATTTTAACCTGATTGACACTGTGCGTCAGTGTCAAAGCAGGTCATCAATCAATTCAATTAGCCATCTCTATGAAACATGCACGCACACAAATGCATGCACAAGCGCACGTGCACACAACGTTTTGCAGTATGAAAGGACCGTTGAGATGGATGAGAAGGGTTCCGAGACCATGGGGTCTAAGACAGAGATAGAAGGACTCAGATGACTTGTGTTCACTAGCTAGGAGGACAACTGGAACAGATCACAAGTTACACAGCATGCATTCTCGCTCTCCACTTGCCTCTGGTTTTCTCTCTTCCCCTCTGTCTCTTGCTTTCCCCTCCTTCACGCAATCACACCACACACGCACACACACACACACACACACACACACACACACACACACACAGCGGATCATGAAACACAACACCAAGGGCCCTCACCATGCATGTTAAACAATACTCTGACTGTCAACAATCAGGCATAAATTAGCAGCCGTGGCCTCTACTGTATTTATTCTGGTAATTACCTCCCAGGAGGGCACACACTCGCAGACTCCACAGCGTGGCACGACACGCTCACAGTACATGAGCCCGTCGCCTGGCAGTGAGGATGTGTGTGTGTGTGTGTGTGTGTGTGTGTGTGTGTGTGTGTGTGTGTGTGTGTGTGTGTGTGTGTGTGTGTGTGTGTGTGTGTGTGTGTGTGTGTGTGTGTGTGTGTGTGTGTGTGTGTGTGTGTGTGTGTGTGTGTGTGTGTGTGTGTGTGTGTGTGTGTCTTGGGGTGGGGGGCTGGGGGAGAGAGCGAGCTGGGGGGATCTGGAGACATCCCATCACTACTGTGTGTGTGTGTGTGTGTGTGTGTGTGTGTGTGTGTGTGTGTGTGTGTGTGTGTGTGTGTGTGTGTGTGTGTGTGTGTGTGTGTGTGTGTGTGTGTGTGTGTGGTGTGTGTGTGTGTGGCTGTGCATGGCACCATGCAGTATGTGTGTGAGGAGCCTTGTTTCTCCCTTTGATTACATGCAAGAGCTTTCTGCCATATAAACCAGTGTGGCTGATAAAAGCGAATCATTCCGTTGCATTTGGAGGACAACGGCCTCTGTGAGAGATGCATGACTGACTGATTGACTGTTAGGGCATATTACAGATCCTAACAGCAGAGTTCAGTCCAAAAAGTGTGTGTGAGACAAAGACAGAGAGACAGAGGGTGAGAAAGACAGACAGACAGACAGACAGACAGACAGACAGACAGACAGAAGAGAGAGAGAGAGAGAGAGAGAGAGAGAGAGAGAGAGAGAGAGAGAGAGAGAGAGAGAGAACTAGAGATGGGAGACAGAGACAGGGACACGCAGGCAATGACAGCTACGTGAAAGCTCATCTCCATTTTTGACAATGAGGGAACTATGTGAAGAGCAGGGAACAGAGGGAGGAATTTAACTGCTTTCATCTTGTCATAATTATCTCCAAGAAGCCACATGAAAGGGAAGATCTGTGTTTTTTGTTTATAAATTAGAGAACAAGGACATTTTCTGTGACAACTTTGATGGCGTTTTTCCTCTGTGCATGGCTGAACAGTCCTGGGCTAATGATCTCTTCTCTTCTTAAAAACTCTGTTCAGAAAGAAAAAAAAGCGCTGATGAAAATTGCAATAAAAACAACACTAAATACAATTTAGCAAATTAACTGCTAGCTGGAGTGTCAGAATTTGTGGAACATCATTATCGAAATGGCTCCTTTGTTGTGTTTGCAGACAACATATTTTGCACAGTGATGCGTCACAATGTTTAGCCTTGCCATTCTCTAGCGTTTGACCTACAAAACAAACGCTAACCCTGTAACCTTGTAAACAAGCAACATTTCTATCTGAAAAATTCAATGCTTGGATTTTTGAGCTGACCATTAGTGGGTGCAGCGGTTTGGTTTTTCCTTCTCTTTCTTTCTGAGGCTCAAACATCATTAAAAGGAATCAGGGTCATTTCTATGATCCATGCAGTTGGGCTTTCATGGACAGATCAACAAATGGAAGCTGAAACCAATGGCAACAGCGATCAATATTTCCCTCTGAGACACACAGGAGCACTCTGGGTATCCATCAATCTCTGCCCTCAGACAGGAAGTCAACCACAAACAGGAAATAATAACTGCAAGCTGGTTTACATGGCGCATTGTTGCCACGACAACAGATGTGTCATATTTTCCTATTCTTTCCTATTATCCTGCTCCAAATGTTGATTTATTGGATTGAAATGACAGCAGGAACTCAGGCTCACACACCCTAGTGAAACAAGAGACTGGCTCACCAGGCTGCACCCGCCCTGATATGCACATGTACATTTTTACACAGCCACAAACGCATGCACGCACATGCGTACAGCCCCCCCTTACTGCCACACACACACACACACACACACTCACACACTCACACTCACACACACACACACACACACACACACACACACACACACACACACACACACACACACACACACACACACACACACTCACACTCACACACACACAGCAAGACTTTAAGGGATATTTCATTTTCAAATAAAATAAACATAAAAAATATATATATAAAATGAATTAAAAAAGTGGAAAAATCACGGCCCCTCATGCAGAAGGACATTCTAATGCGTGAGAGGGACGTGATTTTTCCATTATTTATTTTTTTAAATGTATTTGAAAGTGAAATAACTCTTTAATGATAATTATTTTTTTAAAACGACTAAAACGTGATAATGAGCTAGAAAGAATGAATCCCTTCAACTCTAGCATCCCTATTCTGGGTAAGTCTTAATAGCTGAATATTTGGCAAAAATAGCAGATCTACAAGCTCACAACGAGTTGTGATATGTCCAAGGTTATTGCAGTTTTGCATTTTTCATTTGTTTTTATTTATATTCAATTCTAAAAATGGGGTTGCTAGTTTAGTTTATTTTTGAAAAAGGCTTAGTTTCAGTTTAGTTTTTATTAGTTTTAGTGTTAGTTGTATTATTTATTTTATTGGGGTAGTTGTGCAATTGTAGATCAGGTATTTTAGCAATTTTCTGAACATTTTATCCACCCAAAATATTAGGCTTATTTATGACATTTTTACAAAGACAAAGACAACTAAGGGCATTTTTTGGGGTGTGTTTTTATTTTTATTTCAGTTAACTAAAAAGTTTTTGTCATTTCGTTAGTTTTAGTTAACTATAATAGCTATGGACACAATAGATTTGGTATTGAGGGAAAAAAAGAGGGGACCAAGTCCTGGGGGACCCCGGTCAACAAAGTATGTAAGGTTTAAGTGGTTAATAACAACTGTGTAGCCCGGTCCAACACACTTCTCCAGCACTGCCTGGGATCGCTTCTTTCACTTCTGTCTGTAGTAATGAGACCAACTCACTGAGCACACGCCTAATGGGGATACCAAGCAAACACTTTATAAAAATGCCCATCATTTATCATCTGCTACACGCGTACAAACACTCTCAGTTTCAGACCACTTTCCACTGCCAGTGCCGTAAAAACTTGAATGTGTTCTTTTCTCATGCAGCTGAAGCGTTACGAACGCTGCAATCAGCGACTGCGAGCTTGTGCCTAATGTGGCCAGAGAGGATGTGAGGCCAGGCCAAAACATGCGCGAGGCAGACCATATCGAATTAATGTTCATTAAATGTTAAAGCAGGGGAAACGGCCAGGTTAATTCCTGCTACTGCGTTCTTAAAGCCTGATTAGTCTGACGAAGCCACGCCGAGGCCTCTTGTTTTAAAGCCAAGTGCGGTGTAAGATGTGGTGTGGGGTGTTCGTGTCAGTGCAAAAGAGAAGACCACTCAAACAGGCCTCGCCAAACCAGACCACATGCCCATAAGCTCCACAAATCACTAGTCATCAATCATAGTCTCGTTAGAGAGACTTTCAGACAGCATATTAGAGCAACATATTGCATAGAAATACCATCATATGTATTGATAGGCCAAAGGTATATTGTTGCAGATTTAGATTTCAGGCTCATATGGCTCTCTATTGTGATACCGTGAGATGTCTGGACCTCTGTATGTCCTGCCTGACCATCTGTGGACCTCTTTCACCTTTGGCCTTTAGCAAAGGTCAACGTAGGTCATGCTTCTCAGGTTTGACCTATTCTTTCAGGCGAGTCAATGGCTTCTGTCCAGTTCTCTATCTCAGAGGCACAAAATAACAGATCTACAAGCTCACAAGGCGTTGCACCGGAACGCATTGTGAGCTTGTAGAACACCTGTTTTTGGCACAGGAGTAAAAATCTGCCTTTACCCTAACTTGTTAAATATTTGATGAAATTCACACTTAGTAAACTTTTTTTTTGTTTTGTTTTGCACCGACAGAATGGCCGGCCTGTACTCGATAATAATTAGACAACTGCAAACATTTCATATTTCCGTGTTCTAGTGCAATCCCAATAGGAAAAAAGAACAGAGAATTACATAGTAGAGCTGAATCTATTCAGAAAGATATCGCGCAATATGTAGATCACACTACGAGAGGGGTGGCAAGGGGCCATGGAGTCTGAGAGTGTTATACAACAACCAAGCAGAAACCAAAACAACTCAGCAAAACCATGCCAAAGTTGTCCGTGGAAATTAGACAAACAAGCAACCCAGACGACAGCTAGGGGAAAACACTCAAGGTTTTCCCTTCCTCACTTCGGTTTCTCTCTCTCTCCCCTTTCTTTCTCTCGCCCTTACTATTTTTTTCCTTTAGCCTTAATTGCAGTTTACAGGGAAGGGGGAGGGGGGGGTAATCACTTGTGAAACAGGGCGTGTTATTTTCTTGCCCAGAGTGTGAATCCTAAGCAGGCCAATCGCCCAGGTCTTTCGCTCCATCTCTCCGCCGGCGGAATCCTAATGGCTGGCTGGATGGATGGAGAGAAGGAAGGAAGGAAGGAAGGAAGGAAGGAAGGAAGGAAGCAAGGCAGGAGAGCGAGGGAGAGAGAGAGAAAGAGAGAGAGAGAGAGAGAGAGAGAGAGAGAGAGACAGAGGTGGGGGGAGAGAGAGGGAGAGAGGGAGAGGATGGCTGACAGCGGGGCTTGACATGGGCATTAAATCATGCCCCGAGGAATCCTCCATCCACGGGCTCCTGACAGCCTCGCTGTCATCACGGCCAGGCTACTTCCTATGCCTCTTGACAACACTGGAGCAGAATTAGTCGCAGCATCAGATGTAAATTGGCGCTGTTCAAGGATGATAATGAGCACCAAGATACATGTCGGTGTCGCTGACGGAACGCCACAGTGATTGGCTGTCCCTAACACAACACCCCTCCGTTCCATTAGGTCCTAATGGTATTCAGGCCAGGTGAGGGAGAGAGCTGGGAGGGCGAGGGAGGGGGGGGGGGGCGGGTATGGATGGTGGCGGTAGAGGATGGACAGAGAGAAAGTTTCCATGCTGTGTTGATCAGTTTGTTCCTATGTGTGTGTTTGTGTTGTGACAGTGGGGTTTGTGCAAAGGGCCCTGTGGCCAGAATGGAGGACATTTACAGAAGGGTGAGGCAGTCACAACACCTTAGCTGTCCACTCGCTGATATGCTGTCTACAACTCTCATCTCTCTCTCTCTCTCTTATCCACCCGTGCACTTTCTCTCTCTTTCCCTCTCTCTCTTTATCTCTCCCTCTCTCTTACACGCGCACGCGCACGCACACACACACACACACACACACACACACACACACACACACACACACACACACACACACACACACACACACACACACACACACACACCAAACACAAAGAAATCACTCTTTTAGTATCAACTTTAGGATAATGCACCTTCTCTTAATAAGTTTGAAAGGTCATACAGAGCTTTTGCACATTTCTTTTACTACATAAAGGTATATATATATAATCCCCCCCCCCCCCCCCCCCCCCCGATTTTGGTTTTGGTCCAACGGATCAGATGAAAACAAAGCATGGTTATCACATCAACATTGTGGCATGTCGTATTCTAGTGTCACACACTAGAACAGTGCCATGACGTGCCTGTCCTTGAGAGTGGCATCAAACGGCATCGTCCCCCTCTGACCTTGTATGAGGAACGAGCCTGAACGACATCCAATGAGCCACCTTGCTATTTCTCAGCAGCCCCATTCAGTAAATCTGCACCAGCCACCTTCCAGCACCACCCCCCCCCCCCCCCCCCTCGCCCCCCCGTCACTGCGGCACACATGCATGCCGGTGTGTAGCTTGCTAACATAATGCAGTAATAGTTGCCAACGTGCCATTTCCCCTGCCCATGCTGTGGATAAGCCAGCGAGAGCCTGCCCTAGATGCATACATTTCCCATAATGAGGCAGGTGGCCTCGACAGACGGCTCGGTCGTGTGGGTGACACGGCGTACACCGCGGCTCTGGGCATCTGACTGACAGACAGTGCCAGTCCCTTCCCTCTTGCTATCTCTCTCTCTCTCTCTCTCTCTCTCTCTCTCCCTCTCTCTCTCCCTCTCTCTCTCTCTGTCTACCTATCTCTCGCTCTTTCTCTCTCTTTCCATTTCTTTTCTCGAATTTGTGCAAGGGTGTGTGTGTGTGTGTGTGTGTGTGTGTGTGAGTGAGAGTGCACATGTGCACATGTAATGTATATGTGTGCCTGTGTGTACGTGAGTGCAAATATGTGTCTATATGCGGGTACTTGTGGGTATGTGTACTACATGCTACATCTGTGTGTAATGTTGTGTATGAAACTGTATCTGCAAAATGTGTCCATCGGTAAGTGTGTGTGTGTGTGTGTGTGTGTGTGTGTGTGTGTGTGTGTGTGTGTGTGTGTGTGTGTGTGTGTGTGTGTTTCAGCTTCTCAGCAGCTTCTCTATGGGGTTTGGGTAAATTCCTTCGCTCCACAGCAATTTCACATGAAGATAGCTGAAGGTCATTAATTGAACTGCCGCTGCTCTAACTGGGTAAAACACACTGTAATTAAGAGCGGATAAATAATTGATTATGTATTTTTTTTCTGTAATTGGCCTCCTCGTTACCATTCTACGTACTGAATGCTAATTGATGCTGGGAGTTAATTATAATTTCACTAAGAAGTGAACAGGCTTGCCAGAGAGACACACCTACGGTTCTCCCATGGCCAATTCCTATAAACAACAAGGTCGGCCCCCCCCAAAAAAAACACAAAACAGTGGAAAGAGAAGTGGACAGTACGTGGGGCAATGACAGATGCCCTGCTAGCTGCCTAATTGGAGTATTTATCAAGCTAGTGTAGGAAGTACTAAATGGCAAGGATTAAGCCAGAGGCCCCAAGCAAGAGGAATCATTAACAAGGATTCCCCAAGGCCCAACTAAAGACTCAGAATTAAGTCTCCAATCTAAATGTACTGTAGTACGTCTAGTCACGGCAGTCTCTTACAGTTTAGCCGATAGCTGTTAAAAAACATACCATGCAGCTGTGGATAAAATGAAGGGTAGCAGCACACTACAGATAGTGACATAAAATGTGTTTCTGCAAATGCTTTATAAACCCAAAAGCTGCTCAGTCTGTTTTTTTGTATGTGCAAATGAGAATGCACGTGTGAAAGACATACACAGAGAGAGAGAGAGAGAGAGAGCCAAAGAGCAAAACTCCCCATCTACTCCTTGCACAGTCAGAACAGAGAAAGTCATATTCTTGTGTCAGGCTCCCTAATGGAGTCCTAATGTGTCCAGCAGGGAACAAAGACTAGAGAATCTACTCCTTTTCTCATACTGCCTAACAGGACCCCTTCTGTCTGTCTGTCTCACTGACTGAGGCGTCCTCTTACATGCCTGAATTAATTTACTACAACAGGCCAGTCACGGGGCAGCTGTGTCAGCGTTTCATGAGGATTGTAAGAATTGTGGATTGTAGAAGTGGTGGCCTATGGGCCCGCATGTAGTCTGACATTCCTGTCAAGGAACCAGTAGCTGAAGGAGATGCTCCTCCGCTCTTCTCATAAAAGCCTGTGTGATCTATGTGATCCATGATGACTATCTGAGATGGCTTTCAGAGCATGGAAACGCTAGGAAACATGGGGTTTTGCTATGGCAAGCATTGTCGCCACATCGCAGTGCAGAAATAGACTCGTCTAACGCCAGGGAAAATAACAGGGGGGCCTTGTTATGGAGCAGTTAGCAGGAGAGAATTAATCGACAAATTTACAAGTTAAATTCCGGGGGGGGGGGGGGGGGGGGGGGGTTCTATTCTTGGTGACTGATTTTGCCTCTATCTTACCTTACTGTCTGTACATGATAAAATACCATCTCTGTTCCTGGAAAGGGCTGTGTTCCAGCATTGGTGTTTCAGCGCTTAGACAGCTGCATATCGTTGCCACACTGTAATACATGTTTTTTTATTTTTTTATTTTTCTTGCATGATGTTGTTTGTGTCTTTGAACGTTCCCTCCCCAGCGTCCCCCCGCTGATTTCTGCATGTTTAATGTATCAGTCATTCAGTTGGGGAGTGACTGGGATGGCGCCGTCTTTTAGAAGGGAAGAGCTCTCTCTCTCCCCCAACCGCCTCGCCAGGTGTAAATGAAATTGACACGCCTTTCGATCTGTGCAGGAAATATGTTATTGAAAGAGACATCTCTTATTCTCCAGAACTTTACATCACACGCCATCTTGGCCAAGCGCTCTGATCGAGATCCCTCAGTGGGGTAAAAGGGGAGGGGAGACATGTGCGCGCGCGCGCGTGTGTGTGTGTGTCTTTGTGCATGCAAGTGCATTGGTGTGTGTATAACTGTATGTTTGAATAAGTCATAAGACAAATCGATTGACATGGGAGAGTGGACGTTTATGGAAAAAACAGGAGAAGTAAACTTCTGTGGAGTTTGGACCACGATGGTATCACTATTATGTAAATGGTAGAATTGTGGGGTGTGTATATTATAATATCATACAAGTCACACTTGCATAGACAGCAAAAGAAAAACAAGTGATATTAAGGGGCTAATTAATAGCACCAGATCAGGTCTGGACTTTTATCATTTTAGGGGAAAGGCCACTTGGCTTTCGTTTTTGTTTTTTTAGGGCAGAAAGGCCAAATGCCTCTGCAGCAAGGCCATCAAATAAAACAATGATTTTAAGTGCATGGACATAATTAATTTATCTTAGTGTTAAGGGTTAACGGTTGAGGATAATTTTATGTTTAATTCATAGTATAACAACATCAGTGAAATAAATAAATGAAAAAGCTTTTTATTAGGGCGGCCAGATAGCCGAGTGGTTATAGGGCGTGTACCAGGCTCAAGTGGGCTCAAGTGCCTGACAGCGAGTTCCCAGTTCGATTCCCTGCCAGCTGACATTTGCTGCATGTCACTCCCCTTCTCTCTCTCCGTGTTTACCATTCCTAGGCTTATGAATTAAGCCTAAATTACCCCGCCCAAAAACAACAACAACCACATGCCAGTATACATGATCAGTAACAGTAAAGGCAGAGTCTGTGTTTCCTTATTTGTCAGAAATCTGTTAGAGGAGGAGAAAATGGTCAAATCAGCTAGGACAGCGCAGGCGGGGCATCAAGGCCACTGTGGCCACATGGCATATAATTGTTAGAAGGGCAATTGGCCAAACTGATTCCTGCCCTAAACCAGATAATAATACGACTTCAGTCAGATAATATGGTACTTACATCAGTAGTAGTTGCGTGGCTCACACATCCTGAAAAGCAACATCCTTGCAGCCAGACTGATCGTCTCTCATACTCTAGTGTTGTGACCCTGGACTCTGGATCTCCAGCCAACCCACCTGAGATCTTGGCCAGAGGCCTGAACAGTCCTGTGGGGAACAGGCAGGGAGGCAGGTGAGTTAGGCAGGACATGAGAGAACTGTGGCCTTGGAAGAGAGACACTAGCTTGGCCCCAGTCAGGGTGTTTTGGCCCAGGACGTTTGAATACAAGCTCTTTCATCCTGCACATCGTCTGTGTCAGTCCAAAACCGTTACTTTTCAGGAAATGGAAAAAAAGAATGTATTCCAATGGATCCAATGGATTTATTATTTAGTAGTCACAAGCTCTTGTTAATACTTTTCAATGGTTATAAATACTTATAAAACCCAAACCACTTTCAAACTGGCGTTCCTATTTTGGGCAAGTCAATATCAGAATTGTTCAAAATGTGCTACTTTTTAAAACAACGTATAAAATAGGGCAATAAAACATAAAAAGAGGAAATATGGAGATACAAGGTTTCTACCCGACAGTGACGACATATTGGCCCCTAATACAAACACGTCTTCTTTTGGAACCTATCAAGGCTCTTCAAGATGGCTTCTGGCCCCGTTCATCCAGTTTAGATGTGTTCTTTCAGGCCTGCTGCATGTGAGTTTATCTTGGACCAGCTTGATACATTTGAACGCAAGCCTGGCCTGTTTGAATTTGAATGCAACTTGGCTCAATCCAAGGCCTCAGCCTAAGCCCCCCCATACACACACACACACATCAACCCGCACACTCTCCCCCCCCCCCCTCCCTCCCTCCACTAAGGGACTGCCAAACTGGGCTGATTCAGAGATGCTGATACAGTAGAAACCAGCGTTGTGACTTTAATGAGCACACACACACACACACACACACACACACACACACACACACACACACACACACACACACACACACACACACACACACACACACACACACACACACACACACACACACACACACACATCCACGGAGTGGCTATTAGGCTCACAAAAAAGGGGGAAACTATTTGAAAGTGAATTTTAGATATCCGGTCCATGATGCTTTGCCTGGGAGTGGCAGTCGAGTCGTGGTGCAAGCATTGCACCCACGCTTACAATCACACACACACACACACACACACACACACACACACACACACACACACACACACACACACACACACACACACACACACACACACACACACACACACACACACACACACACACACACACACACACACCTCACACACCTCGCTGTCTCGGCTCCGGTTACTCTCGCACACAGCATGAATGATCAAAAGAGGCCAGCGGCTGCCGACCATTATGCCAATGACACTTTGAGTAAGAGTCCAGAGAGCGCAGCGACATGACAGCCATTAGGGATTGAAAGTGGGACTTTAAAGGAGGGCTGAAGGATAACTGTCAGTGAGGAATCAAAGGCAGAAAGTGAAATCTTCATAATATATCACACCAGAACAGCGAGTGAGTGAGTGAGCAGATGCTCTCTCTGTGTGTCTCTCTCTCTCTCTCATTCTCTCTCTCTCCGCTGCATACACACAAAAGTTTCCACATAGGCCGCTTTACCATTCACCCCCCTATCCCACACCGGGAAAAAAAACACACACACATGAAACGGGTCAGGAACAAAGGGCTGATGATGTGAGTTCAGAGAGCGCCGAGTCTGTAAATGAAAGCGAGTGGCGGTGTGGGGCCATTGTGCTGGTGGTAGATGGATCATTAGGGACCTAACGGGGCTACAGTCAGAAAGCTGAGAACTATCGATGGCTAACAACTGCACCCAGCTCAGATCCAGCTGACAAATGTGACTGAAACAGTATGGAGGTTCAATTCCAACTCGTGGAACATTCTCTGTGGCAGTTACAAAAGCAGAACAAGACTCAAAACTTTTTTTCTTTTTCGAAAAAGTGCCAGCAAATCTTTTACTGCGACCGGTCCTATCTTGCAGTGTATCTGACAATGTTTGAAATTGGAACACTAATTTGAGAATCAATTTATCGGAAAATGACAAAAACTATAGATGCCTTCCGACTTTGATTTGCAGAGTAATCCTTAAGGTTGATCAAATCTACAGTGAGTTTGTGTGTGTGTGAGTGTGTGTGTGTGTGTGTGTGTGTGTGTGTGTGTGTGCGTGCGTGCGTGCGTGCGTGCGTGCGTGCGTGCGTGCGTGCGTGCGTGCGTGCGGTTTTAGTCCTTCTCCAGTCAGACCACTATCTGTGCAAGACTGTTGCTGGCATTGACCAAACAGCTCAGCCTGGCAGAAAACTGCCTCTAATGTGTCTCTCTGTCACATAATCAAGGATTTTACCCTCTAAATCTTTGATCTGGGAGAGACCTCTCTGATGGGATAACCCTCCACTCTCACTCACACACACACACACACACACACACGACACATGCATTACATGCACTCTTCTTGGATAGGCCCTGTGATCTCGCTCCAATTAATGATGTCAAATGAGTGTGTTTACAGGCTCATTAGATCACTGCCGCAGAAGCGGAGCACCGCCCTGCATCAGCCTTCACACACCCGCATGCACAAGCACACACACACACCACCCAGACCAAGGCTTTCACCATCTTGACATGGCCCTTGGAGGGAGGCCTGATGGCAAAGCACCAAAGCACTATTGCCACCACGGTTAGAGCTGTGGCTGTGTGGAACACCGCAATGATGGCACACATCCACACACACACACACACACACACACACACACACACACACACACACACACACACACACACACACACACACACACACACACACACACACACACACACACACACACACACACACACACACACACACTCCAATCTGGGCCAGATTGGAGACCACTCAAAGCATGTTAGGCTGCGGCCAAACAGAGTCTCTGGAGACCTCTGTATTCCAGGGAAATAGGCTGAAGCAAAGGCCTGGGGACACACTGACAGGTGGGTGAGCTAGCACACAATGAAGAGGATGGATAGATGGATGGATGGATGGATAGATAGATGGATGGATGGATGGATGGATGGATGGATGGATGGATGGATGGATGGATGGATGGATGGATGGATGGATGGATGGATGGATGGATGGATGGATGGCTCGCTCAATGGATGGAGAGGGAGAGAGGGATGGAGTGTTGGAAGGGTAGAAGAAGGGATGGATGAATGAATAGAGATGGATGGCTCATGGATGGATGGATGAGGAAGGGAGGGATGAAAGGGGGGATGAATGGTGGGATGTATATGTATGGAGGTTTGGTTGGAGGGAGGGATAGATGGACTAAGCGATGGATGGATGGATGGATGAGGAAGGGAGGGATGAATGGAGGGATGAATGGAGGTGTGTGTATGGATGTATGTATGTATGACAGGAAGGATGGCTAGATGGATGGAATAAAGGGATTGGATCAACTGATGAATAGACAAATAGATGACAGGGAAAGAGGGAGAGAAAAAGAGAAAGAGAGAAAGAGGGAGGAAAAAGAGAGATGCTTATCCTGCCAGGGCACACCAGAGCCCATCGCCCTCCAATCCAACCCTTCTGTATGATTTATTTATGAACCAATCAG
>NC_139954.1:24322083-24589583 GCF_963454915.1 Gymnoscopelus microlampas
AGATTCAGAATGAGAGAAAGATCGAGGAAGAGAGGTTAAGGGTGCATGGAGAGCAAGGTTGCATCGCTTTTGAAATCCGCTCCCCCTACTCTCTCTTGCTTTCCCTGTTGCCTCTCTCTCCCGGCGACTACATCTCCCCGCTCTTAACCTCACGTGTTGTGGCAAGGAAAATGCCTCCTGACTGGTGGGGCCTAATTACTGGCTCCTTGCTGACCCGCGCCGGGCCAGGGCCTCATCAGAACACTGATTCAACATGAGCCCTGTGCCGGGCATCACCTCACACTAATGAATACTAATGAATAATTATCACTTGGCCGGCTGGCACGCCGGCCCACTGCAGGGACACATGCTAATACGCCCTCTTGTCGAGGCCCTTACCCAGAAAACAAACATACACCCCCCCCCTTACAAGGCTACGCAAGGATACATGCCTCCGTCCATGGGGACACTGGGGTGAAACTGAGGAGCGGCTCAAGGTTAAATAAAAGTAACGTTAGAACGCCGTGGTTATGCGGTTTTAACCTCAGCAAGGACTGGCGTGAACTGTCATATTCTGTTATAGCATACACCTGGACTGGCAATGTCGCAGTTAGCATATGGTAGGTTATTCAAACATTTACTGTGAATTGCCTTGACATGGCGGCCATTTTGCTCTTCCAGTACTTCATAATTGGGGTGGGGTTTCGCACACCCCAAGTATGATGTAAGAGCAAAATGGCCGCCGTGTGAATATGGTCAATGGGAGCCCAAGTATGTAATAACAATAATATTATTATTTTGTGGTGATATTATCAGGCATGTCAGTTAAAAATGCAGTGTAAACAACTGGAGTTTATACATCATTCTTTCTCCTTAATGCAAAATGGTTGTGGCAGGTTGGTTATTGGGTGTCAACTCAATGGCTCAGTATAAATATTAGTATCTGACAGATTTGATTAAATTAACCTATATTACATAGCAGAGCTGTGTCTGGGTTGTGTTTGTGCGAATGCACAAGTGTGTGTGACGTGCGCGTGTGCACGTCATGTCTGTTTGTGTGTGCATATGTGCTTGAATGCAGAGTGCATGCTTTCAAGAAGGCTTTTGTATGGGTTCTCCTTGTGTGAGAAAATGTAAAACTTCTTGGTGTGTTATTTTTCTCTCCCCGCCGTTTGTTCTTTTGATCTGTGTGTACATTATCTCCAGCTCTTTGAATTTCAATTTCCCTGTCATGTAAGCTCTTTTCATCACAGCCGACGGTTGCATCTCTAATAATATTCAACTTTTGGGTCACAGTGGAATGCTAATTAGATTGCTATTTTAATTAATATGTCCCTGCAGGTTTCCATATCAAATCAGTTTTAACAGTGGATCGTGCACTTTGAGCCAATAAATTACAATAACACCCCAAAATAAAACCACTTCAAAAAAGGGGGGATTCTTAAGGTGTACAGGAGCAGCACTCGTTTGAACTGTGTTTACATAAATTGCTTATTGTTGCCTAATAAACTGCATAATATTAACCGCATTGGGATGCAACTGAAAGTCTTTCAATGAGCCATAATGGATGTTTCTACTTCTGCTAATACATCCATACATGAACCTGCAAGCTAGATAAAAGCTACAGCTTTGCTGGGTATTTTCAAGGGCAGTATGGTGTTAAATGGTGGTAAAGATAAGTGCAGGTGTGTGGTAACATTAGAAACCACGTTTAAGTGCTGCTGGTAGCATTTCAGTGCTTATAAGTATTTGGCTCTGTATCAAAGTGTATGAGGAAAGTGATTTGTCTGTGTGTGTGTGTCTGTGTGTGTGTGTGTGTGTGTGTGTGTGTGTGTGTGTGTGTGTGTGTGTGTGTGTGTGTGTGTGTGTGTGTGTGTGTGTGTGTGTGTGTGTCTGTGTGTGTGTGTGTGTGTGTGTGTGTGTGTGTGTGTGTGTGTGTGTGTGTGTGTGTGTGTGTGTGTGTGTGTGTGTGTGTGTGTGTGTCCGCAGCCTACGCTTGTTTTGTCCTGCAGCTCTGTGTCCCATTCATCATGTTGAGTGGGAATGGAGAGGCCTGGGATATGAGCACTGCTGTATTCCTCTCATAATCAAAGGTCACACTGGGGGCCCTGTGTTGAAATTGCTTTACTTCACAGCAAAGAAGATGCTTATGTGTGCATGCCAGCCACACACACACACACACACACACACACACACACACACACACACACACACACACACACACACACACACACACACACACACACACACACACACACACACACACACACACAAACTCAAATTACATGCCTTGCCAAAAAGCTACGCCAAAAATATTGTCTTAATGGAAAGGCTAAACTTGCTAAACTGTGTGTGTGTGTGTGTGTGTGTGTGTGTGTGTGTGTGTGTGTGTGTGTGTGTGTGTGTGTGTGTGTGTGTGTGTGTGTGTGTGTGTGTGTGTGTGTATATGTATATGTATATATATCATACAATTCATCACCACATCTCTTTTGTCTCTTCATCACATTGTTGTAAGTCTTTTTATATTTTTGTCTTTAAATACTTTTTTGCACGGCATTGCACAAATCTATCAAGTCAATAAGAATTAAAAACTGCTCCCTGAACTACATATCCCCAAAAACACACTCAGTTTTAAAGTAGACCAGTGTGCCTCCTTTAGCACAGGAGAGAATGGCATCAGCTCCTCGCTCAGGACATTTGATATTCATGGATGGATAGGGAGGGGGCAGAAAAACTATTTGGATGTTTATTATACTTTAAAATGAAGTGATCCGCATTTGGCTGCCTGCGAGGTAATTATGTGAGGGAAATCTTGAATTAAAGATGTAAATCTTGACACTTTAGCAAGGGGTGGGGTGGTAGGGGCGGTGGTAAGGGACAGTAGTCTCCCAGGCCTGGATTATTCTTAGCGTATACCAATTAACACCATGTATCTTCTTTTATGTTCACTTCAATTAAGAGCCTTTACAATTTTTTAAGTTCTTTTCTTCTTCGTAGTTAGAGAATGTCAGAGATGCTGATCAAAGGCGTGCGCCGCTGTCCGCGCACCATAGGTAACGCTGCTTTGCATAAAGAAATCTGCATCTCGTTAAGAAGGTTTTCATTTCATTTTGCATGCATTAGAATGCAAGGGAGGTGCCGAGAGCCCAAAATGGGGAGTATGCGTGGCACGTGAACCTAGGCTACACAAGCACAGCACAACATTCAGTGCTACAGTAAATTGTAACATTGAACTGTCTATTAAATCTTGGAACATTTGAACTTGGCAACATGATGATGATCTTTTTTCATTCTTTTTTTCCCCAGTTGTTGGCCGTTTGGTTGAGGAGTGAAAATAGAGGGACGAGCTATGCAGAATCGGACAGTGCAAGATTTCAGAAGTCTTCTGTTACAAGCTGTCGTTGGCTATTAAAAGTGTTAATAACATTAAAGATTGCACACAGCAGATTTAGCACCCAATAACTCTGGCGCTTGAAGTAATCGGCCTGATTTATGTGGGTGATTTTCTGTGCAAGCGCCCACAAAAGCTGTGTTTGTTTTCCACATCTCCATCTTTTAATGGGCCTGCTGGCCAGACCTGGCCTAATAGCCCTCTCCTCTCCGCCCGCTGTCGCTCTCATTTGTTCCTCAGCTTTTTCTACCTTTGTAATCCTTGCCTTCACCGACAGGTCTTACTGTTCACAATGGATGCCAGGGTTGATTGAGAAATTACCCGCTGCAGGCTCAACTCTGCATCTGTTATTTTCTTATAACTATTAAGAAGTGTGTGGGCGTACGTCTCCTGTGAGTGTATCTGCCTTTACAGAGCAGGTGTTGAAGGTATTTTATGCCATAGGGATAAATGGTCTCAGTATTGCACTCTATAAAGTACACTGTATACGGTATAAAACCTGTTTACTTGCGTGGGAATCACTGCCACTTAATTACATTACACAGCCAACTATCAATAAATCAATGAGCAAATGAACTGACCAGCTATGAGGAATCACCATTCAGTGTGTTTCTGTATTATTCTATTGATGTCCCACTAACGGCTGTCCTGGAGATATTGAATGCTATTTAAGTGATGTGCTGACATCATAATAAAGGGCCACCACCACGCGCTGGCCGGCTGTGCGGTTTGTGAGCTTCAGGCTATAGAGACAGACGGCCTCCAAAGAAGAAAAGGAGAGGCAATCCTCAAAGTCAATACTACGACCAAGTGCTCTATGTGGTCGCATCTACTAAGCATAATAGCACTACAAATGGCCTGCTATACAATTTGGGCCTACACATACTTGTACACAACACAATGGCATGGGAATAGCTACCATTTAGAATTGTGATGTAATTACAAAACATTATTATACAGGGTGAGAATTTGTATACAAACTATAAGCTATTCATTTCAGTTTTTAAATGTTTTTAATACAATCTATGTAATATTGGTCTTATTTGGCCCACACAGGAATCCCAAATAAAATTAGCAATGCATAGTTGCATACAGTGTATTTTTAAATCTACACCAGTGAACGTTCACCTCAGTGTACTGTAGGTATATCTGACAATGCCAGAATTTATCCATCCACAAAAGTTGGAACTGTTGACTAATTTAAACATCAAAACATTTCCTTTGCTGCTCTGCCTTTGTAGCTGTGTTTTCATAACCCCAGTGTCTCACAGCATTATTAACAAAACTCTTTTGCACAGCCTTGCATTTCCAGTGCCAATAGTACAACATGAAGACGCTACACAGCAGAGAACATATAGGAGAGAAAGCCATCTAGTGTTGAAAACAGGCAGATGCACTAGGAAACTGCAAGACCTTACACTCTACTATAGCCTTTACACACCATCTTCATTTGATTTTAAGGACCACCGATGAGGCATGTTTCAGTTCAAAAACAATGAACAGAAAAACCAAGGAAGTCTTGATTAACAACAGTTATTCGTGGTGCCATCATTAAAAACAACTTCTCCTCAGATGCTTTTGTTCTGTGGGACCAGACGTAGGAGGAACACTAATGGTCAGTGTTCAGAATGCGTCGTTTCAACCCACACAGAGCATACAGTAATAATCACGCCCTGGTTTAGCCTAATAGCTATCCTGCTGTGAGAGCTTAACCTCTCCCAGGGACACTACTGAAATAACAAGACAGCTCAGCTGCTGGAGCTACCTCGCGTTGCCAGTAGTGGGCATTTTGTTCCCAGGGGGAGCAAAATACCACATACATGGTAACAGGAGTTGGTTGGGCTTGACGTGCCGGGGTAGCTTGTACACAACCCACAATCTGTCTGGTCTCATGTGGTGTGAGTCTGTAATCCATTGCCTGGAGGACGATAGGTTTTGGGGAGAGGACTAACAAACCAACTCCACCCACCTCCCAAAGGCCAGCAATGGCACAAGGGTTGTGCGCAGGACTAGCGATCCTGCCACGTAAAAAAGATCTTGCTACAGAAATCCAAACCAATGAACGAGATGCTGGGAGGAGGATAGATGCACATCAGGAAACTGAAATGATGACAGATGACAGCCAAACCCATTTGGAAGCTGGCATCCCGAGGGCAGATATTCTCAGACCCAAAATAACACGTTCTGTTGGTTGCTGGAATGTGCGAACACTCTACCAGACAGGGAAGTTAGCTCAGGTCATAAAGGAGATGGAGAGCTATAACATCGAGCTATTAGGAGTGAGTGAAACAAGATGGACTGGTAGTGGCACAAGACAGCTAGCAACAGGACACCAGATTCTATTTTCTGGAAGAACAGATGACCATCATAGTAAAGGAGTAGCCATCATTACAACAAAACAGGTTCACAGATGCTTGCTGGAATGGAAGCCAGTTAATGAGAGGCTAATCACAGCCAGTTTTAACTCTGCTTTTGCAAAGTTGACAGTTATAGTATGTTATGCACCAACAGAGGATGCAGCGGAGGTAGAAAAAGACACCTTCTATGACCAACTGCAAAAACTGGTAGATGACACACCCTCACATGATGTGCTTCTCATCATGGGTGATCTAAACGCCAAGGTTGGATCAAATAACACCGAAAAAGAAAACGTCATGGGGAAGCAAGGCTTGGGAGACATCAACGACAACGGAGACAGATTAACCTCATTTTGTCAGGAAAACAGACTAGTGGTTGGAGGGACCATCTTTCAACACAAGAGCATCCATAAACAAACCTGGACATCCCCGGATGGTAAAACAAAGAACCAAATAGACCATATTATTATTAACAGCAGGTGGAGAAGCAGTCTTCAGGATGTAGTGGTTAGACGAGGAGCAGATGTGGGTAGTGACCACGCACTTGTAATAGCAAAGATAAAGTTGAAACTCAGAAAGAGTAAGAAAAGAGATCAAAGGGAACCACCACTAAATGTAGCAAAGTTAAAAGATCCAGCAGTAAGGAAAACCTTCCACTTAGAACTGAGGAACAGGTTCACAGTGCTGCAAAACCAGCAAGAAATAGACCTAGACAACTTCAATGAAGTTTTGCGCGAAGCCGGAAAGAAAGTGCTAGGCCCTAGAAGGAAACGAAACGAGGCCTGGATATCAGAAGAGACATGGAAGAAAATAGAGGAGAGAAAAGAGGAGAAAAGGAAGATTTTGACAACCAAGTCAGAAAGAATGAAGGCTAAGCTACAAAAGTCATACAGCTCATTAGACAAAGAGGTAAAGAAAAGAGCCAGAGCAGACAGGAAAACATACATAGAAAATATTGCACAAGAAGCTGAAACTGCAGCATCAAAACAGGATATGGGCACACTCTATAAGTTAACAAAGGCATTAACCAATGGATTCCGATCAATCGATACACCAACCCGAGATCAAAATGGAGAAGTGGTGACAAAAGAAGAGGAAAAACTACGGTGCTGGAAAGAGCACTTCCAGAGGGTACTAAATGGAGATGACCCACAAACGGAGGCAAACATTACACCAGCGGTAGAAATGTTGGACATAGAAACCGGGCCACCAAATGTCGTGGAGGTAAGGAGTGCTATAAAGGCACTGAAGAGCGGAAAAGCACCAGGCATAGATCAGGTCCACTCGGAAATGCTGAAAGTAGAGGAACACCTGACACCAACCATCCTCACTGAAGTTCTTAGAGACATCTGGACTTCAGAACTAACACCACTCTCCTGGAAAACGGGCCTCATCGTTAAACTACCAAAGAAGGGAGATCTGTCAAATTGCAACAACTGGAGGGGAATTATGTTGTTACCAATCACCAGCAAAATTCTCAGTCGAATTATTTTAAATAGAATAAGTGATGCAGTTGATCACCTTCTTCGAAAAGAACAGGCAGGGTTTCGAAAAGGAAGATCCTGTATGGACCATATATTCACACTGCGGCAGATAATGGAGCAGAGCAATGAATGGAACGCTACCATCTATGCCAACTTTATTGACTTTGCTAAAGCCTTCGACAGTATTAATCGACCAGCACTATGGAGAATGCTCAGCCACTATGGGATTCCCGATAAGATCATCTCTATAATTAAGATGCTATATAGAGACTTTAGTGCTAGAGTTATATGTGGTTCCAGCCTCACAGAGGAATTCATTATCAAAACCGGAGTCAAACAAGGCTGCCTGCTATCCCCACTACTTTTCTCGCTCTGCATTGACTGGCTCATGAAAGAAACCACAAAAGAAAACAAAAGAGGAATAACATGGACACTCACAGAGACTCTTGAAGATATTGATTATGCAGATGACATTGCCTTGTTGGCCCATCGCCACCAGGACATTCAAAGTAAAACAGAAGACTTAGTAACATTTGGCAAACAGATCGGTCTCAACATCAACACAGACAAAACAAAACTGATTAAGTTAAACCCCAAAACTGTCCAACCCCTCATCATTAACAACAATACTGTGGAGGAGGTCCAGGAATTCACCTATCTGGGTAGTAAGATAACAACAGACGGAGACTCCGGGGCAGATATACAGAGCAGGATCTCCAAGGCAAGGGGAGCCTTCGCCATATTGAAGACCATATGGAGATCATCAAAGATCAGCACAAAAACCAAGCTGAGGATTTTCAAGAGTAATGTCCTTGGGGTCCTACTGTATGGGGCAGAGTCATGGAAAGTGACACAGGCCATTTGTCACAAGCTGGACGTGTTTCAGACAAGATGCCTCAGACGAATACTAAGGATATTCTGGCCCATGACCGTCTCCAATGAAAACCTTTACCGGAGCACAGGCTTGACCCCACTGTCAAGTGTCATCAAGCTCAAAAGATGGATGTGGATAGGTCACGTGTGCAGAATGGACCCAAGTGCCATCCCAAGGGTAGCCATGAGATGGACACCACCAGGGAAGAGAAAAAGAGGCCGACCCAAAGAGACCTGGAGAAGATCTGTGGAGAAAGAGATGAAAGAACTTGGATGGACCTGGGGCCAAGTGCAGCACTGGGCAGTAGACAGACAGCATTGGCGTTCATTGGTGAAGACCTTATGTGCTATCCAGCACGAAGAGGATTAAGTAAGTAAGTCAGCTGCTGGAGACGGGGGTCCACCACTTCTACGCTAAATATTTCTTCGCTATTTTCACTGTACCCCATTTACAGTTCAATTGCAGAACATTGTGTTTGTGCTAATATATGCAACCTAAATAAACAAAGATAATAAACAAATGGTGTGCTATTGTGTGCATAGTGGGAACATGAATATGTATTTGCTGAGTGCTCAAACAAAGACACAAAGGGAGGCCCAACCTGTTGTCGGCTCAGCCCCCTTTACGCCTGCTGTGAAAACCCTGCTTCCTTAATAATCCTACATCATTATGACAATAGATGTTAGGCATAAGCCAAGCACATATACATTTGCACACGCACAAGTGGATACACCATGCATGCACTGTATCACATTTTGGTAGCATTTCACCTGCATTTCACCTGCAAGTTCGACTAATTATTTTAGAACTGCGCCACCCCAAAATGAATGATCAAAAAAAGGCAAATCTAAAAATATGAAATATGGAACAACAAAAATACAAATTATTCAGCAGCAGTATCAGTCCGATTTTGCTAAATGTATCCCATCAGACTCTCTTGCAGGAGACTTATCTTCTAAATTCTGTGCAGGTATCAGCCCCTGTAGCTGTGGCTCAGACCTGTGAGGCAGTGTGCACACGCACGCGCGCGCGGACACACACACACACACACACACACACACACACACACACACACACACACACACACACACACACACACACACACACACACACACACACACACACACACACACACACACACACACACACACACACACACACACACACACACACACACACACACATCCCCAGCCTTATAACCTAATTGCTTTTCATTGATCCTGTCCATTCAGGTGGCCACTGTTCATCCTTTTCCAGGGTGTCTCCCGAGTGCTCACGTCTGCTCTAAGGTGAGAAGTGTGCCCTACGTTTTATTGCACGTATAACAATTTTTTTCATGAAGCAAGGCAGAGATGTGAACAAGAGCAGGCCTGTTTCCAACTCTCCATGAAAAGGTGCCATCAAAAATGTTATATGAATACATGAGGGTGTAGAGGTACGTATAAGCGTGTACTGAAAATGTACATAGGGCTGTGAGTACTATTACTAATGCAGTCACCTATACAGCTAAATCCTGAGGGTTACTTTAACTCTGAGGACGGGTCCATGTTTGTACTCTCACTTCTACAGTGCTTTGTAAATATTTTACAGATATCTTTTCTAGGCTGTTGTAACTTCCTATGCACCCAGGAAAGGTTTGTGTTTCCCCCATAGTATGAACCACAGGGCCCGAGCTGTGGTTGGGCCGCAAGACAGGCATTCTTCATTAACCAATAAGAGAGACAAGCGAACAGTCAGTGTCTTGGACGGGAGACAGTGAAGTAGTCAGCCGTTGTTTGGGTTGGAGGACAGACAGTAAAAAGCTCATCCTGTAAGGTGAGCCAGTCCAAGGATTCGGGGCTGAAACCCAAAACTGTTCCTGCAGATCGTGTGATGTCACATGAGAAGTGAGGGCCAGGCCAGCGTGTGTTGGCAGGCGCACAGGCTGGAAGGGTTCTGAAGGATATTTCATTTTTTCTTTGACTAAGACCGCAGAGCATATACCTACTACAATACATTTATTAGGCCTTTTTTCCTTTCTTCTTCAACGTACCCTGGACCTGACCGGTCCACAGCCATTAAGCCCGAGTTATACTTCGTTGTGTGACGGTGCTGTGAGCATAAATTAGGAATTAGCCTGTGGAGCACGTACAGTACACATGTACAGCGTATACGCACACACACACACACACACACACACACACACACACACACACACACACACACACACACACACACACACACACACACACACACACACACACACACACACACACACACACACACACACACACACACACACACACACACACACACACGTATCGTAATGTCAGTTTAATATGCAGTCCAGTTGATGGTGGTATCAGATCAACGGAGAGGGTTTCAAATAAGACATGGCTGCCGAGACAGACAGAAGAACGCTCTCTTGCGCACATTAAGAGAATGCTTCCCTTCCCCTTAAGATCATAGTTATTCCTTTTTGAAGGAGCCATTTAAAAAATAATCAATTGTCTTGTGATGCTCATTAGAAATATTAACTTTAAATGTGGAGTGGGTTGCTTTTTTTTTGCTCTAACTTGTGGGACTGGACTGCTTTGAACGTAATGGCCTCATTTCAGTAACTTAATGTGTTATTATACTAACCCGGTCTCTGGAAAGAACTCTGAATTGTAACCTTGACTACGACTTGTCTGATAGCTAAGTTGTTCACTCTCTCTTTCTCTCTCTCTCTCTCTCTCTCTCTCTCAGGAAGAGTGAAGC
The DNA here is from genome assembly GCF_963454915.1 of Gymnoscopelus microlampas. NCBI lineage: Eukaryota > Metazoa > Chordata > Actinopteri > Myctophiformes > Myctophidae > Gymnoscopelus > Gymnoscopelus microlampas. The sequence goes on from NC_139954.1 coordinate 24,332,908, forward strand.
GAGTATTTGCTGTTCAGACTTTCCATTTTTCTCTTATAAAGTAATTATCATTAGAGGCTGTGACTAAGGTCAGTCAGTTATTGATAGTATTATCTAGAATTTGAGAAATGTTGTGCAAAGATTTAAGGAGGCCAAATATGATCGTGTCGGTTACAAACGTAACTGACGAAGTTCAATCATCCCATTATGCCTTTCAAAAGAAAACTTGACAAATGAGATTTTAAAAAGACCTCTCTAGAATCCTTACCCAGTAGCATAGACTTTTAGATCTGCCTTGTAGAGTGACTTCTCACCTAGCTCCATTAACATCAATGTGTAAACATTTGTGTACCACTTTTTTTTACAGAAATAATTTTATATCTGTTGTATACTGTAAGTAGGTAATCCTCAGCGTAGCTTCCTGACATTCTCCTGCATGCTTTATACAGCTCCATTCCTGAAGTAACAGCCTTCCTACATTCAGACATGCCGAGTGCCGACCACTATCACACCACGCTAATGTGATGTAAAAATTGAATGATGAAATTCAAGGAGGCCAAATGAAAGAGAAGCCGGTGAGCGTGAGTGTGTGCATCTTTGACAGAGTATAGTATGCGTGTGTGTGTGTGTGTGTGTGTGTGTGTGTGTGTGTGTGTGTGTGTGTGTGTGTGTGTGTGTGTGTGTGTGTGTGTGTGTGTGTGTGTGTGCGTGTGTGCGCGCACTCTACAGGCCTGCATGTGAGCTCATGTGTGTTCAAAGGTGAGGCCTTGGGTGATAGAGCATAGGCTTCTTTTACCTCCTATAAGTACAGACGAGGATAAAAGCCAGCTGTAATGACCTTGGTATAATGAAGGCCTGCTGATTTCCATGATTTTCCTGCTTTCATGCCACAAATTTGCTATTCCATGGGAGGGTAAAAAAATAAAACGAGGGGTCTTTGTCTGGCAAAACTTTAGCGACCGACAACATTAGCTCAGAATTGAACACAACCTCTGGTTCCCATGTTCAAGTCATTAAAGAAAAGATTATTATCTCCAGGCAAATTAATAGATGAAACACATTTTTCTAAATGGATTGCTCTTTTTTTTTTAAGTTGACCAATTTAAGTGCAATTTCCCTAATTCGTGAAATTATTTTTGAAAGTGATGTAATGCCTGTTCCTTTTTATCTTGAAAGCAAAGGCTGCATCTAGTCTAGGGCCTCTCAGTACAGCTAATATGGCAAAACGAAATGAAAGGGCTTCAAAAGAGGCTTTTCCACTTGGAGCTCATGTGGTGCTGTGGCCGACCTCCAAATATGATTAGACTGTGGTAAATGCAACAATAGAAAACAATAAACAACTGGTAATTGGAGTGATCTTCGGTTCCGACAAAAAGCTCCCTTGATTTTCCGTGAATTGTGAGCAGCATTAGTGTTTGTGCACACTCTGCCTTTTTTGGAGGATATCAAAAAGGTCCAGCTCGTGCCTGACAGGACCGTCTCATAAAGAAATTAAGGTCTATGGCCTGATTAATACTTTGTCATAAGATGGTGTCACTCACCGAAAACAGCCGATCTACAAACTCACAACACGACCATGTATAAATTAAGCATATCAGGGAAATTCACATCCATTCAGCTTACTAACTGACATGACCTCACTTCTAATTCATGCTTGCTGTGTGCATGAAGTGAGGTTAATATGGTTTTAATAGGCTTACGTGGAGTGAGTGTGTGCATTTCTCCGTGTGTGTGTGTGTGTGTGTGTGTGTGTGTGTGTGTGTGTGTGAGAGAGAGAGAGAGAGAGAGAGTACATTTATGTGTATGGTAGTGTAGAGAGAGCTTGAGAGAGAGAGAGTGAATGAGAGGTGTAATGTTAATGCATCCCAGGTGAAGTGTGCCCCCTACAGGTAGTAGTTTATATCTCCACATTTTCATATCCTATCCAAGGCACGTGCAGTAAAAAAAGCATGGATTTCAAACAGTGTTATCAACGTCTAGGTTAAGCTGTATCGTGAAACGACATATTCCGCATCACACGTGAATTGTGCACGAATGTCTCTTGAGCATACAAGAACATTGTGATGTGGGGGTAAAAGAAGAGCATAGGTTGGCACACTTGCATCCAGGAGGTTTTCCTGCTTGGCTCTCCATCTCCACAACCAGCACATACTACCTCTTTCATTAATATCACTCCAGATTCCCCCCCCCCCCCATGCCCTAAGTTATACTTTATCGTATGAGTGTCATGCAAAAGTAAAATGGCTGATCTATAAGCTCACAACATGTCACATTGCAATGTGTTGTGAGGTGGAGATCTGCTATTTTTGATTTTTTTTTAATAAATATTAACTAATGACTAATGAAAAGTATTAACAAGACAACACTGGATCCATTGCAGGTTCTTTTTTTCTACTTTCTTTAGCTGTAGGTTTTGGACATACAAGGTTTCTGCCCGACAGAGACTATATGTGATAATAGAGAGAGAGAGAGCGAGAGGGAGAGAGAGAGAGAGAGAGAGAGAAAGAGAGAGCGAAAACTCTCGAAAGACCTCAATAGGCTGAGGCATTGTTTCTCTTTTAAAATCCTCTCAGATGGAAGAATCAAACTTCAGAGAGCCAGTGATGTGTCTAATGAAAGTGTCTCCTCCTCATGCCGCGTCTCCATTTCGCACAGTATATTAGGAATCTAAATGTTGACTGAAGAGGGTTTTGATTCTTTCCCTGTGATTAGCTTAAGGAATAAAAACAGCATAGCATGTTTACAGTGTAAGCCATGAAAGTGCCATGAGAGGGCTCATCACTATCCTGTGCCATTTTGGGAAGCAGAAAGTGAGGTTCTGTGTTTCGTACCACAGTTCAGTTGAAAGACATATCAAACGGAAAATGTTTAAGGCTGGAATCAAAGCAAATTCATGGTCAATAATATCCTTAGTTAGACCGGCATTGTTCTTGTAAATGTATTAGTATTACTTTTTCATTTCAACCATGCTTGGCTAATATTATAATTTGGAGACATGGGAGAATATTTGTATTATTATTTTATTTGTTTCCTTGAAAAATATGATGGCTCATAACTTATGAAGCAGGTATGACACATGACCTTGTCCTTGCAATGTGCATGTACCAAAATAGTAATTGTTCTTTTTGTACGACGTATATGGAGCTATCAAATCACTAAAATCTAACAGATCTAACAGATTACAGCATATGGAAAGTGGTTTCATGAAGAGACAAGTAGCAACACTTCCACTTCACACAGCCTAATATACTGCCATACTCCTATGCTACAGTATGAGCTTTAATATTACTACAATCTTTATTGTTTCAGATTTTAAGTCGTTCCATACTCCTCCACAATATAATGGATACGCAATAGACAAAAAGCAAACTACAGATACATCAATTACATATTGAATAACCAAACAACCAATCCTATAAACTTCAGTTAAAACTGTTAATTAATTAATTATTTCTCCGCCATAGTAGATAATCAAATCCTGATGTTTATGTGTGGGCAACATATTCTTTACACTGAAATTTGAAAGAAAGAAAAAATTATTGAATTACATTTGTGTAAAATGAGCTGCCATTTCTTTAACTTTTTAAAAATGTATTAAAAAAAAGAATATATATATATATATGGGGGGAAGAAAACTGAGACACATATTGCCGTTATTTTGCTCAGAGATCAAACGTTGCAAAGCTCAAAGAAAAGGAAGTTATACGTACACTTATAAAACCTGGCACAACCTAGAATCCAACCATAACCTATTGCCTATTCTACTGTACACAGAACATGATCCAGTCTAAATAACTCTCTACAGTAACAGAGCAGCAACACAACACTTTCAACTTTACTCACTCTCCTTATTAGAGCCGATTGCTTATTGCCTACTTCACAGAGAGTCCATATAGCATAGCTGACAGCAGTAAGGCAGAGCTGCACATATGAACTCCTCAGTAACACTTTCCTACGCTAACCAGCTGTCCCCCTGTGGTTTCAGCCTCGGCCAAACCTTTGAAATGTCCTTCAAGGCGTGAAAAAAAAACATGCACACAGCTTTGGGTAAAATCCTATTTGTACACTGTAATTACACTTTGAAAAGTTGCAAAGTTTAAAGTTTCAAGACCTTCACTTTTTCTCCTCGCATTTCTGATATTGATTAGGGTCTAAAATACATGTAAGGCTCGCTGTTGCAAAGTACAAAGAGGTTTCTGATTACGTTCTGTGCCTCGGAAAACTTTGAATGTTTCAGATTTTGCTTACTGCTGTTATCAAGGGAAGCAATCAGGAGAGTTCAGTCGATAATTTTCACAACCGTTGCAGACAGTGTTCATTTGCTCTTAACACAAAAAGCTACAGGCACTTTTTGAGCATAATATGTACGTGTGAGAGACCTTGGGTGATAAGCATTCTTTAAGACTAAACAACATACAAATGAACAGAACATAATCTATTTATGGTATACTGTATTGCATAAATTGATTTGTGGCAGATGATCAATTCAATCAGTAGCATATAATAAAGCTTTATGTTTTTGATTGGGCAATTTGTATTAATTAAAACATTTAAACAAACACATTTTGGGGAAAATAAACTGAAAATGTAATGTAAGTAATTAAAAAATCCATCAGCAAAATTTAATACTGTGTTCCTCTTTCTTGCTAGCAATTATTTTTGTCAGAGCCAGTGTCACAGCTTTTAAAATGCTGGACATCTAATTTAGGAGCGACGCTATTTAATTTGAAATGGACTTAATGCTGTACAATTAACACCTGAGTGTGTGACAACAAACCCTGCTCCACAAAATGTAGCCACCACAACTGACTCTCAAAAATATTATTAATCATGAATAATGAATAAAGCCACAAAAAAAATGTCTACAACCTTTCAAAATGAATTGAATGAATCTATGAGTGATGTATGTATGCATGCTGCTGTTGAGGTATCAGACCCGGTATGACGTGTCGTGAACAAAGGGAAAATCCTTTCCTCTTGCTAGCAGAAAAGATACAACTGTGAGTGTCATGTATGGTGCCCATTATTTGAACTGACCTCTCGCGGTGAAGCTGTCTATGGGATGCAGTAGGGGAGACACGATGTCTGGGCCCTCTCCTCTCTACGGTAATCAATAAGACTGTCCAGCTCCATACTCACTAACCAATTCTAGCTGCCTCAATGTGGGGAGAATAAGAGAGAAGAGAAGAGAAAAGAGAGAGTGGGAATCAAGCACAGATGTATCATTGTTATTCATGCAAAGAGAAGCAGGATCAAGTTTATAAGAGGCTAAATTGAACACACAGGACTAGTTTCCAGGAAAATAACTACTTCAATGAGTTGCAATTAGGGTATAACTTAAATCTGGATAATGGATGGCATAAAACAAACCATGCTAACAGAGGAATGCTGATGACATTTGAAATGTTCAGGAATAAAAGAAAACATGGGTGCATCCAATTGTGTAAATTAAAATGAGGTGTGTGTGTGTGTGTGTGTGTGTGTGTGTGTGTGTGTGTGTGTGTGTGTGTGTGTGTGTGTGTGTGTGTGCGTGTGCGTGTGTGTGAGAGAGAGAACTGTGTTCCAGTATTGCCTTCTAAAACTTTTCTGCGCCCAGTACAGTACTTGACTACACACTGGTCTATGTTAACTATCCCATGGGCGTTTGGAACCACAAACACATGTACACTTTGGTCTCTGAACTAACCTTACATGGTCCTTCAATGTTACTGAGCTGAGGATGGATGTCCCTTGTTTTGACTGTAGGAGGGGAGGCTTCTTCCGCTGACAGACAGGACTCCAACTGTAATCTGTAACAAAAATACACACAGCAAATATTACAGCTTTATGACATGAAGCGGTAATGCTGACAGCCAACTAGGTATATAATTCAACAAAAAAAACAACTACAAACAAACCAACAGCAACAGGAACAAGGTGAGCCTGGAGGAAGTGTGCACTGCACCATCCATCCATGTGGGGGAGGTCTCCAGTGTTGCCAAGTCTACTTATTATGACTTTTTTTTTTCTGTAAAGTCGCTTGTAAATATTGGTAGTTACGGTTTTTTTTTGGGCTTGTTTCTAAAGTGTAAGTTGCTTATTTTGGGCATGCTTCCTAATGTTGTTTAAACCAGTGGTTCTAAAACATTTTTATGTCAGGGACCCCCAAATTAATATGTGATTATCCAAGAACCCCCCCCCCCCCCCCCATCTGAAAATATTGTGTGACGAGTCGACGACCCCCCCCCCCCCCCCCCCCCCATACAAGATTTGTGTTGTTAAAATGTTTAAAATATATTCTACATATTCCACTTTTTTCCAAGATTATTTTTGAAAATAGCAGATCTACAAGCTATTATTTTCAAATAGCCGATGTACTGAGGTTACATCACTTCTTTTGGGCTTGTTTTCAAAGACCTTCGATTGATTGAATACTTTATTAGCAGGTTGCAAAAAACAAAGCACAGGAAAGTACAGTTCAATACAATGTCTGCTAAGAGGATTTGAAAAACCAAGAAAGCCTATGCCTTGTTTCCATTGGGGTCCTTTGTACTCAATTCATCGAAACATTTAATGGCAGACAAATATGGTATAATTAATGGTATAATTCAGCAACAACAAACAAACAAACCAACAACAACAGGAACAAGGTGAGCTCGGAGGAAGTGTGTGCAGCGTCCATCCATGAGAGCGGGGCAGGTCTCGCGTTAGTAGGGCTTTGGTTACCAAGGGAACGAGAACTTGAAAATGTGCGCCTCGCTAGAGCTCCGTTCGGCTCGGCTCCGTTCCGTCAGCAACGATAGGACATCCGGTTTTTGAGCTAGCAACAATAAGGTTTCCGGTTGCCTTCAAAATAAGATCTTGAATTTGTAATGTTTTTTAAAAGACACAAATCTATTTTAAAAATACATTTATGATGTATGTCTTTTAAATGGTGCATACTAGAACACTTCTAATTGCCAGTTTTTCTTTTTAAAAGACACACATTTATTGAAAAAATACATTTATGATGTATGTCTTTTAAATGGCTTACACTAGAGCAGTGGTTCTCAAACTTTTTCATGTCAAGGACCCCCAAATTGATATATATTTGTATTATATTATTGTATTGTATTATTATTTGTATTATATTTGGACCGCCAGAAGAGAAGATTTGTGTTGCAAATGAAAAAGTTCAAAATAATTTCAAGATTTTTCAAAAATGTTAAAAAATAGCAGATCTACAAGCTCGCAGCACGGCACGAAGTGACGCGCTGCGAGCTTGTAGATCTGCTATATTTAAAATAGCGAACTTATAAATGGATAAAGTGGTTAACTACTTTTGCTGGGGACCCCCTGGAACCATCCCAAAGACCCCTGGGGGTCCCCGGACCCCACTTTGAGAACCAATGTAGGCCTACTATAGCACTTCTAAGTGAGGTTGTTCCAGATCTAAATTGGCTATTGATCCCCATTAAATGTGCACAGTTTCTGATCCTGTTTTGCACTTGGATATTGTGTTCATTTGTGTGTGTTAGATATATGTATTTTCTTTTTGAAAATTATTATGATACAATATTGTTTATTTGCAGGAGCAAAAGAACAATGATAAAAGCAACAACAAAATATGCTACAAATAATAATAGTAGATGCAGTGCAGGTAAGATAAATAAATAAAAAACGTAAAGGGTTTATTAAGTTGATCTCACCTATTTAAAAAATAAAATACAATACAAATAAGAATGTAATCAGAAAAATACATTTAAAACGTATATTATTTAACAACATACATACAACATGGACACAGTATAAAAAAAAGATTAAAGACATATTGGTAGATTTGTAGTATATGTGCTGTTCCATAACTGAGCGCCCCTGAACTTGATAGAAAAAAAAATTGTGGGCTGCCCAGTGCGGCCAGAGGTCAGAAAAGTGCCACTTTCAGACAATAGTGGACATTGGACAGGAGACGGCTCCGCGAGGCAACACTTTGGACATATGCACGCGTTCAGGGAGACCTCCTCTACAACACCACACTCTCTGTTAAGCCGGACGGGTGTGAAATAGAAAGTGGCGGGTCGTCCAGTGAGGTCAGAGGTCAGAAAAGTGCCACTTTCAGACAATAGTGGGCGCTGGACAGGAGACCGCTCAGCGAGGCAGCACTTTGGACATACGCACACGTTCAGGGAGACCTCCTCTACAACACCACACTCTCCGCTAAGCCGGACGGGGCTCAAACAAAAAGTGGCGGGCCGTCCAGTGAGGTCAGAGGTCAGAAAAGTGCCACTTTCAGACAATAGTGGACTGGGCGCTGCACAGGAGACGGCTCAGCGAGGCAGCACTTTGAACATATGCACGCGTTCAGGGAGACCTCCTCTACAATACCACACTCTCCGCTAAGCCAGGCGGGGCTCAAACAAAAAGTGGCGGGCCGTCCAGCGAGGTCAGAGGTCAGAAAAGTGCCGCTTTCAGACAATAGTGGGCGCTGCACAGGAGACGGCTCCGCGAGGCAACACTTTGGACATATGCACGCGTTCAGGGAGACCTCCTCCACAACACCACACTCTCCGCTAAGCCGGACGGGGCTCAAACAAAAAGTGGCGGGCCGTCCAGTGAGGTCAGAGGTCAGAAAAGTGCCGCTTTCAGACAACACTGGACACTGGACAGGCACCGGCGGACACTGCCGACACTTCTGACATACGCAAGCGTGCAGGGACACCTCCCCTACAACGCCACACTCTCGGATAAGCCCGAGAGGTGTAAAAAAAGTGTGGTGGACCGTCCAGTGAGGTCAGGGGTCAGAAAAGGGCCATTTTCAGTGCATAGCCTTTACAAATTGGACGCTGGACACAAGACAGCTATTTGCCGTGGCACTTGTGACATACGCACAAGGTTTATCATACCTGCCATTCCATCTGTACTTTAATTTTATTTCTGTTATCTATAATTGTATTTCTACTTCATTACATCAGTATTGTTACTTGTTACTGACATATTTTGTTTGGTTGTGTAGAAACAGTCTTTGTAGAAACAGGTCTCAAAATTTCACTGCTTGTACCTGTATTGAGTAAGTGACAAATAAATATCTCTTGATTCTTGTTCAGATTAGTTCCAGAGTTCTCTTTGAAAATGTCACACATTTTGAAATGGCTCCACATCCATTGCCTGATTGATATTAAGCTGGTAGGTACACATGATGTAATAGACATGCCACTAAAAGTATGCACTTAAAAATGTATTTTCATTCATTGTTTATATTCTTTATAATTGTGAATGTTAAAAATTGTGGAAAGTTGAGCAGAACATATTTTTGCAACTGTGTCCAAGATGCCTTTTTGTGACACTTCAAGTGGCTGCACTATGAGTTGTGACATATTCTTTCTAGATGGTACGGCCTGGTCACCACATTGAGTACAAATATAGCGACCAAGATTTTTCAGGCAAAGCAGGTCATTTCCAAGGAAAGGAGCCCCAAGTGTGTCATCCACAAAGCTGTTTAATATGTGGCACACGCCTGTCATAGAAAATTGCCGAGACACTAATGACACCACCTGAGTGTTGGCAACACTGAGTTTCTCAAGCGCTTTTTTAAACAATGCTGGGGACTGCGCTGCTGCTGCTGCTGCTAGCCGTGTGTGACATTTTTGGAAAGCAGATGTCTGTTTTAGAAATGTTAGTATTGGTAATGGTATGGCTTCACACATATTGTGATTTGGTCTTTTATTGCAAAAAAACACATCCACATCATGGCCAATATCTTCCAAATTGTCCTCTATTGTGATGCCAGCATTAAGTGGTGCATCATTACATTTCACATAGAAATAAATGTACCCATGTGGTTTTGCCACTTGCAATGCATTTGCTGGTTGGAGGATCTTTATATTTGTATCATCTGCTTTAATTACAATGTTGTCATAAAGCAAATGTGCCCAGAGGTGTCCGGCTTTGGCCACAGAGCCTACATGACAAATGATTGAGTCCACTATTGTCTGAAAGCGGCACTTTTCTGACCTCTGACCTCACTGGACGGCCCGCCACTTTTTATTTGAGCCCCGTCCGGCTTAGCGGAGAGTATGGTGTTGTAGAGGAGTTCTCCCTGAACGCGTGCGTATGTTCAAAGTGTTGCCTCGCGGAGCCGTCTCCTGTGCAGCGCCCACTATTGTCTAAAAGTGGCACTTTTTGGCACTTTTCTGACCTCTGACCTCACTGGACGGTCCGCCACTTTTAGTTTGAGCCCCGCCTGGCTTAGCGGAGAGTGTGGTATTGTAGAGGAGGTCTCCCTGAACGTGTGCGTATGTTCAAAGTGTTGCCTCGCGGAGCCGTCTCCTGTGCAGTGTCCAATTTGTATAGGCATACAACATAATATGTCGTTTAAATGCTTAATTTATAGTTTTAATGTGCAAATTAACCGTTTTTCAATGGCTCCTTTTTGCTCTAAAGGGTACTCTTATTCTGAAGAGATCGTCCACCGGAAGTCTAATTGTTGCCACCTTATCGTTGCTGACGGAACACAGCTCGCCTCGCTCACATCAGTGTTGCCAGGTCGGCTTATTATAAGCGACTTTGGGCTTCTTTTTCTGTAAAGTTGCTTATAAAGATTGGTAGTTGCGGGTTGCTTTTGTCTTGCTTGTTTCTAAAGTGTACTTGCTTATTTGGGCTTCCTTCCCAAAAGAATATTATTATCTAAACCAGTGGTTGAACTTGGTTCACAAATATTTTCATGAAAATGTTTTGTGACAGGGAGCATTTGTGTTGTTTAACTAGAATGTAAAAAAATAAAAATAAAAATATTCCACATTTTATTGCAAGAGTTTTTGACAATAGCCCATCTACAAGCTCCGTTGTGAGCTTGTGGATTGGCTATTTTCAAGTGGCCGATGGTTTAAAGTGCTCATGTGGCCCAAGTTGCTTCTTTTGGGGTTGTTTTCCTAGACCTGGTTGCTTATTTCTCTCACAAGATATGGCAACACTGCTTGAAACATTGCGCCTGACATCCCTTAAACCGGTTAAAGGAAGAAGGTATCGCCGCCACAAAGAACCTGCTGACATGATATACAGGTATTTACAGTCATTGGCGACATCAAGGCTATACGTGACTGGACTGTATGTATGAACATGCATGTGAATAAAGTCACTAGCGTTATTCGCTCTTCGCTGTGTTCTGTAGTTGATGCATCATTAGCCCGCTAACGTGCTAAGTTTGCTAGCGTTAATAGCCTACTGTAACTGTAAACATTGCAGTCAGACTGTTGTTGTGGCTCCCGTGGTGTCAGACTGTCAGTGTCCACCTTGTGTGGTCCGTGGACCCCCCAGTGCAAATGGTTATTATAACCGAACCGCTGAAGGGAGGTAATCTTGTGTTTTCTATTTAATTGAATACACAGGACCACAATGGAAACAAGCCCCGATTTTACAATGATGTTAAAATGTGTTATCCTTTTAGCATCGTTGTAAAATCGTACCTCTGTACTATTTGCAAACTGTGAATAAAGTAATCAATCAATCAATCGATCAGGAAAGCCAGTGTGTTAAGGTTAATGTAGTTATTTAACAAGACAATCCAGCAGACAGACAAATTCAATAATTGAGCCCAGACATGTTTTAATTCAAACTGATCACATACAAAATACGGAGTTGTCTTGTATTCAATGGATTTGCTTGATGCGTGTATATTGTTATATCGTGTGTATTTTCAAGATGTAGTATATTCTGCAGAAGGTGGTGAACCATTAAGGCTAGATTGCATAAGTTGAGAATCGTTGTGTTTTTTCAACAGGTGCTTCTTTGGTCCTACGTGATTTTCTGTCAACATGCCATCACCACAAGTCCTCCAGCCAGTTGTTAAGATGAAGGTGGATGAACTCTTCCTCAACTGGTTGTCTGAACCAGACACACAGGCCGTTCTCACGGGATACCTCCACCTCATCAAGACTGGACAAAAGGTTGATTTAAGCGGCGGTGAAGCCAAGGACAAAGGGTCGGGGACCTTCGGTGAGAACAACAATGTGGCCACCTTGAGGGGCCTGGCAGAGAGGAAGTCCACCGCTACGAGCCCCACCTCTGCTCACACACTGCCCTCTGGGAGCAGCAGCAATGCCAGGGTGATGGGACCCAATGGCAGAGCTCTACGGAGGTCCGTCAGCACGGTCACCCCAAAGAAGGTAGAACTGTCCAGATTATAAACAGGGGGGGGGGGGAGTGGATCATGGAATGATGTAAACACATTTTAATGTGGTAGTGATCAGATCCATATCCTTTGTAAATTGGCTTTCAAAAGGAAAAAACAAACATACATGATATACAAGTGTACTATCATACATGATACAAGTGTATCATCACACAATCAAGATATTATCACCGCAAACGACACCTGCAGGGCAAGAACTTGAAGCAAGGATAGAGGGAATATAACAGACAGAGCATTACACAATACATATTCTGGAACATACAGTATGTACCAGATAGTATTAGTAAAACATAATTAGACTTACTAGGCTAAACCTTATACAAACTGTTATGAAACCGCTTCACAGGTTTAAACAAGATTCCAGAGAGCTTATGCCACAGAGAGGGCTTATACACCTGAGTTGCACTTGATAATAAAAGCGACAGGGTGTGGCTAACTGTCAGTTTGTGCCTGCTGGGACGGGTGTGCTGTCGGTGGAAGTGGCTGCGACTCAAGGCATGTGGAGAGATCTCCCACCGTGTGTATAATGTGTCATCACAATCTGTTGATGCTAAAGTACTGTATTGTGCACAGTGCATAGGTAAGAGAGAACACGTCTCTCACCTTCAGACGAGCCACCTTTGACTTTGAAATGGGAATGGGTTTTGAAAACAAACACCATTATCTGCCAACTACTTGGCAGCTATGCTGAGATATTATGGTCTGTTGTTCCCTCACTCCTGCCAGTTAACCCATTTAGACCTGGAAAGCCTATGTTGTTATACCTTTTCAATCCGGGAAAGCATCCGTGTAGTTTTAGATATCGCTGCTGTCGGGCAGAAACCTCTTATCTCCATATTCTTAACTTTTTGTGTTTTTTCGTAAATTAACGCCCTACTTGATCATCCTACAGCATAACACAAAAACATCAAAAGTAGCTGATCCGAAAAGCTCGAAAACGTGGCGCGAAGCGACGAGTTTTGAGCTTGTAGATCTGCTACTTTTGCTGCTTTTGAATTTGAATCCTGAAAAGTAACAGTTTTTGACATACTGTATGAGGCCTCAGGTCTAAATGGGTTAATCCAATCAAGCATTGCGGACCAAGTGGTGCGAGAGATACAGAGTCGATAATTAGTCTTCCGCTTTAGTTAATTAAATCAATTCAATGATTTAGCTGTTTGTGTTTATAGTCAGCAGATTCCAGCTGTAAATGCTCTGTCAAACTATATATTTCCCCTATCTTGCCACAAGGGGCTGCTGAGTCACTTATAGCAAGCAAGGGTGGTAGATGGCCATCCACGCCTTCCCACCAATGGTCTGGATGGAGCCTTCATGTCTGTAAGCATATGTAGAGAGACTGACAAATACTTTCCATATGCTTTGGATACACCCATGAATCAATGTGGTTCTGTATGGGAGGAGGGAGCATATGAATGCAGGCTATCCCTGGCACTCTAATAACTCCCCTTATTCTTTTGCACATGGTCTGGGCCAGCAGGACCAAGCCTGCTCTGATCAGGGTCTCCAGAGGTAAATGGGATTTTGTCAGGGACAGCTTCAATTATAGACTGTTAAAAAACCATTAAATGCTCAGTATGATTTGTACTGCTTTGTGTGCATGTCCTCCAAGCTGAGAGAGAAGGCTATCAGTGTGGCCTGGTGGAGGTTGGTGAAGGCCTCTACTGTATGTGATGACAGTGAGACAGCCAGGCAGCTGGTGGCATGCGCCCTCTGCCTCCTCCTCACATTCTACATGTTGTTGACACGTTGAGGGCAGGCCAGAGGAGGTGTTCGGCTGGTCACTGGTTCTCCTCCGCTCTTTCTCAGACCCCCAACACCACAGCTTGGAGAACCGGAGTTTGGCTGTCAGCAACAGTGCTTATCCGAGTGTCACATGAGACCCGCAGATCGAGTGTACAGACCAGTGTCTAGTTTTTGTGTATGTAAAATAAGAAAAGTGTCTATTGTATTTGTATGTATAATAAGACACTTGTATGTATAATAGACCAGTGTCTATTTTATGTTTGTAAATTAAGATCAGTGTCTATTTATTTGTGTGTAAAATAGACCAGTGTCTATTTTTTATGTATGTAAAGTAGCTCACAAACGTAGTTGAACCCACTAGTCTTTTGCATGCCGTTTTCACTTTGAAAAAGACATGGCCACCATCATTAGCTCATCAAAGTCTGGGGGGGTGGTGGTGGGGGTGGGGGGTATTCTCAGAAGATCCCCTGTTGAATGAGTGACAGCCATAATAGCCTGACCACAGAAGTCAGAGAACGTAACAGAAGACCAGTGAATTGCTACAGCGTCATTCAGACTCTGTCTGTGGATTTCAGATCGCTGTCTTTCTCATGAGGGACATCTGTTGGCAATGAATCTCTTGTCATGAGCTGTCTCACTTTATGTCTGTCTGCTTAATGTGCGTCCTCATGGTGAAACGATAAGAGCTTTGACAGATGCAAGAGAGCTTTTTGATTTCCACGTCCCCTTTTTCCCTCTGGGCTCCTCACTGATCTTTGGCCCCATTCACTGTCACATGGAGAAACTGCTGGACAGTTTGTGTATTCCGCCGTGGCGGGCAACGGTATGTGCCCACAGTGTGTCACTTCATATTAAAGGGATTGTGATCTAGCATAAAGTAAATGTTCCTATTTAAAGACAGCCAAAGGAATTCCTGAATACAAATGCATTCTTCAAAGGATTAGTTAAAAATTCAATTAACGTCATACTGATGCTGCCGGGAACAGCTGGTCCAACTTTGACACCAGACACCGATATAGATAGCCTTCGTTCCCTTGTGTTGGAATTATATACTCAGAACTGAGCCAGAGAGATGAGGTGTGGCATCACATTCATCCTCTGTGTGCTTCAGTGAAAACTACTCCAATCAGATGTCTGAATAATTAACCCATTAAGACCTGAGGCCGATTCTACAAAGGCCTTTTTAAATCAGTGGTTCTCAAACTTTTTCGGAATTCAAAATTACACTTTCACTTACACTTACACTTACACTTTCAAGATTTTTTAAATTACAAAAATAGCAGATGTACAAGCTCGCAGCACGGCACAAAGTGACGAGCTGTGAGCTTGTATATCTGCTATTTTCTTAATGGCCAACGCAAACATTTTAAATGACACAAATGCTTTCCTGGTTTTAATGGGTTAAAGGGATATTTCACTTTCAAAACATTTTTGTGTCATTTTATCGTCTACTCAGGCTTTTGTGAGCCTAAGAGTTGCTAAATTCTTAGTATTTAGATATTTGATATTCATTTTATCAGACACGCCCCCTTCCTATACAAACCCATTATAACTTCAAACTCCATTTTTAACATGTCAGATTCATCAAAAACACCCGGCCTTGGTTCTGGTGACTCATCCTGCCGTCATAATATGTGAGGGGCCATGTTTTTGATTACTTTTTCATTTAATCTTTTTATTGTATTTCATCTTCTTAATTTTAAATATAAAAAATAAATGAAAAAAGTAATTGAAAAAACACTGTCTCCTCACGTATTAGAAGGACAATATCAGTCACCAGAACCAAGGACGGGTGTTTCCGACTAATCTAACATGGTTAAAATGGACTTTGAAGTTACAATGGGTTTGTATAGGAAGGGGGCGTGTTTGATAAAATTAATATCAAATATCTAAATACTGAATCAAGCAACTTAAAAACTGTCCGGGGTGCTCCCAAAAGCCTGAGTAGATGATAAAATGACCCAACATTTTTTTTTAAGTGAAATATCCCTTTAAGGGCTGATCAATCACTCTAATTGGTTACTAACTAATGATGGTTTTCAGGGCTGCTATGCAGATCAACAACACTTACAGTATGACTGGCTCTGTGCCGATTGCAATAGGTCACACATAGAAACACGGTAGACCTTGACCTATAGTTCTTTGATTGCATTTCTAAGAAGATTGACCTTGATCTTTTAATTAAAGATATAACACACTTAGGGCTCATCATCACACCATCCTGGAAACCTTAATCTAAGTGTAATGACATTGTAAAATCCCTGTCGTTAATTTAAGGACCTACAGGTGAATTTTTACACTCTGTGTTAAATTAACACCGAGCATACAGTATGGACGTACAAGTCCATTTTTACACTCTGTGTTAAATTAACACTGAGCAGCGGGAACCCATGGACCTACAAGTCCATTTTTACACTCTGTGTTAAATTAACACTGACCATGGGGGACCTAATTAACACTGAGCATGGGGAACCTAATTAAAGACATTATGAAATGTCCTTGTATCCTCCTGTGTGGATTTTGCATCCCAGGCTATTTTCTCAAGGTGGCTTTTTATAACATGCTTGCTTGGTCGGGCTCAGCAACCTTGAAGCTATTTGAAGCTGGGGTTAAGGGTCACATTATCAGTTGCCTGACCTATCAGAGACACCGAAGTGCTAAACTGTTTCCCGCAAGAGTTTTTTATTAGGGCGCCTTGTTCACTTGTGAGTGCAAAGTAAGCTTTGTCTTTCAGCAGATAAGTCACAGTGTGCTGTTAGCCGACAATCTAGGTATATTACAGATATTTTGGTTGTCTACTTTTGTTGTTCCACCAGATAAGAAAAGATAAGATTTCAACACCTTGACTTTGTGAGTTTTCATATGTACTGAAACTGAACACCCTCTACAAGAAGGATTATGTATTCACAAAATCCCAGTGTGTCTCAATGCTTATTGATAATATGCTATTGTTGCCTCCACCAGTGTGTACGGCCAAAGGCTGGAGACTATGTTTTTGTGTGTGTGTGTGTGTGTGTGTGTGTGTGTGTCTGTGCGGAGCTCCGTTGGACTGCCTTCCAAAGTTTGCGGGCCCTGGTAGGCAACCCAACCTGCATTCTGAGGAACACACTTTTCTAGCATTGTATTTCTTATTAGTATTTGATATTATTCATCTGTGATTGGAATTGGACCGAAAAACTGAAAGTATGCCCTTTCATCATCAGTTCTTGTCTAGTCCGGCTACGCTGCTATTCAACTCTGTATTTTTCATAGCCACAACATAAAGACTGTTGTTGATTCTCTCTAGTGGCTCTCTGACCTTTACTCTTAACTTTCTGACCACTTAAGCCCTATATATTAAGTCGATCTACACTTTTCACTTATAATGTCCAAAATGGGGACACAGGTGGAAGGTGGTTTAAACATTTCTGCCTCCATGTATCTATATACTGGACACATTTTATAGCCAACCTCATGGTACCTGTGTTAGGTGGCTATGATCTTGCATGGTCACTCATATGCAAACCAGCTGATCTGCTCACATCATGTTGTACTCACTGGCCTTTTCTCTAAGCCCACGATGTTGCCAGTGAAGTAGACCCTATTTTTGGCCTGAGTTCATATGTATTCCAAATCCCTATCTCAGACATCAGATTGGGAAGGATTGAGACAGAGCTCTCTGGATTTCAGTTTTGTACCAGTGTGCCCATGTTGTTTACCAGCTCTCTGTCTCTCTCCAAGTACTGTCGGACTACCTACATAGTCTCTTATTCTTAATAGTTAGCCGCAATGCGATTGCAACACTAGAATCAAGAATCAAGAGGGGTTTGTATTGTCAGAAAATTTAAGAAAATAAAGTTCAAAGTACATGTAGAACGGCAGGTACGGAATCTGTAGAAATGGGGAATGTGTAAGAAGGCAGAAGATATACATAATGTACATTAATTTCACTTGTCTATTTCACTTGTCTATGTAAATTCTGCATGTAACATTTTGAGCAGCTGCTCATGATTCTTACAGATTGAATGCCGTTTTTGTTTTATTTAGTTTTGTTGTTCTTTTGTTTTTGATCATGTCCTCATTCAGGGTTCTGACAGGGGGAAAAAAAATAGTTTTTGAGCCCCAGGCTGTGAGACACCTCCAGTGCTTACCACTGGTCCAACAGTCCGTTACTGGGGTGGTGCTTGCTTGCCCTTCATACAGTAATCCTTTTTGCCCTCTTCTCAAGCAGCTGCTGTCGTATGTGTCCTGCAGGGACATAGACTAGAGAGCTCCTGGTGGTGCGCTCGGCCGACCTCACCACCTTCCGCAGCACTCGCAGATCCTGGGAAGAGCTATTTCTATACCATATAGTGATGGCCCCTGTCAGGATGCTCTGGGTTGTAGCAGAGTAGAAGCATTTCAGGACTAACGTAATGAGGCTGTCTAATAGTCTATGTCACTCTGTGTCGACAATGACTCGATACACTGCAGCAGCATCATTTCAACTCAATATCTGACACATAGGGCAATTTGGTGGTCAAAGGTCAACAACACTGAGGTCATCTGGCAAAGAGCTCAACTATGCACGCCTCTTTGTTGTTATTTGTTAAATCTTATTGATGATTTGGGAAAAGCCCGGCTTGGGGGACAACTTGTATTGGGTTTCTCCCACCCATCTATTGTGTATTTATTTCAGCTTTAGCTGTCTATTTGGACTGTACCATACTGTGTGATATGTATCCATTGATGCTAGGCAAGCTGGATTGAATCTGTACTTCTGTTCCTTACTTCCTTTATTCTCTGTGAACTGGGGTTTCTGCAAATAGCTCTCTGGGTCTGGCTGCTGGAAAAATTACAGATTACTAGATGTGCTGCTGGTCACCAAAACCAGACAGTCAATTTCATAATCTCATCTGTTATGTAATAAACACATGGTGGGACACATGGCTGCACTCAAATCAGATTTGGAGTGTTCGGCTTAGACACATTGCAAGATCACACACTCAAACGTCATATTTTCTTGTGCTTTTACAGTGAATGCTTTGGAGTCAGGCCTGTACAACTACGTAGATTGATAGTGGCCTCTTAGCATGCTGTTGTTTGGATATAGCCTGTCAACAATGACCAGTGAATCACAAACAAATCAGACAATTTAATTGTGAGCGGGATGCTTGTTGGAGTTTGTCCAGTATGTTTTTTTTAAGGGCACATGATTCATACCATCCTCTTCCTAGGAGGAAAATCAGAACCTGTGAGTGTGGGTCTCAAAATCAGAACCTGTGTGTGTGTGTGTGTGTGTGTGTGTGTGTGTGCGCGTGTGCATGTTTGTGTGTGTGTGTGTGTGTGTGCGCGTGTGCATGTTTGTGTGTGTGCATGTTTGTGTGTCAGTCGGTCGGATGCCCTCTTCCACAATGATCTCCAATTCACAGCCCACAATGCTGCTCATATGATGTGCACTCGTGTTTGAATCCACAGAGAGTTATTATGTAAACCAGCACATCATTATCCCTGTTGTGTGATGACGCCTAGTTATTTTCATGGAATAAACCTCAGATTTTCTTTAGTCTAACAAACACAGACTGAAGGGTGTTACGGCCACCAGCACATGATCTGCCAGGTTTATGTTGACCCCCAAGCAGCTTGCTTTTCATGGAACCGACGAGCTTTGAGGGCTGTTGGACAACAAAAGGCAGATGGCGTGAAAAAGACGTCACATATAGCTTATCAAGCATGTGCAGTATCCTGCATGGGGGGATAACAGGAACTGGGTTTGGGCTAAAACCAGCGGAAGAATGTGGACTCTGTGATCCCGTCGTCTAAAAATACTTATCATTTAAGTCCGGGTGTGCTTTTCTCTTCACACCCACATGTTTACACTCATACAGCAACGGTAGCAACACACTGCCTCTGTAGTGCCAAACATAAACATACACACATGCACGTACGCAGGCACACAGGCCACATTTGCATGTAACCTCAATTCTGTGTGTACATTTTTACACATAAACTTAACACACACGTGTATGCCTTTTTTCTTCATAATTAGATGCACTTGTAGAAGAACAATAGATGTTCCAGTACAGGTCTTTCCCCTGGGCCTATAGGCATTCAGCCAGGACCTCCTCTTCCCAGCACCCCACCAATAGTGCAGTTAGATCAGCACGTTTATAGAGAATTGATGTAATTGCTGTCAGTCCAGGACGGGCGCGAAGGGAGGTAAAGCGGATGTTTGTGTGCCGACTAAGAGATATACAGCTTTGTTTTTTCAGATCTGGTTTCTTGGGTTTAATAGGCACTGACTGGTTCAGCCATCAATCTTTTGAATTTGACACTACCCATAGCGCCGACTCTGGCCCGTCAACTGTGATAAGAAGACGACCCAAGCTTGCGAACAGGAGGCAAAACAAATGGAAATACATACTGTTCTGCATCCAACATGGGATTCTGCATCCAAGATGCGATATAGAACTGTAGCTTTTAAAATTTGACTGTTGTTTGCTTATGCTGTACGATGATTTGGCTTCCGCTCTTGTCAGCTTGCTTTATCCAACAGGAACAAACACATAGGCATACACATAGGTACATTTCTATGACAGCCTAGTATGCTATTATGAATTTCAATTGGTTCAGCATCTCAGTGATGTCTACTCATTTTTGTTAGATTTGTAAGACCAGGATGGAAGTTTCAGTTTTACTCTAGCATATCCACCATTTCCAATGGCGTATACTGGAATAACTTATAAAAAAGGAGAAGAATAGCTTGAATTGTTCACAATGTCAGCTGACCGTGCTGTCCCGAGGAGAGGGGAACAGCTTGCTGGGCCGAGAGGCAGGACCTGAGTTTTTCTTTGATGCGCTTGGTAATGTTGGAGCCGTTTCAGAGGGGAAGCTGGCGAGCAAGTGTAAGCGCTGTGTCATCTTGGTGTTCAGCTGTGTCCCCTTCAGCGGAATCTGCGGCCGCCACAAGCCGCAACAACAGGTCTGTCTCTTTACATAACCTTCTATGAGCGCTGAGGAATGCAAACTGGAAAGGGCAGATCCACCACACACACCCCTCCCACCCTGTGCATTCACTCACTCTCTCTCACACACACCCTCTCTTTCTTATCTCCCCAGTAGCTTTGAGGCTAGGGCTCCCTGACCCCGAGCAGTGTGTGTGTGTATTTGTGTGTGTTGTGCAGTGACTGGGACAGGACAGCAGGCAGAGCTGAGATTGCACAGCCAGATCTGGACTGAAAGAGCGAGATAGAGAGACACACAGTAGCAGCTGCAACCCTGCATTAAGGGTCTCATTCTGACAGAGGACAAATAGGGGGACGCAGCTTGACAGGACTTCTGCTGCTGCAACTGCGACTACTATCACAGAACTTCCAACTACAACCGTCTGCTTTGTACAACTGGGAGGATAAAACCAGATTGTGTGGGTGTGGGCGCACACGCCCCGTGCTGGTTGAGGATGAGGATGAAGGAGTTGTCCCTGCGTCAGGACCCTGACCTGAGGAAGGAGTTGGCCCTGTTGGCACGCGGCTGTGACTTTGTCCTGCCGTCGCGCTTCAAGAAGAGGCTGAAAGCCTTCCAGCAAGGACAGCAGGCAGGTGTTCATTATGATAGTGTCTCTTCCCAAGTGTCCCAGTCCATTCATGTGGACAGACTTGAGTGCAACTAGTGACTTAATTGCCAACTTTCTCCACAGGCTGCTAGTATTTGTCTCTCGTTTATTACAGGTCAGGATGCTGTTAATGTTTATTATGACTGCAGCTTTGACATAATGTGTACCGGTTACTCGGAATTATGGGTACTGTAGTTAGAGAGAAGAGCGGGGGAATTGGTTGTAGTTCTAATTTACTTGGCATTTGACACACAGAACTGTGTGTGTGTGTGTGTGTGTGTGTGTGTGTGTGTGTGTGTGTGTGTGTGTGTGTGTGTGTGTGTGTGTGTGTGTGTGTGTGTGTGTGTGTGTGTGTGTGTGTGTGTGTGTGTGTGTGTGTGTGTGTGTGTGTGTGTGTGTGTGTGTGTGTGTGTGTGCGCGCGCATGCACGCAAATTGGGCTTATCAATAACCTAAACCGTTCTTTTATGTAATGTCATGTAAAAACGACAAATGTGTCATCCTTTGTTTTTGTGTTGTTGTTTTTTTGTCCCAGTGGCAGGTGGTTAGTCTCAAAATTCTCCAGCCACTTTCACTGTTTGGCTACCTGCCAAAGTAGCTGTTAGTGAGTGGATAAACTTACCAGCTTTTACCTACCAAGTCCAAATACACAAGCATTTGAATAGCTCAAATTCTCACTATGGTTGTCACCATCAACTTGAACATTGTATCATTAATACATTTACTTTTCTTTGGGGTATCATTGAGTTTTGCTTCACAGAAAAGGGACTTAAGACTTTTTACTTTAGCTGTAGTTTATCAAAGAAAGTTTTGTCCTTGACAACTATGTTTGTGTTTGACCGCCTGACCGAGCCCGGTCAGACTGCATCATAGTGAATGTGTGGAATATCACAGGGATTAGCAGCTGTGCTTAGGGGCTCTGCTAGTGGTTAGCATCGGGGGGGGGGGGGGCACACTGCATGCTGAGCAGCAGTAGATGTCTATGTCCTTTTATAGCCATGGCTGATACACACCACCCCACACACACACACACACACACAGGACAGTGAAGGACTGTGGATCAGCTGCGTTTATCATCCGGTGCATTACACTGAGCAGAACGCCACACAACTTTTCCAAATAATCAACATGGACACACGCACGTGCACTGCAAACCATACAAGGTTGCCTGCCAGATGGAAGACATGGACATGGATGGATTCAGCCCCCTTATATGGGTGTTGTCTCTGTAGCCTACAATTACAGATGAAATATAAATTTAGGCAGTGAGCTACAATCCGCTGGCATGAAGATGTGTGCGTTTATCAGATCTAACAATAGGTGATAACTGGCTAGGTTTGAGTGGCACCTTAACAAACAAATGACATTTGTATCTCCTAGCAGTGGCCTCTGGCCTGTGCAAGTGTGTTTATGTGGTTGTTAAAGGCACAGAGAACGATCCAGTGCACAGATTCTTTAATCATGTAAATAGTCTTTGGGCATGAGCTAGAATGCAGCAGCCAAGATGTTTTTTGGCTGGACAGCAGTAGTGGGCCCAGCCCTATAAACACTGCATGTTCCTGTATCCGTCGTTTCAAATTAAAAGCCCTCCAGCATTTCATACACGGTCCAGACATACTAGGTTTTGACCTAGTCTTGTTTAGCAACTAGCTAATAATGTGAGACATCACTACACATGCGTTTGGGATTTGAATATGTTTGTGTGTGTGCAAGCGTGAATATGAAAAGCCTGTAGCTGGAGCCATAGTGCCTCTTGGCTCACACATAGTGGAGGCTGTGCCATTGAATCTCCTAACAGTATGTTTGCTATGCTTAGCAGGTCTACGTAAATCAAACTGGTATGGAAGTAAATTGATCATGACAGCTTAGGCCCTGGGCTTAATGTTATTGCATGATGTCATAGTTGTTAACCATTGAAAAGGAAAGATTGGTTTCCAGTGTGGTGGTTGTGGAACTTAGTGGCATGCTTTGCGCACCCGAAGCCCTTGTAGGCAAAGCTGTCACTTTGCGTCCTGGTTGTAGTCTGCGTTCGGGACGCAAAACACCCAGACACACTCTCTCACACACACACACACACACACACACACACACACACACACACACACACACACACACAATCACAGCTGTGCACAAGCGCTGGCATGCGCATGGTTTTAAGTTACCAAGGGCTGCGGCACTTTGGAATGACATTCATAGGAGTTAGTTGGGATTGAGATGCACAGAGACAGGGAGCTGAGAGAGAAACCGAGCTGGTCCGTGGATCCAGTATGAGCCCTTAACTCCTACTGTACCTTCTGTCTACGGTACAAACTTAAAATGTACACAAAGCACATGACCGCCTTTCATCTATCTGTAAAGCTGTCATGAGCAACTGCTCTTTGCCTGCAATCAGGCCCGTTATTTAAACCCAGCCATGGTGGCTCCGCTCATTCTCCTCTCTCACACTCTGATACATGCATGTCCATTCTTGTTATAGACATGGACAATGTGGTTATCTAGTGATTTGTTATCTCTCCTCTCACTGGATCACACACACATTCCTCTCCCTTTCCTCTTGAGATTAAAGCCAAACTGTGCCGGTTCTGTCTGTCCACAAGCTTTACTGGACCCTGTTTGTTTGATCATGATGTCTGGGTCATCCCTTTGTTCCCCAGGTTTCCCACTTACCTTAGGGTTAGGGAGGAACATAGATACCCTCCCATGATGTCTTGACAGTATTGCCCAAGAGTAGTATGCGAAGTGACCCATTATGTTGTCTGTTTTGACCGCTGTGTAGGAGCACATGTGCTGAAGTTGAGCAACGCCTTCTCTGTTGCTTAATCTAGAGTCAGTAGTTCACTGTCTGTAAGCTCCTGGTTGATTGTGTATTTTGGAATGCTGTTGGGTATTCTATTGCCAACCTACCTACACAGTAAAACCCTCAGTGTTGATTTATCCATTTGAGTGTACAAATGGACCCATCATTGTTACACTCTTGCCAATAAATGAACTGCGTATTCCCTTGTGGTACAGGTCAAATACAGACTATATCTCAGATCACATTGCTCATT
This sequence comes from Gymnoscopelus microlampas, assembly GCF_963454915.1. NCBI lineage: Eukaryota > Metazoa > Chordata > Actinopteri > Myctophiformes > Myctophidae > Gymnoscopelus > Gymnoscopelus microlampas. Next base: position 24,357,394 of record NC_139954.1, read on the forward strand.
TGCTCTCACCAAAAGCTCTCTCTACTATCCAGCGATATAGGAGCCTGTCTTTTCCTCAGCTCTTCATTGACATGATTTGCTGAATAATGCCATTCATTAGTCAGAAACAAGGCTGTGTGTAGCAGTCTATCAGTGGGCCAAAATAATAGTAAATGGTCCATTCTGTACCTGCCAATGTCAGTTGACACGTCTTAATTGAAAGCCATTACGGATAAATGGTTAATGGGCACGAGTGGCGGGGGAAATGATTTGCTGAGCAATCATAACTCTTCCCTAATGGACGGCTGGGGGTTAGCTGCGTGTGGGTCATGAGTGTTTACTAGAGCTACACGCCAGCGTAGCTAACGCCAGCTTTAGCACATGCTTCTGTGTGGATGCGAAGTGTTAGCATATGCTAGTATCAGTAGCTAACACAGTTTGTTTCTGTCACAACCCCCTCCCGTCCCCCACCCCTCTCTCTCTCTCAGGCCCAGGTGAAGCCGGAGGAGCCCGTCACCACAGCACTGAGTGAAAGCATTCCAAAGTTCTACTTCCCGCGTGGCAGGCCCAAAGCCAACCTCAACACCGACAGCCTCATTTCCAAGATCGAGAAAATATTTTCCCAATTCCCCAATGAAAGGGCCACCATTGAGGACATGGGGCAAGTTGCCAAGGTGAGAATGTGATTTGTAGCGCACGGGGGGCTGCCACCGCCACCCGGCAAATTATTTTCATTAGTGCTATTAGCCCCTTCTGACTTTATGAAATGTTTGCTGCTTTTAACCCCATGGAAAATATTATGGCTGGTCCCCCCTGAGGAATGCAGAGCTATGACCTGAGGGGAACCTGCACGTACAGAGAAATGACAGCAAGCGTTTTCCTCTGGGAAGAATTTGAATGAAGCGACGCAGCACTTATCAACCATAGGATACTGTGTCATTGTTCTGCTTTCTCTCGTACTGCTGTATTTGAAAGAAAGAGATTATGCGTGTGTGTTCATCTACAAACATTTTGTTTTCTTCTCTCTTGTACACAACTTCCATTCTCTCCCCTACATGTCTCCACAGGCCTGCGAGTGTCCTCTCTACTGGAAGGTCCCATTGTTCTTCTCGGCTGGAGGCGACAGATCGGGCTCACTGTCCGTTCACAAGTTCGTGGCCATGTGGAGAAAGTAAGACAATGGCTTCTCTCATGCCCAGTGCACCACAGAGACACACATACACATACACAATGGCAGCAACTCGCTGGTGATCTGAAAACACTGTGCCGTTATCTTCCATTATGACCACTTCTTTTTTCATTTGTAACAAAAGGAAAGAAAAAAAGAAATCACTTAACAGAAGTCACCAGCAGCCTCGAAGGAACCGCTTCTGTGCATATACTGTATATGCATAAAATAGTCAATTCAATGCGTCTCTTTCTGACAAAGACAAGAAATACCACAGGGCTTGTATAGTGAAGGCCTGTGCAATGGGTTCTGTACTGTATATTGTTGTATGCGATAGTCATGCTGTTGTATTAAAGTGCGAGCCCCCCAAGAGAAGTGGTCCTGCCTGGCCTTTTATACAAGCTTGTGACCGAGTGAGACGAGAAGCCATGGCAGAGACTTGCATTATTTCAGCATCATTCCCCTAACGCTCTTGAGCCTGTAATCGCCCCAGCAACAATTCAGAATCCTAATTTTGGAATGCATTATGTACCAGCACTCCCTCTTTTGAGCTGAAATAATTTCAGACTTGTGCTCTTGCATGTAGAAGGTTGGGGGGGTAGTACAAGGGAGGACGAGGGAGTAATCCAGCAAGCCATCTGTTCTCTCTTTTCCTCTCCAGAACTCTGCAGACCTGTCACGATGACGCGTCTAAATTTGTGCACCTCTTGGCCAAGCCTGGCTGTAATTACCTGGAACAAGAGGACTTTATTCCATTCCTGCAGGTACAGGCTAACCGCACACCCATGGAGAGGGCTAGGCTTGGCAGGATGGGATGGGATGGGAGGGTAAAACCGGACTGGTGGGGCTGAAGTTAATTTTCTAATTGTAAAGGTGGTGGACTGGTATGATGACTGTTAATTTGGGGTGCACCCGGTGCAGCACAGGAGGTATATCTAAGGGAATTTTACTTAACGCTTTTGCCTAAAGTGAAATTCCCTTCTAGTCTTTGGAGGGGACTGTAGCTCAGCAGAAATGAATGTCAGTTAACCTCTTGGTTGGGTGAGATGTATAAATGGCTCTTGCAATCAACTTTCAGCTCGGACCAGCAATTATAACATTTTATCTCATGGGAAAACACGGGATGCACTTTCATCTCAATATATGAATAGCCAAATTGACTGTTAAGTCCTGTCATGCAGATTTTGCTGCGCTAGCTGTATTCCCTGTCTGTCTGGTGAGCTGTTGGTGAGCCCCGCAGCCCTCCCCACACCTGATTCATTTTCATGCTGGCAGGAGTGGCTGGGCCGAGCCAGCCGGCCGTTAGTATACGATCAGAGATGCCTTCTGGCACACGCTGTTTAATTTGTATTGTGCTGCCCGGCAAAATCGCCTTTGACTGTTGTGATGAATGAAAGGTGGATTGCAGTGGAGTAGATTTGACTGTCCCCGCCTGTTTCCTCAGCCCTGTGATTTATGTGTTTTTCTATGATTTAATTTCTCCCAGGAAGAGTCAAAGAGGCACGGTGGCCCGCCCCAAAATAAAGCCTTTTAATTTCATTGCCGCCTTCGCATTTGTGTCAACATTTCATCCCCCCCACCCCCCACCCCAGTAGAAAGGAGAAAGGGTTGGAGGCGGGCATAGAGTAAGGGAAAGAGGCGTGAGGGAGTTTCATGGCAGCAATATAGCTATAGTTCATTTGAAATGCAGCCCACCACATGAAAGACCCTGGGTGATTGTGGCACGGGAAAAGGGAGAGCAGCCACTAAGAACAGTCACTGCAGGCCTCTATTTCTCTGCCCACTCAGAAAAGGTTAAGATCATCCCTGAAAAAAAACAGTCCGGTCCACTGTTGCAGACTTCAAAAGTTAACATTCGAATTAGACTGCCTTTTTTACATCAAGGTCTACGATTTTTCTACACAAAGCTTAACGTAAAAAACAGATGGTCTGATGGATTGATCTAGATGGACATTGACAACTGTGGATGTTTGAATAAGTACCCTAAGTTCCCATCCCACTTGCGATCTTTTTAATGTGCACCATCAAGCACAAAAGGCAGACAGATGTGGTGTGTCTGCTGCTCACTCATCTCTCAGACTCAGAAGACTTCCAGTAGAGTAAATGAACATACAGTATGTATTTGTTATCGTTATTGGGCACAGGATTCTGCTGTCCGGTCTGGTCCTTTTCCTTTTTACAGTTTTATTGTAGAGATGGGAGAGACAGAGTGGGCTGACATTTGGCACTTTTTTTTACTAAGAAAGGGTAACCCACAACCTTCCAACCCACCTGAAACTTTCCAAAACCTCTGAAGTTTTCTGAGTGTGTTTTTATTTACGTTTTCATTGAACCAAAACCACCCATGAAGGTGGATAAAAAAAACAAGCTGATCAACAAGCTCACTTGTAGATCGGCTGTTTTTTAAACATTTTGAAAGTATAACTTCTGAGTTCTGGTTTACCAGAGCTCCCTCAGGGTTAGTACCAGCTCCTGTGCAGGGCCCAAATTATGTTCTAAGAACCTTATCTGAAACCAAGCCGTAAGCGAATAGAAACAAATTCAGAACCTGTGAAATAAGTTACATGGCACGGCACGGCTCGCTTAGTTCTTCTAGTCGAAATGAGACATTTGCTTTCCTTTCCTCAGGATGTGGTGAACACTCACGCTGGCCTGGCCTTTCTGAAGGAGGCTTCTGACTTTCACTCGCGCTACATCAACACGGTGAGAGAGACCAGCAAAATAACACTGTAAAATCTGCAAAATCAACACTGTTCAATTAACTCGGAGGGTATGAAATGGTCCATTTCTACACTCAGAGTGGTAAATAACTCTCAGGATTTTGCCGTGTACACTAAGCAGAAAAGTGATGCCATTCCATATGCATTGCCTGTGCCTTGCCCTTTACTCAGCAAATATCTCTAGCAGATATCTACAAATATTCGTTCCATGCAAATCACACTGTATCGGTGCCCTTTCCCCAGTGTATTCCTATATGGTTTGAACTGAATACAGTGGTGGGAACTAATTACATTTATTTTGATACATAAGAGTACTTTTACTTTAGTTGAGTATTTTGATACATTATACTTCTCACAGGCAAATATTTTACTCCACTACAGTTATTTGATAACTTTAGTTACTACAGTTGTTCCTTTGCAGATTTTGATTATCAACAGAAAAAGTGCCTTATAATTCATATTGCTATATTATTATAGGTTAAGCTACCCAGCCGCACATACAGTAATCGGCCCCACCTTAACCAGCTGCAACATTAAAGGGTGTAAGTGATGTGAGTGCAAGTGGAATTTCTTTCTTCAGTAAACGGAAAATAAAGTTTCAGGTTGGGACTTGGTATGAGCTGGAGAAATGGAGAGATGCCTTTTAATAACGAAACAAATCATTGCCAAATGATTGCTATCAATATATAGAGCTATTTAACTAAAATGGTAGTACTAACACCCCTTCACAATGATGAATACATTAATGCATTACTAATTACAATACAATAATATGATTGAGAAATTGGCCTTTCTGCTTAAAGGAGAATTTCCCCCCACGTTATTCTTACCTTTATTATGACGTTATGATATCGCCCGGAAGTGTCGTGAAAGCGTGGCTTATGGTCGAGGGTATTCAAGAACAACGAGTTGCATAGTGTTCTCTCACTGTAAACATCAGATCTGTCCAGGAAAAAAAAAAGTATTTTAATTAAAATACGCGATTTAAAGCAAGAACCATAGGCGCAGGTTTTTAACTGTGGCGGATCCGTTAAGGAGTTATGGAATTTCTGTATTGTACCATTCGTACTGTAAGTATATTCTGATGTCAATGCTTTGGTACTTTGTGATTACAGGACTTATAAAGCAAAACATTTTGCTACTACCACTGACTGGTTATGTGTGATTTATCAGGTGATCCAGAGGATATTCTACAATGTGAATCGGTCGTGGACTGGCAGAATCACATGCTCCGAGCTCCGGAAAAGCAACTTCCTTCAGGTCGGACATAACTCTATAAAGACTTACAGTATACAGACAAACCCTCTCCTTTGTGGTTTTCTTTAGTTTTTTCATACTGGTTCCCATCTGGTTGTTGTTTGTGTTGTGGCTATCCTCAGTTAACACATTTAAAGGGCACGATCTGCAAGAAATGTAAAATGTTTGCTCCATTGACTAGAAATTGATCATTCAAAGTATGCTCCTCATTGACTTACACTGTACAGGCTCATAAACGAACACAAACAAAGCTGATTCTGACAATATAGAACATCACTAAACCTGGTACTATTTTTTATTTTCATCAAAATGTTTAGTAAAAATTGATTTTTCTATTGAAGATCTGGATCCACAGATCAAATCCAGGTTCTTCTTAATGAAAATGGCAAAATCAACAGGAAGTTGACATTTTTATTTAAAAACGGTACTGGAGTTTGTGATATTTTATACTGTCATAATCCGCTTTGTTTGCGTTCGTTTACGGGGTAAAAGACTGACTTTGAGAGATGTTTCACCGCACAGTGTAAGTCAATGAGGAGCATATTTTGAATGATGAATTTCTAGTTAATGTAGCAATTTTTTTTTTCTTTCTGATATTTTTTTCTGCCTTTTTTGGGAGTTACATCATGGCAAGGTAACAACACAACCCAAACCTCTACCAATGTGGTGTAGCCTTTGTAGTATAATATCATTGTCTTTTTTTTTTTTTTTTTAAGATATTTTTGGGGGCTTTTATTTAGACAGGACAGTAGGCTGACAGGAAATGGGGAGAGAGATGGGGGGGGGAGACATACAGCAAAGGTCGTCGGGAACGGGAGTCGAACCCGCGACACGCTGTCATGCTGGATTACCAGCATATGTGGTATGCGCCTGGACCGCTAGGCCAGCGGACGCCCCCTTCATTGTCTTTTTCCTCTTTTTATTGAGGTACATTTATTCATTGTGTCGTTTTTGTTTTCTTTTGTGTCTTTGTAGGATTGTTTATTTTCGTGCAGGGTGCTCTGGGGGAAAACATAATTTCACTGTGCTTGAGCAAAATGGCCAGCTGCTGAAGCAAGAAATGGAACCATTAGTTTTCTAAAGTTAATGTCTTCCTCTCCAGAATGTAGCCTTGCTGGAGCAGGAGGAAGATGTCAACCAGTTGACGGAGTTCTTCTCTTATGAACATTTCTACGTCATCTACTGCAAATTCTGGGAGCTGGATGCTGACCACGACCTCTACATAGACCAGAGAGACATGGCGCGACACAATGACCAAGGTACGGTACACACACACGTCCATCCCACAATACATAACGACAGGGGTATGGTATTTATATAATAATTCTATATAATAAGTATTCTGAGCGTGTGCACCCATACTTTAAGTGCCCATTTTGTTACATGTGTACACTCTTCTACACAGTTACAAATCAATTTGTCCTCCCAGCCCCCCTTTTTTTCAAGATATTTAAAAATACTTAGTTAAATAGCTTAATCTTGCGTAGCCTGCTAATACAGATATACAGGTGTTGAGCAGCCCTTACTGGCACAAAAAAAGAGAGACACTATAACTCCTGTCTTAGCGGCGCTCCATTGGCTCTCTATCTATTTCAGAATAAGTTTTCAAAGGTTTATTTGTTTTTATATAATTACATGGGCTGGCTCCTCCTTATCTCACAGAATTGTGGAACCGTATACCCCAGTCAGGGCTCTGAGGTCTGCTGACAAGTTGCTCTGGAACAGCCTACCCCTTCCCATTAGAAGCGCTCAGACTATTGGGGTTTTTAAATCTCTCCTCTAGACTAATTTATTTTCTCTAGCTTTTAATGTTGTTAGAGTCTTTTTTCATATACTTTCATTTTTGCATGTCCTGTGACTGTTGTTGCACAGGCCTGTTCTGTTGATGCCTTCCATGTAGCACTTTGGTAAATTATTATTGTTGTAAATGTGCTATATAAATAAAGCTTGATTTGATTTAATCAGAAATATCTGCCTCCTGATACATCTAAATAAATCTAAATTAAGTGGCTAAAAAGCTTGATTTGATTTAATCAGAAATCTCTGCCTCCTGATACATCTGGATACATCTAAATTAAGTGGCTAAAAACTGGGTGGAAAGTAACAATTCTAAAATAAAAAAACTGCATTATCCAAATACACAGCGCTTCTTTTGAAAACAATTCCAACCATACACTACATATTTTTTCCTGCACTCAGGAAGAAATGCCTTGGTGAATCAAAGGTATTGAACACTTAGCAAATCAGCTCATCACCCTACAATGAAGTGTAGCCACTTGCGACCAGCAACATACTGTACCTTCCAGGTCCGCTTTAACCTCCACAGAGAACCAGATAAGTTGGGTTTACTGTATCAGGAGTTGGTGCAATGGTGACAAGTAACTTGTCAGTCACTGCCAAGTATTTGAAATTAAATTTAGTAAACGCTTCACATAAAAATTCCCAGCAGCTGTTGTCTTCTTCTATGCAACGATTCTCATTTATCTGCCAGGTAAGAATCGAAAATAAGTATTTTTGAATACCATTAGGTCTAGTCCACACACAAGTACTGTACACACTTGGGAAAAGGGACGTTTCTCTCCCACACACTCCACACCACATGTTCTTGGTTGATGGGTCCATGAGTGCAGCAGGGGAAATGAGACACAAGATCAATGGGAGAGCAGTGTATTATGCTCTGGCTGGGTGACGCCATGTCTGGCACAATTACTACCACCGAGTGGCCAAAAATGATGAACAGAATATTTATGGTATTGTCAAGATAAAAACAGAGCTACATTTTGCAATGACGTCGGATTTATGATGTGTGAGAAGGGAAGTCTGAGAGAGTTGTACATTAAGCTGAAAGAGCTTAAAAACATGGAATTCAAGTGCTTGTATCGTAAATGTTTTCTCTCCACTGTGTTTTCTAGCCATCTCCCACAAGATGATCGAAAGAATATTCTCAGGAACGGTAACAAGGTAAGTGACCATGGTCTTCCCTTTTAAAGGATGAATGTGTCATACCAAATGCTTTGGTAGTGAATTAGTGAACAATGTTGAAAGTTAACATTGATCATCAACGTGCCTCGTGTTCTCTCAGGGACAGGCGGGTGTACAAGGAGGGGCGTTTGAGTTACGCTGACTTCGTCTGGTTCCTCATCTCTGAGGAGGACAAGAAGTCAGATACCAGGTATGCAAACATTGGGATAACCACTTGATTGTTAACTAGTATCTCTATTCTGGATGGGGGGCATTTGCTGAAAATTGCAGATCTACAAGCTCACAACGTGTTGCGAGCTTGTAGATCAGATTTGGTGTAGAGTGGGGAAAAGAGCAGACCAAAGTTTGAGTGTTTAAAGCTGCTGTCTTTAATGTACTGTAGTGTTTCTTTCCTCTTTTGGATAAACAAGATGTTGATACGCACTCACACTCTCCCTGCCTGTTCCCCCTGTGTCTGTCCAGTATAGAATACTGGTTCCGTTGCATGGACGTGGATGGGGACGGGGTGTTGAGTATGTACGAGCTGGAGTACTTCTACGAGGAGCAGTGCCAGAAGCTGGAGACTATGGCCATCGAACCTCTGCCATTTGAGGACTGCCTCTGCCAAATGCTCGACCTCGTCAAGCCAGAGGTTGAAGGTCAGGCCCGCTCAACATGTGTACACACACACACATAATGACACATTGCCGATGACAGTCACAACACGTGTCCAGGCCTGATCATCCGCTTGGCAAATAGTAATCGATGAAAGACTGATTGATTCATCGGTCCTGGCTGGCTCTGGATAGCCGTGACACCTAACTGTCAACGATCTCCTCCCTCCAGCATTTAGGCTTTACCAGTATGCATGGCAGCAAAAAGAATCTGACCTTTTTAGTGGAAGCAGTGACACGCCGTACCAACCGAGTTATAAGCATGAAACACGAGACATAGCCGCACCTAGGAGGGTATTTTAGGCCGTCATTTTCTGGTTGAACACTTAGCCAAATCAAACCTGTGACATAGACATATGCTGTGGACGGATAGGTAAAATAAGGGAACGCCGACATAAAGTTTACCCATTTTATATCCCCACTCCCAGGTAAGATCACACTGCGGGACCTGAAGAGATGCAAACTGGCCCACATCTTCTTTGACACATTCTTCAACATCGAGAAGTACCTGGACCACGAGCAGAGGGACCCCTTCTCTCTTATAAGGGTAATTAACTGACTCCACCCACAGGGCGGCACCTTATCTTGAAGTAGGGCTTCGGCAATTAACGGCCCATGTTTACACACACACACACACACACACACACACACACACACACACGTGTGTTTACATACACATATATATATATAAATAAATTACAAACTATTAGTCTGATTAACAACATAACCCGGTGTTATACTTCATTGTACATAGGGGTGTTTATAGTGGTGTGCAAAAATAGAAAAAATACCATATCTACAAGCTGGATCGTGACAGGTGAGCTTGTAGATAAGCTATTTTCACACACAAAAAAAGTTCTATAATTGTGTATTGATCATAATCGAGGCATGAGTTTTAATTAATGGTGATATTGATTTGAAGTCATCAGTTCACAAATGTATCTGACGTATTGTCTTTGCAACGTGTTTTTTCTAAGGAGATCGAGGTGGATCGCCAGGAGATGTCTGACTGGGAGAAGTATGCTGCAGAGGAGTATGACATCCTGGTGGCTGAGGAGACTGCCGGTGACCAGTACAATGAAGGGTAAGACTTGATTTATGGTCATCCAGTTAGGAATCACTTAATCGGGAGGGTATCACTTTCTCTTCAATCGAAAACCTAAATCCATGTGTTGATGCCAAATTACTATTTTATTTTATTTGTATTTATTTTTTACACAAAATAAATAATATAAGGGGTTGAAAAATAATCAGTAATCGACTTTCAAAAATGGCGATCTGCAAGCTCAAATGCATCGCAATGCGTTGTGAGCCTGTAGCTTATGTATGACGGTAAATATAAAATAGGGCAGTAAGTATAAAATAGGACTGTTTATATCATTCATGATATAATTTATTCTCGATTATTTGTTTAAAAAGTGCACTAAGTGATATTGTTTTGCTAAAATAAGTGTTAAATAGCTCTACTAAATTCTGATAGCAATCGTTGCTATTGAGTGTTTGTTCAGTAACAGGGGTCTCCCTGTCTCTCCCACTCTTTAGTAAACCGAAAATGCATTTTCAGGTCGGGATACCAATTTTATCCAACCAGGAGAGAGAAGCCATACAGCATACAGTATAAAAAGTGAAATTGCAAGTGATGACACAAGTGAGCAGACAAAATGATACCATTATAACACAATAAAATGGAAGCTGATAAATGTGTACTCTCTCCTGTTTGTTTACTCTCTCCTGTTTCAAACACTTTATATAGAATATAGAGCTTTAACCTTTTAACAAAAAAAAACGTTTTGTTTTAACCAAAACATTTCACTTACACTACATTTAATCAAAAAAGTAATCGTTAGAATAATCACTAAGATAATCGATAGTCGCAGCCCTAGATCCAGTGATGGATGAATCCATTGACAGCTATGTTATGTGGTGCTTTTAGGAACACCACTGACTCCTAATGACAGACTGTTCACAGCGGGCAGGTAAGGAGACATAGGGCTACAAGCAGTGGCTAAACTCTCAACCCCCCCCCCTCCTCTCACCCTTTGCTTTTGAAAGGTTTAAACCCACTCCTAGCCTCTGCCCCACTGCCTGTCTGCTCTGAATAATATGGGCTATTAGTATATGATGATGGGTAAGAATCAGCATACAGGAGCTGGGAGTCTGTTTAGAACTGGACTGCCACTTCCTTCGTTTCCCCTACAGTTTCTCCATGGAGCTACCCCTGCACCCTCTCATTGGTTTTACCCATGGTTTGTTTCAGTCACTTGGCCATAAACAGACCATGTATCTCAAGCTAGTTTCAAGATTTTCATACCGTACTGAAAGGAGCGGAATCCAATGGCTTCCTCAAAAATCCTAACAAACTACAGTATGTTTTGGTATTTCCTTAAATGCGAAGCTTCTGACTGTTACAAATGTCTCACAGTCCTTGAACGTTACATGGTCTGCTGGAAGTTTTTATATGATCCATCATGACATATTGACCCCTCATATTGTTTCTCTATCCGCCTCCTTGATTTAAAATCAATGTATTTTTGTTGTCTCTTTCACACACTCCATCATTGATCTCTGTGTGTCTGTACAGGTACGATAACCCTCTGAGCCCCATAGGGCAGCACATCTCCAGTGAGCAGGATCCGAGGAGCAAGAAGCACTTCTTTGAGTTCCCCAGTCCACACTGCAACCTGGACCTGGACGACTATGAATACGAGGATGACTATGAATGACCTTCCTCAACCCTTATAAACTTAATCACGACCTTGCTCTGCAACGGACATAACACATACGGCAGCGCTAAGGCAGTTGAACGCCACCAAGCCTCAGTCAATGCTACACAGGTTTCAGGTTAAGTTCCCATCCAGTGAGACAGGAGGACACACTTGTCAGGAGCAAACTTGCTGTCAAGCCAGAATGACACCCTTATCAGAGATGTGGGAATGGGGGCGTCTGGGTGGCGCAGGAGTAAAGTTCCTTCTCACCACAGTGGAGAATGGGTTTTCATTCCTCCGTGTGGCCATGTTTGCGGGTGGAAAGCTGGCAGGGGAGGGCGATCTGTCGCTGCACTAGTGACTCCTGCAGGTTGGTCGGGTGCCTGTTCAGCAAGGAGCAGAACTGGGATGAATAGCGTGTTCCTCTGCACGCTAGTTAGGACAAGGCTGACAGATTTTCTTAATTTCTGACATTTGTATATCTCTGTCCGTCTTTGTTGGAGCCTCCCAAATATCTTCTGGATGCCCCGTGTTCAATGGTCTTGCTACTCCATACATGTTCAAAATATAAAGTGTTCACAGTCAAGCCACGGATGTGGCATAGAGTCGGGCTGCTAATGTTCTATAATATTCAATTTTGTTGCAATAAAGAGGTGTTCACACCTCCTTAAGTGTTCAGTGGATATTTGGGAGGTCCACCAAAACTGACGAAGTATACAGTGGAAATGTCAGAATCGGTAAAAAAACAAAATCTGTCAAGGCTTGCACCCTCCCGGTGAAACTCCTCACTATCGGGTGAAAAGAAGCAGCTGCCGACTCTGTATCAGAGGAGATGCGGTTGTCTACACCCTTCCTAGATCAACAGTAGGGGTTGGCAGTGACAGGGACTATACACATGGGAGGAATTGCAATGACTAAAATGGGGGTTGGGGGGTGAAATGGCCTTCAAACTACCGGACAAGCAGACATAATGTTCACACTTGACACTGATTACGGGGATTTAGGAGGCTGTGCAGTCTGAGCACTAGTTAGAACACTGGCTGGAAGCTGCTACTGTAGGTTGAACTGGGCCAACGCTACGTTCACACAACACCCTGCGCTAGAGCTCATTCAGGTACAGTAGTACATGTGTATTATTGGACAGCCACCATGTTAATTTGAATACTTAAGATTTGAGGATCTTGGCTAATCTGACATTCCAGATAATAATAATAGTACTCAGTAAGAATGTAAATACTGCCATGGCTTGACTGAAGGAGACCGCTGGAGAATACTGAAAGTGCCAAACTAGACAGTTGACCTGCTGTATACACACACACACCCACACAGTAAAGTTGGCCACTGCCCACACATGAAGTGTCTGTTTCGTGTTCATTAATAGAACCTTATATTTTGCAAGATATAAACTTCAGTGTGAGAAATGGTTTTATATAAATTGAGATATTTATTAATAGATGTAAATATGTATTTTGCGCTTGCTGTGTTGTAAATTAATTGGCCAATTTTCTTTTTCTATCTGAGATATGTTTTACAGGAAAGATGGAACCAATTTTTCAATGTTTTGTTTTGTTCAAATAAATGGTGATGGAGAGATGTGTATATACTGTCATTATTGGTAGGGACTCGATAGATATCCACCAAAAGTAGTCAATTTCCACACATCTAATTGTTACTTTCGGCGAGCACCACAGTTGTACGCCAGTATAGATGAGGCTTAGCTCAACACTGAAAGTATAATTTGATGCCCAATAAGTACTTCCCTTTTCAACATTATTATTACTCAAAGCCCTGGTATGTGTAATGTATACCAAAAATTGCAACTCTACAAGCTCACAATGTGTTTAGAGCTTGTAGATCGACTATTACTGCGGGACACCGTCATAAAAGTACAAATCAGGCTTTAGAAGCCTGTTTGTGCAGTAATGTTTTTAAACAACCCCCACTCAGGCTACTACAGCTAAATGCATGTGTGAAATTAATCAGGACAGACAAGTCTTGTTTGAACAGTCATTTATTTACAAAAGTACTTTGCCAAAGATTTTTTTTCTTTGAAATGCTAGAATTAGAAAACAGTCATAGATATAAAGAATCTTTCCTGATGTTATGTAGTGTTCAGATGACTAGTCTGTATTTATACATTTAAATGTTATGTATGGTCTAAGTGGAATGTGGGATACCATGGTCAGTTGTTGCCGCATCAGTAACCAATATAAATGGATGAGTCCCTTTTTATTCTCCATTTTAAATCATGGCGACTATGCAAGATGACTGAAGCTTGGCACATGCCTCTTTAATATTAAAGACTGAATACCAGTGAACCAAATAATGAAAAGGAATTATCACTTAAATGTACACCCAATAAATAACTGTATTTGAATGCAAATACTTACATGCTCAGAGTGCAGTTTTATTCAAGTTTGACCTAATTATGGGTCAAATTTATCTTAAAGAAAACACTGCACACTTTGGGCCAAATGTAAATTCAGCACCTTCAATTATTTACCATAATGTTCCATGTAATACATATCAAAATAACTGTAGAGTTTTAACTATTTGTTTACATGATCAAAAGCTTGCATCAATAGAGGTCTAATAAGAGGTTTGAGAGCACATGAATTGCATTAGCAGAACCACTGCCCTGACAAGACCAAATTAAATTCAGACCACATACTCTTACAAAATAACACATGCAGCATTTCCCAAGCTAGGGATGATAAAAAAGAAAAGAGAAAACTAGAGTGGTAATGTCTACACAGAAGAGCTGACAAACAGATGACAGGAAGGCCAATCCTCTCTGAGACACTGTCCATTCCCTTGGAGATGCTGTTCAGGTTCTGAATACCAGAGAACCAAATTGAAAAGGAATGATCCTTTAAATGTACACCCAATAAAGAACCATATTTGAATGCAATTACCTTTGAATGCAAATACTTGTAAGCAGAGTGCTTTACTGTGAGTGTTTTACTCCAAGTCTGGCCCAATTATGGGTCAAATGTATCTTTAAAAAAAACTAAAAAATCAAGTCCACACTTTGGGTCAAGTAGTGTTCCATGTAAAATACAAATGTATCAAATCAACGGACTGGAGATTATTTTTACTATTCTACACGATTGTAAGCTTGCATCTGTAAAAGGGGATTTACTTTGCAAGACCTACTGCCCTGACATGACCAGATTAAGTTAAAATAACATATTGCAACATTTCCCGTGTAAGGGATGATAAAGAACTAGTGACCTAGTTCCAAGACACACTGTAACTCCTTACCCTCCTTCAAAACCGCCATAAAAGAGCACCTGTCTGGTCCTAGAAGAGCCCTCTAAGCTTAACACCATAAATGACCCCCCCGCCCCCCATGTTTACTGTACATATACATTCATTGCTACTAGTGTTGATTATGTCTTGTTTATTATTGTATGTCTTTAAATATCTTAATGAATTTAATACACAGGACCACAATGGAAACAAGCCCCTAGGGCTTTTTGTGTTATCCTTTTAACAATCATTGTAAACCTGTAACTCTGTACAAATTGCAAACTGTTAATAAAGACAATCAATCAAAAAACTGTCCATTCCTTTGGAGATGCTGTCCAGGTTGAACGGACATTGTTGCCCTCTTCCGTCACACATCTACCTCAATCTCAATAGTGTCAATGTCCACTTCTTCATTAGTGCTGGTTACAGTAATGTCTGAACTCTCCTTTATTATTGGAGGCTCTGTGGTGACGGGACACTGATCCATTTTGTTGATCTTCTCAGGGGGGTTGGAGATAGACTGCAATGAACACGACCTGCGAGGAGACAAGTTTGATTATAGTAGATGCTCCGTTAAAGTGCATTAGCTTCCTTTGGTTTATATAAAGATAATATAGTTAGGGTCAAGATGGCACTGACGGTTCGGTTTGGAACTGTTCTGTGAAGTAAGGTTTAAGGTGGTACTTAATATCAATATGACAAAACTGCTCTTCAGCCTCACCTTGAGCTAGCCGTGTGCTTCGGGGCCTTACTTCCTTTGCTGATGCAGCTGATCGGGCTGGGGGACTTGGACCCTGACACAGGAAGAAACAATGATTCAGTCACCAATTCATTATTACAAAGACACAATTCTGACTTTATTCTCATTCCTTACCATCTAAAAGCAAGTTCTGACGAAGATATGGCCTCTTGTCAAAGCTGACGTAGGAGCTGGCATCTTCCCCATCGGCTACAGCCAACAGAGACGCTCGGTAATAGATTAGTGGCTGCCAACAGTCCTCCTTGGGGCTCATGATGTGTTCCCCTGTGTGCTTCTGCAGGTAGGTGAACCTGATTAGAAAAAACACATAAACAAACAATGTTTGAGCGCTTCACATAAATACAGATACATAAAGACACAACAGTATGTACTGAAAGAAACACTTACACTGTCTTCTTGTCTGGTTTGAGCAGTTTGCTAGAGAACTCGCTCAAAATGACCAGGTAGGAGAGGTAAGGAGGAGAGAGTCTATCTGGAGTCTGGACAAACC
This sequence comes from Gymnoscopelus microlampas, assembly GCF_963454915.1. Classification (NCBI taxonomy): domain Eukaryota; kingdom Metazoa; phylum Chordata; class Actinopteri; order Myctophiformes; family Myctophidae; genus Gymnoscopelus; species Gymnoscopelus microlampas. Next base: position 24,373,360 of record NC_139954.1, read on the forward strand.
CGTGAAACACAAACTCTATACCGTTCCTACACACACACGTGCACACGCACACACACGCACACGCAGAAAGGATTTGTGATAAAGACACCCAGTATAAAATGTCATCTTATTTGATATTGAGAGTTCATACACTTACGTGTGGATCATGGCCACGGATTCGCGGTACTTGACCAGGTCCCCGAAGGTGAGAGCGAAGCGCCTGGCCAGCTCCTTGATGCTGGAGAAGGTCTGGACAGCTGGGTTGGCCCTGCCACCACTCTGCTGCTCCTGCTTCAGACGCACAAACAACTGGAACAACAGGAAGACGTCAATACATCCAGTCAGCCTCTCTCTCAGATGCCACACTGTGTTGCTGTTGATTGGAAGAAGTGCAAGAGAGAGTGCTGGGTCAGTACCTGCTGCAGACAAAGCATCAGTGTGTGAGCACTCTCGATCTTGTCTGTCTGCCTGGTGCGGTACAGAGTCTCCTTTATGATGTCCCCAAAGTCATTGTAATGCTGTAGGATGGACACAAAGACGAGAAGTATGTCACATGGATTAATTAACCCCATGAAGCCTAGTGTCCCTATTCTAGGGTGAGCATTTGGCGAAAATAGCAGATCTCTAAACTTAGACATAAGTTTAGAGATCAGATAAGAGATTTGATGTAGACTTGTAGAGTATATACCCCTAGGGGACTCCGGTCACTGAAGTATATACAGGTAGGGTTTAAGTGGCAATGGTTCTTTTATACTTAAGACATGAGTATATACAAAGCTTTAAAAGTAAAAAATTATAATTGTTTATTATATGAAATATTTATATTTTACATGATGAAGATCCAGTAGGATCGAAACGTTGAACAGCAATAAAGTGGAGCTGAAAACCAGTGTTGCAGACTTTATTATTTATTACTGTTGATCATCTTTTGTCCAGCACCTTGGTGAGAGATTGGATATCCATGCACTATCACCTTTTTTAATATACAAAGCTTTACCTTATATTACTGTGCCTCGGTATCACGCGACACCATGCAGCAGTTACCTTCATGTAAAACGAGTAGATCCCGGCTGCCATGCTCATCTCCAGTACTCCGTGCACTATGAGTTTAGAGTAGGCCGCCAGCAGGTTTCTCCGTCTGTGAAGGTCCTCCAGCTTCTCCACTTCAGAGTCTTCGCTGACTGAATGAGGCAAACCGAAGGACCGCCGTGCGGAAGACAGAGAGAAGCAAAGACAGAAAGGAGGACAAATAAAAATATGAATTGCAGAGGGGAGCATGCAAGAGAGTGAAAGGCAGAGAGAGAGTGCACATAGGGTCATTTATTTTTTAGCTCAAACATGAAAAAGAGCACACAGAACAGAAAAGAACAAAAGGACAGATGCGAGAGTGCTTTAGTTAGTTTGGGACAATGGCTTTAACAGGTGGAAATCAAAGATAACATGAGCGTAGAGTTATGGCTGTGTGACACCATGTGGGTTCAATCTGTCACAGAGCTAATAAAATAGGCTCAGAGGTGAGCCAGAGCTAATGGCATTTTCTCACGGAAAGAGATTGCCCTCATTTCATGACTTAACTTAATGTCTTTGCCCTCGCAGTGATCCCCCCATCCACCGGCTAATAGAAAAGACTGTGTCTATATAACATAACCGTTATGAAGCGAATCTAATAAAACAATAGCTTTTTATTACATGTTCAAAAACCAATAATCCCATATTGAATTTGTTTGAACATTTAAGAGATTCCCATCAGGACAGTTATTGACTTCTATGAACTATCTGTATTTGGATGTAATATGTCTCAGAAAGCGGAGCCTGTACTAGATATTAAATATGGTTTAAGTTATAGTCAAACCATCGATGAATTCATAAGTTCACTGGAAGCACCGCACAAAAAGAATACCCATTTTTATTTATTTTATTCCAACATATCAGGTCATGACATCACTCCCTGCCCAGCTCGTTTCTTCAATTTTACAAGAACTCACTCAATTTACAGGCCGCTTCACTTTACATAACAAAACGTAATATATCCTTTCAGCCAAATAATTAATTCTATTCCATCTGCGTTTGCTAATGATATTACAGGGTTTTCCTTTGTAATTGAGGGTCAATTGTTGGGTCGGGTTGAAAATCCAACCCCCAGTTCATAGTCAGTGGGAAGCTCTGTTGAGTTATTAGCCACGTCTGTGGCCATGCATTTAATATCTGCATGTATTTACCACGGTGAGCTGCTACAGTGAATAAATGCTTTCCTCATTGCTGCGAAGGGAAAAAGAACTGTGCTCAGAGAGAGTGAGATTGCCATCTGCTGGGCAACAACACAATGTGTGTGCCCTAGCGTTACACCCTGTTGGAATAGCAGTTCATAGCATTGAATATGATTGTCAACACTTTGAAACAAGTAGATATTTAGAGAACACAGTCTTGAAAATGTCGAATCTTCCCTGCATAGTAGGGCTCACTGAAATAGGCTTTATAATACAGTGGGAAATAAAATGTAAGGAAAACTGAATTTGGTGTCCTGACCTGAAAGTTCAAGAGTAATGATGAAAATGAACAAGCAAAATAGGTAATTTTCCACCTACTGTATCTAGTTAAGACCCTTGAAGTTTCATTATAACTAACGCTTCTAACAAATCCCATCACACGAGTGACACTAAAAGCACTTTAACCAAAGTTTAAGTTGCACTTAAGTGTAACATGAGTCACTCACTTACCCCTGTTCTGGCCATTGCTATCTGGGCTGATGAAGACTTGGTCCAACGTGAAGGTGGACAGCGCCCTCTGCAGTTTGGGATTGGGAGTGTAGCGCAGCGGTCCAAAGGACGTGGGCTCAAACACATGCAGTTGATAGTTGTGGGCTGTCAGGATGTCACACAGGCCCAGGAAAGCCTGACTCAAGAGAAAATGGGAGACAGACAGCGAGAGAGAGAGAGAGAGAGAGGTTAGAGCGTAAAGATGGCATTGATAAGAAAGACTTGGAGAAAGATACTGTATACAAGGATTGTAGTCCGATTTTAAAATGGTCCCTGTCAAGATTGTTGTAGTTTTTCCTGATGATCTAACATAAGCCAAAAATGTATTACCATGTTACCTTTACCATAATGGACAATAAAGCATTCTGAATCCTCATTATATGAGAAGAAAAAAGTGATATTCCCAGTGGCGTCAGTTCAGCAAAAGCTAAGGTATGGCAGCATGCACGCGCGCGCGAAATTTTTGTGCGGTTCTGGGCGGGTTGGGTTCGTTTTTTTCCAGTTTCTGGCTACTTTATTTCGGTTTTAGGGTTAGGATTCGGGTTAGGTTAGGGTTATGTTATTTAATTCTTATTTTTGCCTGATTTTCCCGATTTATTATCAAAAAAGTACTTCTTTTTTTTTTCTTCCCTGGAGCCAGGGTATGGCAGCTGCAATAGCCTGCCATACCCAATTGACGCCCCTGGATATTCCAAACAACATTACGCGTGTGTATCTTTCTTTCTTTTTTTATCTTCATACCTGCTCCCTCACATTCATGTTGACGTGCGTGAGACAGCGATAACACTTCTCGCTGAACACGCTCAGCTGAGTCCTTTGGGCCACAGCCTTTTCCTAAGAACACGCACACGCACGCACACACACACACACACACACACACACACACACACACACACACACACACACACACACACACACACACACACACACACACACACACACACACACACACACACACACACACACACACACAGTGTAACAACTCCCTAACTAAATGAACTGTGGAAAATCAAAAATCTAATATAATGCAATGGCAATTTACCCTGGAGGTCAAAGTTACTCCGCTGGTGTTGAGATTCCAGAGCATGGAGAAACACAGACATCTCAGTGACTCCAGCAAGATCTTCACACAAAAGGGAGGGGGAAGAAAAAGTCAAGGGTTCAAGAAGAGAACTCCTGAACCAAGTTGATGACACAAACAAGGGAATGTATGGCAGATCTACATTTTATCACAATTGTTAATCTACACTAATTGAATAACACTTAAAGCTGTCATCTGTAAAACTTATGTCCTAGCTCAGTGTATTTTAAACGTTTTATGTCAAGGACTGCTGAGCTAAGATGTCAAACCTGTTCATAGACTGAACTGAACTGTGTTTTAATGCACAAACTGAACTGATCTGTTTTAAATGAACTCTCCTCTACTTTTTATGCACTTTATCTCTTCTATGCTCTAATTCTCCATCTTTTAACTGCATTGATGAGCCTGCACAATTAAGAATTCACCCATGTTACCTATAATATGATGCAAAAATAAAGTTAGATTCTGAGAGGCCACCTCCAATTACCACAGCTGTGTTAGTTACTGTTAATATGTTGTATTAACATACTCTACCATACAGATTGGTTAAAATAATATTTTGTTCACTAAAATGGATTGCAGCAATAAGTGACAATGGCACTCACTAAAATCTTAAAATTTAAAAACAGCTTTACAGACTGGAAGTACAAGTCTACAAACCTGTAAAACACTGAATTTAAGGTAACTTTTTCAAGCCTAAAATGACTGATGGTACCTCAGGTGGTACTCCTCCCCAGGTGCTCTCTGCGGAGAAGAGAGGTGTCAGTAGCTCAAACAGCTTCAGCTTCAGGTCCTGGGCACTACCATCACATACAGGGACACACATTAAACAATTCAATACTCATCACTGGAAGAGCACTTTCACACGTTCACCTAGAAGTAACATGCAAACCTTACTTGTGAAAAGCACAGAGTTTCTTCAGTGTAGCTAAAATGTCCCCCGTTTTCTCCTTGTCTGCAGAGAATGTGCCATCCTGTGACAGAGAAGTAACAGTGAGAAGTCGACTCTTTCCATGTGTAGATGACAAATATGTCTCTATATCACAAAATTCTGGATGATGTTGTGCTGTGTATTGGGCAAGTAGCCTACCGTCAGTGAGACCTCCAGAAGCGTTGCCAGCCTGTCAACCCAGGACTGCGCCAGGGAGTCTCTGGCAGTGCTGGCAATGAGGTGCCAGGCCTTCTCCTCCCCACATAGGCACTGGTACGAGCGGGCAGCGGCCTCCAAGACGCCAGGGTGTGTGTGGAGGTCAACGACAGCCCCCATCTTGGCCAGCAGGTCTAATACCATCTGGAGGAAGACATGGGACTAGGACATTTACTACCTCTCACCAGCAGAGGGAGATAAAGTGACATTCATTCTGTAATATACTGGACAGTGGCAATACTGAAAAAAACATCACAAAACATGATGTAACTCCAAATATTGTTGATATATCTGCAATGAATACCGCCCAACTCACTCCAAATCCAACTCACTCCATGAAGACTTAAGAAATATTTGCCCAACTCACTCCAGGGCTCGCCCAACTCACTCCAGGGCTGGGACAACTCCCTCCAGGACCAAAGACCAACTCCCTCCAGGACCATAGCCAACTCACTCCATGTAGGACCAAACCCAACTCACTCCATGCAATGTCACCAGTGTAATATTGGTTCAATGTGTCAGTGGTGTAAAGTAACTAAGTACATTAACTTAAGTACTGTACTTATGTACAATGTTGGGTATTTGTGCGTTATTTGAGTATTCCCAACTTCCAATGGTTTTACCTCTACTCCACTACATATTGGATCCACATATTGTTTTTTTTTACTCCACCAAGCCTAAAACAGAATAGAGTTAAAAGTAACAAATTCCTCAATATTGTACTTAATTCCTCAATATTGTACTCAATAATAATTTTTGGAGTGAGTTGGGCAAGTGTGTGGAGTGAGTTGGGCAAGTGTGTGGAGTGAGTTGGGCAAGTGTGTGGAGTGAGATGTCTGGAGTGAGTTGGGCGCGATTTGGAGTGAGTTGGATTTGGAGTGAGTTGGGCGGTTACCCCTGTTAACCCGTTAACCCGTTGATTAAAACTAATAATGCAAATTGTTGCGAAAATAATGTTAATGTTTACGAAGAAATGATGATTCATCTACTGTATGCTGCATCAACCATTTGTAATCATGGCAGACATTTGTTATTCAGAGACAGAAAGAAAAAAAGAGAGAGGCAGACCTGTGTGTTGTCTGTGGCAGGACACTCTGGAAGGAAATAGTGAGGTATCCTCATCAAGGAGGCCACCATGTCGGAACTGTGGGAAAACTGTCAACAACCACCAAACACCATCAGCTCTTTCCACCCATGACAGCATGCCAACTCTAATCAGTTCAGCCTGGAAGGACAAAAGCCTCCGGCTCTAGTGCAGAGGTCCAGATCAATGGTTCTCAAACAAACAAGGACCCCTAAATTGATGTTTGGCGGACCCTCATCTGAAAAGGTTTTGTCGAGACCCCATAAGGGAAGATTTGTGAAGATTTTCGAAATTATAAAAAGAAAAGAAAATTTATTATAAAATGGGGTTAAAAATTGTTAAACTGATTTTGATGCTATATTAACACATTTTGTTGGGGTCCCCCTGGAACCCCTGGTGGTCCCCCGGACCCACTGGTCTAAATACATTGTAAATATGGAAACAAGAAGCTTAATCCTCTCCTTCTGTTTCTTACCTTGGACAGCATCTTGGGAAGCACTGACAAGAAATGTTCAGTGATTTTTCTACAGTCGTCCATCTGGTTTTTTTTCTCTTTGGCACTCATTACCTGGAACACAAATGTAACCCAGCTATAAAATATGTTATACTTTAAATAGTATTAAAATCATTTAATGAATGGTTTGTTTAAAAAGTGGTAAAAGCCTTTAAAAAGGTATGTGTTTTTGTTTAAAAACGTAATGTATAACTCATGACTAATTCATTAGGAGTTTTGTTTTGTTTTGTTTAAAAGCAATGTTTTCCTGTTTATTCTGACCAGCACTTATGGGGTTAACATTCCTGTGGGGAACGTAGCTAGTAGAGTGTGTTGCTGACCGGACGGGAGAGAGGGGGACACATGAAGAAAGAGAGGGAACGTAACGTAACCGAGTGGTTTCATTCAGAGACATCTGTATGATATTATATGTTTGCAGTGCACAGACCTGCGTGTAATTTGTGTCTTACATGAGTGTTTGCACAACAGTCAGTATAAGAGGACAAGCTGCACGTTTGACAACAACAAGAAGACTTTCTACACGAAATTCAGAGACTGTTGTTTTCTGTTGTGCTAAAGGCTAACGTCAATGCTAACAAGCTCACAGTGAGTCTAGCGTCAGTTCATAACACGTGAACAGTCGTTTCTAGGCACAGTTTAACTTCCACAGTTGAACTGTTAAGGTGATAGTCTGTTGTTCTCTACTGGAGGACACAAAGAGGACAATCCAAATAGAGTTTCAGCAACCAGGGCTTCACAAATAGTTCTCTGGCAACGTGGGATGAGAAGATTGTGTCTGGACTGCACTACATGCTAGTCTGCTACTAACCTGCACCAGTGAGTGACTGTTGGAGTAACAAGGAACATTAAGGTATCATTCTTTTATTTCTGCTCACCAAGGAGTGAAGGGGCCAATGTGATTTGAGGCCACAACGCGCCCAAGCAACGACCAGGCCTGCAACTAAAGGGCTTTGGGATAACTAGTATAGTTTTGCCGGCTTTAAGGTGGTGTGTGAGAGTGTGTGTGTGTGGGCCCACAAATTATAATAGTAGTCCTTAAGTGACTTGGTGTTGAAAGAAAGGTGGTACACTTTTGAATAATGTCTTTAAGAAGGTATATTATTGTTTTTTGAGGTTTATTCCTGAAAGAAGAGGGGTATTTGTCTTTAAGGTTTTGAACCTGCACAGTGTTGAAAGAAAGAGTTGAAAAGTGTTGTTCACATTTATATGTCTATTTTATTCTATTTTGCACCAATCATTGCACAAATAACTAAATAATTGAGATTTATAGTTTTCTAACTACTTGGTTGTGTGAATTCATTTCATTGTTACCTTTTAGATAGAGGGTCCATTTGGTTACAGACCTAAGTATTTACAATTGAAGCTAAGAGAGGCTAATTTAATATACTTTGGGTTAAAAACTGCATGAAAAGGTAAATTGATAACATTGTGACTTTAAAAAACTGCTTTTGCATTTATTATTATAAAAGAGATCCAAGATAATTAATACTGAGTTAATCAGAGTTAAGTTAAATTTATTTAAAAGAACTCAAAAGCCCTCCCCTCAACCACGTGACGATCGAGGGGACCGCTACACAAACATACCCTCATGCAAGTGCATGTGCAGATACATGTGCGCGCGCACACACACACACACAATGACACCACTGGAAGTTCTAACACCAGGGGTTCCGCCTTGTCCTCGGATTAATAACTCATGCGCCTTTGCTCATGGACTACTGGGATTTCTGGCATCATCATAATTAGACGCCTGCCAAGGCAAACTGCCATAAATGCTTTTCACTGTCGATAGAGTAGACTGTATATTCCTCTTTTTACTCACTGTAGATTTCTGTCCATATTTATGACAGAGTACACACGTACAGTATGTGTATATATTTCATTTATTTGTTTTTACTTTTTTTTTAAATAACTTTATCGGCAGTTACATGTATGCAGCCGATGTGTCCCGATTTTTAACCACTTTCAACTTGGCATCCCTATTTTAGCCAAGTCATTATAGGTAAAAAACATCAAAAGTCTTTGAAAATAGCAGATGTGCAACGTGACACATCGTAAGCTTGTAGATCAGATTTTTTCATTTTGAATAGGGTTATAGGGCTCAAGTGGTTAAACAAAAGTAAATAGAGTTGTACACATTATATATACATGTTTATAATGTGTATACATTTGTATTGCTAGTTAATGTATAATTAAAGTTAAATGTTCTTTTCATATATTGAAATGTATTTGTTTGCTTATACGTGTTACGTTTTTAAACCTGATTAGAATTGATTTTGCACTTTTTGACTAAACATAGTGGTCTGGGACTATCCAACATGTGGATCGGCATCAGATGCAAAACTCTGCTCTAATTATCTCCCACTAACAGACGTTACTGGAGCAATTGGCTCCAACTAACCTTTTTGGCTCCACTCCGTCCAACCAGCACAGCACCCTCGGAGGCCTGCCGCACTGACGCCACCAAGATCTCTACAACCACAGCTTGTTCTGCCAGTGTCAGGACCAGTGGGCCTAGAAGGAGACCAGTGAATGTGGTATGACATTTACATTTTCACAATCCTGTGGTAAATAAGGGGACACATTCTCATTTTCTATTTCAGATTCAACTACTTTGCAATGAGGCCTATTCATCAAAACACACCACTGAAATAACTGTGGACACTGTGTAGACTGTAGATCATTCAAAAAACATTATGGAAAATAAAATCAATATGACTTAATAGTCTCTTTTGTTTTTTTAAGTCACATTAATTGTCCATACACTGTTATACATATTTTACGCAATATTTCATATATTTACATGATATTTCCAATCATTTGATATATTGCGTGTGTGCATTTGTTGACCTGTGTTTTCCGGGGCGGGGTCCTGTAGCAGTATGAATGTGATTGTTGACCAGTCCTTCAGCAGAGCTCCAGCACAATCCCACAGGCTGTCCACTAGATACACCACATGTGTATGGAGCTACACACACACACACACACACACACACACACACACACACACACACACACACACACACACACACACACACACACACACACACACACACACACACACACACACACACACACACACACACACACTCTCTCTTATTTTCTCAAATGATTGCCTATCTTCACTGAATGTTCGCCTAGAGTATTATGGCATGCCCAGAATAGTCTCATCATGCTCTCATAAACTCAAAAAGGTTTCCTGTCAGTAGTATGTCCTTTCAGACACATCATGCTAGGCTTTGTTGCGTAGACTTGAGCAATCCAGTGTGTGATGTGGTTCCCGTCACTCACCTCACTGTCCTGATAGAAGCGCAGCAGTGCCATCAGTTTGGTAGTAGTCTGTAGAGTATGTGTGTCATTCTCATTCACTCCATCCTCGGCTTCAGGCGTAGGGGATGAGATGTTGAGAAACCTAGGAGAGACCAGTCATATTAATGCAATTAATATGCTAAATATGTTATTTAATAGTACATAAATACTATAATAAAGACAACGATTAAAGTTAGAAAGAAGCAAGCTAAACAATCATTTTTGATTGGAATCATTGGAAAGGTATGCACAATGAATCATGGGAGTAGTTCCTTCATTCTTAAAATATGTACACAATCTTGTACCTTTTTTTGCGTTTTCCAATTATTTTCAATGAACAGAATCAAATGTTTTAAGGTCATGATTCACCAGGAGCCTGGTTGCCTTGATTCCAGGCAACTAAATAAAAGGATTTTCTGAAACATCTATAGAGAGAGACATTTCTATCTGTGGAAACTGCGCCAGTGAAAGAAATGGCAGCGACTGCTACTCTCTAGAGAGCCATGGGTGAGCATGAGTCACCAACATGCCCCATATACCATGTCTGGTATGTCTTCATCAAGACATGGACGCAAAAGCTGAGGTGTAAATGTATTTCAGTGTGCTTTGTCTTATTTACTCTTGTTTCCTTTAATTTGGCACTTACATGTAGGTCAGCCTACCTTGAATAAAGAAGCTCACCAGCAGAGGTTGCTAGAAGGCGCTGTGAGGAGTAAACAAACTGAAACAGCTGCTTGTAGTCCTCAGGACTCAACACCTCGTCACATGTCCTGCAGGAAAGAGGGGATAGATAGATAGATAGATAGACAAAGTGAGAAAAAACAGAGGGGAAATAAATAAAAAAAACACTAAAGAAACAGCTGGTTACCTACTTGGAGATAAGTACCAGAAGCTTCATGGTCTGCACTGCGACCTCATTGTCCTTATCCAAGGTCATCGAGATCATCCGATCCTGCAGAATAGATCATTTACACAATGCACAATATGTACTCAGTACTCACACACATATAATTTTTAGATGTACTCATTAAGATTGGTTACCTTGAAGCGGTTGCTGAACAGGTCTAGTTTGGACAAGAGCACAGGGTCTCCATATAAGCCCTGTAGACCTAGCACACATTTCAAACGTACTTCTGGTTGCTGAAAGAAAACGTACTTCGATAAGTGAAGAATTACATAGACTTTAAACTACATAGCTTTATTTAGTAATAGAGCCTGGGGAGCTTAGAGTACAATGTTCAAACTGCCACTAATGCAACATTTCACTGTGTGACTCTTTACCTTGTCGTTCAACATCCAGCCCATGTATTTGAGGTAACTGTCATTGAGAAAAGCTGTGCTGTAGAGTTTCATCCACACGCCCAGCTCCTCCATACATATGGAGCGGATTTCTGTCAATACATCACTGTATACACACACACAGTAATCAAACTTAAAAGGCCGACAATAATGTGTGCATGTGAAACCAAAGGCTGAACTTTGACATGTCAGAGGAATAGGCCTTTACCGGTATCTCTTCAGGAAGACACCTTTGAAGATGCTGTCCATCATGTTTTCTATCTCCACCCTCTTGTTCTGGAGCTAAACAAACAGAGCCAAATACCTAACACGTCTTAACAACTTAAGATGTCTCTAATTCGCCATGACTCACATAAAGAGAGACATAGTATAGCCCTACCTAAATCCCCCTTCAGAAACTACATGCAGGTGTTAATAAGTGAAGGTCTTACCTCTGTGATCTTCTTCTGCATTTTGCCTAGTTGAGGTGTGCGTCGTCGTCCTGTGGTCTTGGTCTTCCCCACATCGTACAGTTTCTGGCTGTTCTCCACACCAACACTCAGACTGAGAGCCACGCCCACCAGAGAGCTCACCAGCTTCACCGCTTTGGAGCAGAGGTTCAAAGAGCACGGTTGTTGCATCCATTTTACATTTCTCACTTTTAGTCACCCATTTGATCTGCCACCATCGCTGTATGCCAAAACTTTACATGAACCTTTGTCCAGCACCATGTCTGCTCAATTCACCAGCATTTATTTTTTTCCCCATTTTTTCTAAGATATATTTTTGGCCTTTTTGTGTCTTTATTTGACAGGACATCGGGATCGGGAGTCGAACCCGCAGCGTTGTCAGACCACTCTCAGCCTAGGTGCCTGGACCGCTACACCAGCGATCCAGGCCATTCACCAGCATTTTTTAGGCCGATTCGACAAATTCTCACACTTTTTTTTCTCCAAAAATGGTAAAAAATAGCAGATGGTACAAGCTTGCAGCTCAGCACGAAGTGACGCGCTGTGAGCTTGTATATCTGCTATTTTTGAACAGCCAAAGCAAAAATCTAAAATGACACAGATGCTTTCCCGGTTTTAATGGGTTAAGCGGACCCCAAACCTTAACCATACTACCAGTGCCTAAACGTAATTAAAGGTCATTAATGAAAGCTCACCAAACTTAATCTACAGGTATACTTATGGTATCGTGACAGCGATGATGGTAAGACCCATGGGCAGCTGGACTATGTAACGGGAAATGGCTTCTGTTTTAAATTTGTGTATGGCTGAGCAATACATTGAATTCCACATATTAGATAATATTATTCATTTAATGTATTGCTCAGCCATATGCACAAGCTGTGATATTTAAGGATATTGGGTCCATAAATATCACAATTCACAATTTTTGGTCTGATCAAATAGTGCTAGTTTGTGTATATTCTATTACCTGCTAGGGTGCAGGTGTGTCTGAAGGCTCGGACGCAGGAGTCAGACAGCTCTGTGAGCAGGGAGATGAGGATGCTCATCAGGTAGTTGTCAAAGATGACGCTGTGCTGACATTGAGACACCAGGACTGACACAAAGTCACAGAACTCTATGTGGAACCAGCGGCCGTATGGCCCAGGCTGGATCAGAGGGTACTCCACGTTGTCCTATATTAGAGATACACCGAAAGAAATCCCCCACAGGGAGTGTGTTAACTAGAATGAGAATTAAGGGTATCACATTTGAATTAATTGTGCCATTTTAATGAACATGAGGTCCAATAAGAGTGTGGTTCCATGTGGAATTCTAACATTTCGATGATGCCGTCAGACATGTCCAAATATAAAAGGGTGGAACCGTGGCGGGTTGTCGGTGACACATTCTGCATCTATTTGTCTGTACTTTTCATGATTCCATTTAACTCAAGGCATCGTATTGCAGGAGAAACTAGCTCCTATAGAGACATGCTGTAATGACAATATTGGGCGTACTGTATATATGCACACAGCTTTTAAAAGGAAATGGATTCCTGGCATATCGATGACGTCCTATTGATGACGTCAGCGCAAATCTGGGCATGTTTCAGCCCAAGCCGAGCCCCTTTGACTTCCATTATAAATGTTATTATTTCAAAACATGTGTGAACATTTTTGGATATACTAAGTTGACCTACTACTGGCAGCATGCACACGAAATGTGGTGCTGATTGGTCCTGTGGTTTGTGAGATTACCTCCGGACAAAAAGACAGACACACAGAACCTCTACTACTGTAGATGGCTTAAAAAGAAACGATGATGATGACAAGTGGCGCAGAAAGTTTGAAACCTGACTGTGGTACTGACTATGTCCATGGGCCATGTGACTGTGAGGATCCATGGGAACGCCAGAAACTTCTTGTACTGTACACCAGCATCCTAAAACACATAAACACATAAATACATACACACATTATATAGCCACAGTTAGGAGAATCATTTCAGTATCCTATGATTGATAGGCGATGGATGGATGAAAGAGGTCTTACTTCATCCAGGCTCTCCACCATCTTGCTCAAGACTTCACTGTCCTGTCTGTTCTGACACATCTCTGCAGTCACCACACCTGGAAATGAGAGACATATAATTAAGAATGTGTGTGGATATTCTCTCTCGCACACACACACACACACACACACACACACAGTAGATAAGTGCGTGTGTGTGTGTGTGTGTGTGTGACACAGTGACTGCTTACCTTTGCAGCCAGAGCACTGAAAGAAGAAGCTGATGAGGTCGAGTAGTGCAGTGTCTCGGTCGGACTCATAGGCCTCAATCCAATCATCAACCACTGCCTGTATGACACATATTCACACATTCATCACCAACCAACCTGACAGTAGAAAATACTAAACAAACTGGCTCATATTTACTTAGAGGATTGCTGATCTTGGACAGTGGTAGGCAACAGGCAGCCCAAGGATAGATTCTGTATTTGGACACTATAGCCTATAAGTGGGACTGTCAATACGATATTGTATATTATTTACAAATGATATATATTTTTTTACATGATTTGCAATATCGTACTGTCAGTACCACATATAGGCTATAATGTACAAATACAGAATCAAACCCTACTTGAAGAATGCTTATACTTCTATCCATGTTGAGAGTGAATAAGACAATCATGAAGGCAGCGGGGTGCACTGTGGCACTGAACCCCTCATAGTGCAATATATCAATAGCTAGGATCTGACAGATCTGGATACTCACTACAGCTTTGCATTGATGAACCAGGGTGGGATGTAAGCATAGTTCTCTTTCCATTTATCTTTGAATGCTCCGTTTTCACTGTCAACTTTCGTCTTTAGATTTTTGGATGACAAAACCGTAGCTATAGCAGGTTAAATGTTTAGCTAACACCAGGGGTGTGAGTGTGGACAGTAGAGTTGCACTAGGTCTAGGGCCTGTGGGGGCCCATGGGGAGGGAGGGCCGACCAGCGATGTGTTGGGTGGAGAATGCTCATTTATGATCTCCGTATAACATGTTCCGTTTCTAATTTCTTTTTAATTAACTGCATGCCCTCTAAGTGTAACATTTGAGGATGTGGCCTGCACAAAATGATTACACAAGCATTTAATCTGATTCCACATGCAGTTTTATCAGTATACTGTCTAATTTTTTACTTTCATGGCAATATAGTTATGATTTTATATAAGGCGGTCTGTCGCAAGTTCCAGTTCTTAAATTAGCCGTTGATTATGTTCTGGCCAGCCAGCTAGAAAACAAATTGGCCCACTGCCAAACTTACTTGGTGACCCTTGGTTTAGGTTTTCAAATTACAATGAATATGACGTGGAGTTAAGATAAAGCGCATGTCACTGATCACCGATCTGTCTCATGCACAGGCATATCCTGTGCAAAAATCCAGAGTGTTCATTTAACTCAGAGTACAAATGGATTTATAAGAATCCATTTTTACACTCTAAGAGTTAAAAGAACACTACCCTAGTGTTTATGTAGTTAGAGAATACACGTTACCTGCATAGCACTTCTGCCCATGGTGACAACCTCAAACAGGGTGACCGCCTCAACATTGCTCTTTTTGCCCCGGCCGCTCGCTGCTCTGCTGACACCGCCACGGCTGGTCTTGGCACGACCGCATTTGACATTTTCAGAGCTCTCCCGAGCTCTTTTCTTTCCCCTCTAAGGGTTACAGGGAAATTGAGATTATATAGTTATACAGAGGAGTGTCATGTAATAAGATAAGAAGAACGTTTTACCATGTCATTTACTCCAGAAAAAAATCAGCCACCATGCAGTAGCATTCCAGCAAATTCACCCCAAGAAGAAGGCTTCTGCATGTTGCCTTATTTAATAATTTGTCACATAACTCAGATTTAGCTACGTGATTCACACATGAATGATCCGATGTTCCCTCTAGTTGATTGTGGACCAACTGGAAGACATTAGGCCTCATGCAGCAACATTCTAAGTTACTATTATATTGTATTAAGTTATATTTAACTTAATTTTCTGTAAAGAGAGAGAGAGAAGAGAGAGAAGTGAACTCCAGATGCACCAAATGTTCTTAACGTCCAAATTGTGTTTACCCAGGAGTGCTGAATGAATCTCTGTCGGTCATAAATTGGAGGAAGCATGGCCTTTGTTTGTTATTAGCATAGGTAACGCCCCCCTTTTGTGCCATGTGCAAAGAATTTGGCAAATGCCCAAGAAATAGAGATCATTTCACTAGTGTAATTGATGTGATTTTCCAGCACATATAGGGAAATCAGAAACCCAGAAATTACTAAATATTAACATTTCTGTGATGCTGTAAATGCTGTGTTAGTAGTGGGGCACACAATAAATGAAATTTATTGAAATGAATCGATCCCAATACTAATTATTTAGTCCATGCATTTAATACATTTTATAAACGAGGGAACCAGGAGACCTGGTACTGCCAGACCCCTAGCGGTTGAAATCTGAATGGCCGGACTTCGCATGACGTGTGTGCAGAGGAAAAGAGGGACAGACCGACCGACCGACCGACAAAGCCTCATGTAGGCCGACCCCCTGGGTCTGGCAATAATATTGATAAATTCTTAACTTATGTTTCCTGGCATTAGACAAAAACAATATGTGGACTGTTTTTTCCTCTCCCAAAGAACAAAAAAAACAAGAAAACATTGCTGAATCCCCATAACAAAATAAGAAGAAAATGTGGATAAGAATAAAAGTAAAACGAAATGCCCATTGCCTCACCAATGCACATTCCAAAAATAAACTAACAACAAAATCGACCACTCACTCCCTAAGAAAGTGTGATAAAACACTCCTGTGGAAGACCCATGGAAAGAATCTATTCTAGTCAGTCAATCATCACCAGACAGCACTCACCACACTCTTCTGCCTGTTCTCATTCCCACACTCATCTCCAGAGGGGTTCCTCTCCACACCTGGGCTCTCACTGCAAAACCAAACATACAAACTTCAATGAAACACGCTTTGCCACCATTTACAGCAGACAGAAATTGATGAACAGAACAATTATTCTGACACAAACATGGAAACAAAACCCCAAAAAGGGGGGGGGGGGTATGTATATCCTTACGTCTGCTCAGAGGATGCCTTAGCTGCACCCTCCTGTATCATCTCTCGTCTCAGATCATCCTACAGGGCTTGTTGGTATCTCAAGGTCTGGTGGATGTGTTTGTGTTGTTCAGTGCTCGTCTATCCCAGGAATTATTTCATGTGGAGACGGAATTAGCATTAGACATAATTAAGCTGCAACACACTATTAAAGTTTAATACAAATGATACATTGATGTATACAAAGACCTCTTTCTGTGAATAGAATTCAGAGGTATGGAAACGTGTAGCTCTGGTCCCCATAGCGTTAGAAGGAGTTAGGACCAGAACTAGGAAACTTGGTAGTTGTGCATACAGCTATGACACATTGTACATATTGCAGGTTGCCCCAACTTTATTTAGTTGCTATGACATCAGTAGGCTACTATCAGTGGTGTAAAGTAATTAAGTACATGTACTCAAGTACTGTACTTAAAGGGATATTTCACTTTCCCCCAAAAAATGGGTAATTTTCTCGTCTACTCAGGCTTTTGTGAGCCCCCCAGACAGTTTTAAATTGCTTGATTCAGTATTTAGATATTTGATATTCATTTTATCAGACCCCTTCCTATACAAACCCATTATAACACCCTGACCTCCTAATACTTGAGGGGGCCGTGTTTTTTTTCATTTTTTTAATTAATCTTTTTTATTGTATTTCTTTTTTTAATATAAAAAAACACACGGTCTCCTCACGTATTAAGAAGGACAATGTCAGGCACCAGAACCAAGGACGGGTGTTTCTGATGAATCTAACATGGCTAAAATGGAGTTTGATTTTCAATGGGTTTGTATAGGAGGATGGGTTTATAAAATGAATATCAAATATTTAAATACTGAACCAAGCAACTTAAAAACTGCCCACAATTTTGAGGTATTTTTTGATTTTTTACAATTGTCAGTACTTCTACTTCTACCCCACTACATTTCAGAGAAAAATATTGTACTTTTACTCCACTATAATTATATTATATAGCCTACTTTAGTTTTTACTAGTTACTTTGCAGATTTTGATTATTACAAAACACACTAACCACTTCAACCCTATATATATATTTCGGCCATTTGAAAATAGCAGATCGACAAGCTCACAGCTTGTAGATGGCTATTTTCAAAAGATTGTTTATACATTTTGAACTTGTGAAATGGGACATTATGCACAATGAGTACTTTTACTTGATTGTTCATGCCGATACTTACTTTTATACTTTTACTCAAGTAAATTTTGAATAGCTGACTATGACTTGTAACAGAGTACTTCTACATTGCTGTATTGATACTTTTACTTAAGTAACAAAAATGTGAGTACTTGTTCTACCATCACTGGCTACTATAGGCTAAAGTAACCAACTAAATCCAGCATCTGAGCGCAATCTTGGATGCGGGGAAAGAAGAGCTTCTACTTCAGTGGGATATCAGGGGGGTACTGAGGCTGCAGGATCAATGCTTTTCTGTCATTCTAAAATGTATGATGTATGTATTCTCAGCTGAATGACACATGTCAGAGTCCACACAGGCAGATATAGAAGACACCACGTACACTACAGTACCATCAGCTGACATAGACACAAGACAGATACATTATAAAGAGAATTAAAACAAACTCACGCAGATTAATGGAAATCTCTGTACGAATGGAAGTCACACGTGCAGCGACATCTTTATCTAGTACGTATCCTCTGACTTCATATTATTATCCTTAATTTCATGTTCGAATGCGACGCGATTTATTTATTTTTCCTGTTGACATGCAGCTTGTGATTTTATTTGTTTTTATTTTTTTGCCCCAGCGTCCATAAAGTTTGTGGGAGGGACAGCCGAACATCCTGGTATGTTTGGATCAAAGCAGTCTATTGGCCGACATTTTCTCAAGGTCTGAAAGCCCAGTATAATGATTGGATACGTCTGACTATCACTCAGTCTCAGGGAAACTGTACCGCCTTCAGCTCCAACAGGGCAACAACGTCCAGGAAAATGTCTGGACGATGAGATCATGGATGTATGAGCGCGACACACACCTCTCCTCTGTGGGAATCAGGGTTGCCATGTCCGCTTATTATAAGCGACTTTGGGCCTCCCCCCCTCTAAAGTTGTTTGTAAATATTGGTAGTTGCGGGTTGCGTTTTTTTTAATGCTTGTTTTTGAAGTGTGGTTGCTTATTTTGGGCTTGTTGTGTAATGTTGTTTAACCCAGTGGTGTCAAGGACCCTCAAATGCATGTATAATTGTCTGCAGACCCCCCCATCTATAAATATTTGATGCCAGGGACCCCCAATACAAGATTTGTATTGTTAAAATGTTTTTAAAAATGTTGTTGTTTTTTTGTCTTTTTTTTTTTAAATAGCAGATCTACAAGCTCACAACGCGTCGTGAAATAGCCGTAGCCTAGTCGCTTCTTGGGCTTGTTTTCATAGACCTGGTTGCTTATTTCTCTCGCACAACGTGGCAACACTTTATGAGACGAGAGACATACCTCTCCTATGCTGTGTGGGAATGCCATCATGCAAGAGCACTGTTGCTAAGCAACGGCGAACAACAAACATCGCTGATTTCCCCCTTTCTGAAATATGTGACAATCCAGAGCTGTAGGCTTCTAATTGCTGGTAAATGTAGTAATAATATCTCACCAACAAAAAAACATAATTGAATGCGAAGAATACCAAAACGCTCACCCCAAAACACAGTCGCCCCGGGGCAAATCCGACGACCTCGGAACAGTCGCCTGTCGCCACCTGGTATTCCTAAACGTAACCTCAGTAACTCATTCCTAAACTAACCTTATTCCTAAAACTAACCTATGCGAAAGCAAGCAGCTAATAAATTATGACGCCACGTGTGAGATTCGAACACCATTTGTGAGAGTCGAACAAAAGGCAGAAAGTGCTGATCGTGCATTTTAGTGAGTACCCTATTCAAGAATTCAAATGCCACGTTTAGTCAAGTAATGTTCATGTTAAATCATGGCAATTGCATGAAATAGAGATCTCTATTGCATACAATTTTATTGTCATTTTGGTAAAAATACAGAAACATGACTCAAGTGTCATTGCAGGGAATTACAAGGCCTAGGCCTACATCAATTTTCACACAGTTCAGATTTCAGATTGTGTAAATCCAGTATACAATCCGTCATTGATCAGTAATGTTAGCACCTTTTTTATGACATAATTCCTGGGGTGAGCTGTCTAGATTAGAAGACGGGGTGTGTGTGTGTGGGGGGGGAGACACTGGGGGCGATCAGTGCCAAATGTCTTGTCCACGCCTGGATTATTATTTTCTTTCTTTTTTTCACATATTGTGAATATATCTCTTTAGAGCTTTAACTTTGTACTGGAAGTCAACGGAGGTCAGATTGGGCTGAAACGTTGCCCAAATATGGAGATGACTGATGTCATAGTACTGACATCATATGTAGATGACTGACATCATAGACTGGCCATTTGACGTCCGAGATCCACATGGAAGCCACATCGTTATTAGACCCTGTGTTGTTTGCAGTCAGTTTAATAGCACATTCCTTCATTTAGATCCAGGAGACCCCTGGAACCCTACTGCAACAAAACCACTTCCAAGCTGGTTAGATGGGACTATAGGATTAGTCAGGATAAGAACTGGGACACAAAAGCCATGGGCAGGCTAAGGTCTTCTGTCAGCTCCTCTGGTAGCGATGACACAAGTGACGTTATGGTCTGAGTTATTTCCAATATCCTTTAAGGAACACACATAGACACACACAGTTTAAAGTTGCACTAAATACAGTCAGACAGAACTATACCAAGAGGAAAATCTGTTTTCTACATACAATATTTTGATTTTCTATTACCAGCTGATGTAGGGTGCTGCCAACTGTGGTTCCTGCTTGGAGCCTTCCTCTGTCACCAGAGACTGTTTCATCTCTTTGAAGTTGGCCTCAATGTCTTTCTTCATTTCAGACAAACACCGGATTCCTCTAAACGAACAGATTATGTGCTGCAAGAAAGTTGAATTTAGAAATACATGGTGACTGACAGGTAAAGAAACCTTAATACAGACATGGAAAAGATTATAGCCCAATATATTTTCTCACATAGATGACTGAGAGCTGGTGGGCAATATATTTGTGGCTTCCAAGGTGCCTCACATCCTCCTCTAGCTGTTGGCATAGGACTAGGAGCTGGTTGAGTTTGGCAATGTGGGAGAAGTATTCTAGAACACAGATGGTATCCCATTCAACACATATTGCAACCTTCATTCCTTTATGAACTTGGTCATCATTACACACAATGCCATTTCCAAAAGGCCCACATCTCCTATTGGCTTCTTCCAATTCTCTTCCAATTCAAATGCAAGAGAAATTCACCAAGTAAAACATCTCATACAGTATGTGAACATACCTAGTTGATTAACAGATTTTGAATCTGATTCTGATTCTCTGCTGCCTCTGATTGTACTAAACAT
This sequence comes from Gymnoscopelus microlampas, assembly GCF_963454915.1. Taxonomy (NCBI): domain Eukaryota; kingdom Metazoa; phylum Chordata; class Actinopteri; order Myctophiformes; family Myctophidae; genus Gymnoscopelus; species Gymnoscopelus microlampas. The sequence goes on from NC_139954.1 coordinate 24,394,536, forward strand.
AATTTCACCCACTTTTCTTTTGCACTTGTAAACCTGTGATGTGACAGTATAGTTGAAGTTGAGATGAAGATTGGAATGAACTTAAAAAATCATGACGTTGTGTCCTTCCCTGCCTCTAAGGATAAAATCTCCTCAATTACATAACCTGCAAGCCTGTGTCACATGTGCTTGGCCTGCTACATGTTTGTTGTTTCCTGTTCTATCTTGTTGGTACCGCACCTTGCCGTCCTCTTAATGTATTTCATCTTCATTCTTTCTTTTGTAATGTATATTGATTTTGCAATGTGTTGTTATTTTAAATGAGAACTGGTTGTTAATTTACCTGGTTAAAAAAAGGATATATAAAAAAGATTGGATAAGTTTAGGACACAGAAAGGTGCTCTGGTATCTCGAACATTGATCTTGGAAGGACTGACTGAGAATACTTCTTTACGATAAAGCATTTGAGTTCTTCCTCTTAAAAAAATGAAAAGGAAACATGCATGACAGGACTCAGATATGTCTCAGACTTGATGTGACAATGTAGATAGAATCTCGCTATGAATTCACTATACTGTGTCAGTCTTTATACGATTCTAGCAACCCTCTGGGTGAGTTGTGTTCCTAGTTAAGTAATGAAGGTTTTGTCAAGGTTCATTGTTTTATCTTCCTGAATACCAGACAATCTGGAGACAAAGGTTAACATTAGATCTTTATATGAACCCCTCACCATCCACGGGTGGTCGCTCCAACATGTCCACTGGGCTACCTTGGATGAGGAACACTTCCACGCGGGGAAACATGGCCGACAGACCAACTATATCCAAGTAGTCCTGGAGACACATTTATAAACAGCCTAATCATTTCATCACCAGTGTGTGACAGTAACCTCACCTGTAATCAGTTATCTTATTTAACTTACTATATTTTAATGCTTCAGCAATCCATGACATTAAAACAGTTGGACTGTAATTTTGGATGTAATACCTCCAGTTGTGGCATAGGCTTTGGTAGATGTTCAAGGCACTGCAGCATTTGGTCAAGGATTTCTGCTCCTGTGTGGTCGTAGTACAAATATTGTTATTCATGTGGGCTCTTTTCAAGTTGTGCTCAACAATACCATTGTAGATGAAGGGTTGAAAATGTACCCTAACACTGGAGATAATATCATAAGGGTTTTAAGACTCTTACTAGACTAATTTAGGGTTCTGAACCAATTCATTTTCAGTGGAAACATTCTGAACTGATTCAAAATTAGGCGGGAAAACATAAAATAAAATGCTGACCTTGAACCTGGAAAGTGTCTGACTCCTCTGGACTGCAGTCCTGGCTCAACTGCTCCTGAAACTTCAACATTAAAGTTGGTGAATCTGACTATATACATACATGCGTGTGTAATATATAGGCTATATATTTATATGTGTGTATGTATGTATGTAGAGTATAGGCTATATATGAAGTGCGTGCGTGCGTATGTGTGCATGTGTGTGAGCGAGAGATTATTCTAGTATTTGAAATGACTTGCATACATATATAGACTATATGTGTGTTGTGTTTTGTGTCATACCTGTTGTACCTGTGCCCTGATGAGGAGGTCTAGTTGTCCACACAGACACAACATCTCCAGACCCACCTGTTCAGGACTTAACTGAATGGGCATCAGTGGTCTCTTCACCTGCAGTTCAACTGACCACAAGTGATACAAAACAAGGTATGTCATTGTCAAGCATATGAACCCAACGGCTGCACTGACAATTCCCCTTTCCGCCTGCCTCACACATTCCAATGGGCAGTGGTGGGAAAAGTACTCAAAAATACTTAAAGTACCAAAAGTAAAAGTACTCAATGTGCAGAATGTCCCAGTTCAAAATGCAATGAAAAATATTTTGAAAATAGCGATGTGACGCAATGTGAGCTTGTAGATCTGCTATTTTCAAATGGTGTTTTGTAATTATAATAAAAATCTACAAAGTAACTAGTAACTAAAGTGTTTTAATAATTTTAGTGGGGCAAAAAGTACAATATTTGCCTCTGATATCTGGTGGAGTAAAAGTAAAAGTAGGCTATAAACAATTGGAAATACTCCAGTAAAGTAAAAGTACCTCAAAATTGTACATACTGTAAGTACAGTACTTAAGTAAATGTACTTGGTTACTTTCCAGTTTCCACCACTGCCCAGGGCTTCGCACGATCAGTAGAATTTAGCGTTAAATCATTCCATGGCATGAGATCAATGGAGGAGAGTGAACAAATGAGGAGGACAGAGGAGTCTGGACCGAACTGAAATAAGGTGCAGCCCGTTTCTGTGGAGAGAATAGGGGGGACCTCATTTTATGTGCCTATTCCGCCAGAATGAATAACGTTATTTTCAATATAATAATAATTTAAAAACATTACATGGCACCATTGTCTTAAAGTAAAACAACAAATGCATAAATTCAGTCGGCGACGATGAGACTTACCTTTAAATTTCTCGTGATAAACGCAAGGATGGCAGAGCGGTTCAGAGATGCTTACTGCCATTATGTGACCTGCTGGGTGTGAATGATTGATTATCGCAGTATTCTGACGATGAGCTATAAATACATAAATGAGATCCTATGCATCTGTGGTTTACGTCTAATAGTTCTTGAAAAATATGAGAATAGGCCCTGAGTTTTGTTGTGTTTTGTCGAAATCTGATCGTAACTATTTTGTTGTCTATAACGCAAGCGGGGTGCATTCAGGAGCTAAACGTTCAGAATGGGCGAAGCGGATGTCAATAAAAAGGTTTTCGCGCGCACAATGCAAAAATGCATTAAGTGCAGGCAAACGTAGCTCACTGAAGAAAATGTTTAAAATCCCAATACATTGAGGTATATTCATGTAGGCATTTGATCGCTTGGTGAATCCACATGTCCACAGACTCCACCACACCCATTGCAACAGATTCGCCGTCTTGAACGCCTCCCTGATAGAAGCCCACCCGGCATTCAGAATGATGTCATGTTTTGGACCACAGGATGCTGGAAGGCACCTGTCCTGAATCCAGTGGTGGAAAAAGTACTCCCATTTTTTACTTAAGTAAAAGTATCAATACTGCGACGTAGAAATACTCTGTTTCAAGTAAAAGTCAGGTAATAAAAAATTACTTGAGCAAAAGTACAAAAGTATTGGTATCAAAATGTATTTAAAGTAAAGTACCAAAAGTAGAAAGTAGCTACTATTTATGCAGAATGTCCCATGTCACAAGTTTTCTTATATAAAATGTATAAGTCTTTTGAAAATAGCAGATCTACAAGTTCACAATATCGCATTGTGAGTTTGTGGATCGGCTATTTTCAAATGGCCAACATGATACAGAGCTGAAATGGTTAATGTATGTTTTGTAATAATAATCAACATCTATAAAGTAACTCAAGTTTTCAAATAATTGTAGTAGAGTAAAAGTATAATATTGGTCTGGAGTAGAAAGCACTGAAAATTGGAAATGCTCGAGTGAAGTTAAAGTACCTCAAAATTGCACTGAAGGCGAAAGTCAGGTTTAGGCTTGGTTTATTAAATAGTAATCAAAGACAGACAAGGAGTCTCTGATTATTCACTCAGGACTCAAACGCAGTCATAATAAAATACAGCTGGTTTATAAAGTTTGTCACAGTTTTACAGTATTCAAAGTGACAGCTTCAACTGAAAAGGTTGAGGTCTTGACATAGTAAAGGGAAGAAGACATTTAAATAGTGTGCTACCAAAGAATATATCCAATACCACAATGGTATTGATCTGGCATTATAAAAAAGAATGTGAAGACAATTTCTATCAAAAATCTAACTCAACTGCGTAGGATTCTGTTCAACACTCAAATATACAACAATATACATCTTTTGGTTAACAACCATATTTTCAATTATATAATCCTCTCTGGGAACAGAAACACTTTTATATTCTTTTGCATCAGTTGTTGCATTTTAAGATACACCTCTGTAGCAACAGTTGTTTCTTTGAATGACATGTTAGCTTTTATCAAGAATAAATGTGTTTTACAATTCTGCATAATTCACTGGCTTTTATTATAGGAACTGTACATCAAGTCCGAAGTCCATTGGTTGAAGCAGAGAGGGGGGATATGTTGCATTATGACATCTTGGAACTCCAGTTATTCGTCTCCTTTACTCCATCTGACCCTGGGAATGGAAATATCCCTGGTGAGGGAGCAGACTGTCCCACTGGGCTCTGGTATCAGCGGATGCTGTGTTCCTGCTACTGGCGACCACCACCAGGGGGCAGTATGAGGTTGGCCATCAGCTCTTGAACAGAGGCGAATATTGTACATTCACCTGAGGGGAAAAATATATATATATATTTGTTCTTTTGTCAACAAAGACGAGTAACATCAGTGTAAAATTGTTTGCCAGTAGGCCCATTTAATTTGCTCACATTTCTGTTGTGTCAGTGCTAAACAGCAACCTTCTCATATTATGTTTTCATTCATAATAATAATAATAATAATAAGGTCCCCACTCCTTTGGGGTATTTTTGTCACAGTACATTTATACGTTTGTGAAATTTGTCCTCTGCATTTAACCCATCCTACCTATTAGGAGCAATGGGAAAGTGCCATTAATACAGCACCCAGGGAGCAGTTAGGGTTAAAAGGGGGCATAAAACACTAAACCCGTCTTTTGTTCTTTCCGTCTTTGCAAATTGCATTGTGGAGAGTGAATTGTGCACATGCCAGTGTGAGGCCTCACCCTGTCTGGCGGGGTGCAGCTCGTTGAACCTCCGGAGGATGTTGGAGACCATGAGTGCAGCAGCCCCAGAGGAGCTGTGCTGTCTGGGGATGTCAGCCTGCTGAGTAAGGCCGGTGGCCATGTCGTACACGATAGGTACGATGATACTCACAGGCTCCTGGGGCACGGGGATACGCTGGGTCAACTGGAGCTGAGGGACCGAGCACAGAGGACACAGGGTGAACACATTTTGAAAAGAGCTCTTAAACACAGTAAAAAGCCACAGTCTGGTATATTTATGTCATTTCTGGGGTTGGAACCCAGGTGGAAATGCAATTTCTCCCCTGCCCGCTTGGCCAGGGGAGCTATTGCGCGTTGAGTTTCCGGCAGTACTACACTTTTCAACCAGTTGTGCTCCTACCCGAAGACTGGGTTTAAATTTCTCAATATTAGACCAGGGAGGCCACCGCCAACCACCGCAGTTGTGTTAGTTATATCGTATTAACATACTCGAACATATACTGTAGGTCAAAATAAAAGTTGTATTCACTAAAATTGATAAATTAAAACTGAGGGGTTTACTGTGTATGCAACATACACCCTTTACATTTATATTAAATTCTCATTGCTGATTTAATTTCACGGCTGGATATGAAGATATACAGTATTCTTCAAAATAACGATTATTATAACATGCGAGATGATATGTGTACAATCGTTATATTTTTATCAGGGTAGATGCAGCTTTTATCTTTCCAGGCTATCTACAGTTGTGCAGAATCTGTAATCTTTGGATGTATATAATGTAGTGGTGCTGAAACGTACAAAGAACAGCATCTTGGACTTGAGCACCACAGCGATGGTTCCAGGAGGGGCAATGGGAGGTGCACTGGGCGGGATAGTCAGACAGAACTGGACGTTCCACTTCAGTTGGCTTGCCTGGTCTGGGAACTGCAGGGACGGACAGGGATAGCGTGTGGGGGGATAAGCAGAGAATTATACACTTAAAATATTTACCAAAAAAATAAGAAAATATGTGTGACCATACAAGGCAACAATCGCACATAGCGCCACTGACCAGCTCGAGCTTCATGATGCGTACACAGTCTCTCAGAATGTTAGTGGGAGCCCCTAGTAGCTTGGTGAAGGCATTCAGTGTGTTGTACTTGAAAGGAGGACCAGCCACCTGCAGCAGAAGACACAAGGGAATGAATGCACAAAGGTGAAGTAAAACATTTAGGCTAAAAGGATAACACAAAAAGGTCTTGGGGACTTGTCCTATGTCATTGTCTTTTTGTCGCCCATACACTATTTGTTTTGAGACAATTTTTATCTCAATGGGTTTCTTACTGGTTAAATAAATTCAAAAAGAAGGTCAGACTTCACACAAGGTGAAATTCAAGAATGTGTTTGTGTGAGTGGTCATCTGGTGTGGAGAACCAGCACCTACCCGTGTCTCAAAGAACTTCTCCAGAACCTGTAATTCCTCCTGTGACCAGGGGCCAGCGTTCTCCGGGGTGACTTTGAGCTGCAGCGTCTGGTAGTTCTTTGGGTTTAGAGCCACACGACACTTCAGCACCTCCGTCTTAAACATGATCACGCCTGGTTCGTTGGAGTTCACGATGGACAGCTGCAGGAGGGAGGGATAAATTAGCAAAGAAACGATGGAAAGTTTAAGAAGTGGATGAATAGAAGGAGAAAGAAACTCTACATAAGCACTGTTGAGCTGTGCCACACTCACATTGGGCTCTTGCTGGATAATCCTCTGCAGGTGGCGTCTCATGATGACAGAGCCCAGGAAGCGTTCCAGTGGAGAGCAGAGGTAGCTCCCTGCCAGACCCGGCACCAGGCAGGGCGTGGGCGAGGGGAGCAAGAGCACGTGCAAGGCATTGTGGGTGAGGATGGTGGGGATAGAAGCAGCCCATGGGCGCTGAGGTAGCTTACGGGGTGGAGGCATACTACTGGGCATGACCTGGGAACCTGAGCAAACAACACACACACATTAAGTTAGTATGCCATCAAGATGCTGCTGGTAAACCTGTGTGTTTCTCATCTCATAGTTTTGTCTGAGGACACACAAAAATAATCCGTAGGCATATCTGTGATGATATGAGGTACAGAGAGAGCAATGCTTACTGGTCCCAGCACGCGGAGAATGTGGGTCAGGGATGGGCGAGTGGAGAGATGCGCTTCCAGGGGACATTCCATGCATACGTGCCCCTGGGGAAGGTCCTGGGACCTGGGGAGAGCCTGGCCACTGGCCCCTCTGGCTGGGAGACACCATGGCATATGGAGAACTGGGATCTAGAGCACCTGGGCAAAAGGTAGTCATCATCAGCCACATGGACTTCACTTACTACAACACAAAAAAATCCAAATGCATGCACTACAGTGTGCCCACTGTCGATCCACTTGATAACACCTATTGTTGTGGGCTAGCTAACTTCTGTGTGGCACTGCCCTAAGGCCAAGCAGTGACAAGACAAAATATCACTAGTTTAGATAGTGTCAGTCCATTCCTAGCCAGTCCTTGCCCAGCCCAGCTGACTGCAGATTAGAATTAACCCCTTGTCAGCTCTTTCTGCAACCCTGCCACTTACCGTGGGGGCTGGCAAAGCTTGTCTGGCCCATGGCTATCCCCAAAGAGGAAGGAGACGGGGTAGGACCAAAGGGAGAGGGTGCCCTCAATGCTCCACTAGGGGAGCCAGAGGTATGGATGGTCCCTGCACACATGCACACCAAAGGGCTCGTCAGACTCTGGTAGAAGTTGACAAGTTCTTCGCAAACATGTACACAACATCATGTACACACACTACAGCTGGGCAGCGGGCGGTGGCTTTTGGCTGGGAGAGTGCGGGGGGGACTGAGACGGTGCGGGATGGAAGGAGCAGGACTGGCTGCATGCTTTCTACCTTCTAGGCAATGAGGCGTGTGTCCAATGTTTATGACATAAACACCTGATTCTCATGTTACAATCAAAAAGGGCACACACTTTCATGCATTATCTTTTATAGGCTTTGACTTTTATACACATAATTAGGACAGAGTGACTAAATGTTTTTCTTATCATCATCAACATAGACTACAAAAAAATCCAAGACCGAAAAATGCATTTCTTAAAGTATAGCCATCTTGCCAAAACAAATATATCCCGGAAATCATAGAACTCCATTGTTGCATTGTTACTTATGCATTTTCTGGTCTTGGACATTTCGTAGGTTGTGTTGACAATAAGAAAAAAAATCTATGCCGGCCTTATCCTTTAAGCAAGACAGGGTGTGAACTGAGGACTGAAAAACAGAATGATTTGATTTATGGTGGGCTGACAAGCTCAGGTGGTAATAAATAAATAAATGAAATGCATAGCACATGGCACAATTCTGCCTTTTAATATACAAACACACACGCAGACTTCCTCTTCAGTCCGTCTAAAAAAGAAAATCCCAAACAAAGCTCCATGTGGTATCTTTACCTGGCGACTGGGTGGGCATCATGGAGGGTGATGGAGCTACGTTGGTGTGGTAAGGTGTTGGTGGCGACGTGAGTGGCGGGTAAACCCCTCCCGGCCCACCTCTCAGTGGCTGCTGCTGGGCTTGCAATTGGTTCATCAGGGTGTCCATCACGTCTGCGCCCACCGGCGAGGGCGGATTGTCATCTTCGTTGACGGAGCGTCTGCGAGCGTCCTGGTTGCTGTCCACAAACATGTTGAGGAACGTCTGCAATGGAAGCGAGAGGAGAGGAAAATGAAGAACATGATAAAGACAAAGTTTAAGGTGTAGCTAGCAACACACAATGCCTGCTGTGTGGAAAGACGGTCTAGGAAAAATCAGAGTTATGCATATAACTAAGGTTCTATTTCATTCCTTCTGACCGCCAGAGGCAGTGTTTTCAACACCTGGATATTCAGGTGTTGAAAACACTGCCTCTGGCGGTCAGAAGGAATGAAATAGAACTAGGGTTAACAGGAATAGACACTGAGCCACGTGTCTGTAAAGGCATTTATCTCCAGGTCGCTTCGGTAGAGAGTCATCGCCTATCCTAGATAAGATACAGCACTTCGTAACTCTGACAATACCTTGAGTCCTGGGGCCGGGTAGAAGCCCTCTACGATCTTGGTGTTGTCGAAGAGGCTGTAGGCACCGTCTCGAATGGCCACCACCCCTCGGCTTCGGCAGTAGATGTCTATGCAGTACATGTTGCGGAAGGCCAGGCGGATGTGTGTGGGTGACTGGGGTAGGATGGAGAAACACTGGTAGGCTGTGTTTGTGCGCTGGGTCAGACCCAGCATGGGCACTGTAGGCAGCTTGTTGATGGCATTTAGAGGGGCCTGTGTGTCAGACAGAACCTGGGGAACACAGTGGACGGGAAAGTCAAGCCTATTAGCAATGTCAGACAGAAGGCATGGGGGGCTAGACAGGGAGAGTACAAGCCATGAGTCAACAGTAACTTGTAGTTTCTTGACAAAATATTCTGTTCAGTTTACAGTAGGGATGTCCGATATTATCGGCCTCCCGATATTATCGGCCGATATTAGCATAAAAATCGATATCGGGAAAATATCGGTATCGGTTTTTGAAAAAAAAAATTTTTTTTTTTTTTTTTTTTTTTTTTTTTGCTTTATAAATAAGTTACAGGAGTTCTTACTGTATATGGTGTGTGTGATATGAAATTTAAGCTTACCCTAATCACAGTAATCCCCGCATATATCGGTATCGGTTGATATCGGTATCGGTAATTAAGAGTTGGACAATATCGGTATATCGGTTATCGGTAAAAAAGCCAATATCGGACAACCCTAGTTTACAGTGTAATTTTCTCTGCAAGAAAGTAGGAATACGCCTGACATAAAATCTCACTTTAGTCTTTGGTCTTTTTTGGGGTTCTTTGACATAAATTCTATCCAAGAATCCCAAAAATGTAACACAGTTTGCTTTGACATTTAGACACATAATAAGGACAGAGTGACTGAATAGCGTGATTTTCACAAAAGTCCCAGCCAATCCCATCCACCAGGGAGAGAGCAAAACGGCTTCCATGTTTGCATGTATGTATGTGTAATGTGCACAATGTAATGTGCACAATGTGGGGGATTTAGCCGGGTGGGAAACATGGGGAGAAAAAGTGAAAACAAAATGCCTTCACTGAAAAGTCCCTTGCAGCAGCAGAACCACACCCATGTGTACCTGCAGCAGCTGTACGACATTGGGACTCTTGTTAAACATCTCCTGCAGCTGGTGCAGAATGATATTGTGACAGTTGGAACAGCCAGAGTTGGGCCCCACTGTGCCCAGAGCCAGGTGGAAGCGGTGGGTGCTGGAGTTCCACTGGATGGTGACCGAACTGCCTTTGGTGCTGCCGTAGCACAGCACCAGCTTCCTGTAGTTGTAGAGCCGGATCTCAGAGAACAGGCTCAGGTACGACGGCATGTCTGGAATCATAATTGTGCATAATGTTTTGATAAGTCTTTTCATGGTTTGGTATTCATTCATTTTATTTGACGATGTGAATAGTTGTGCGCTTGTCTTTGATGTATTAACTTGCACAGCTGATGTTGATTTAATCTCAATGACTCTTCCCAGGTTAAATATAATTAATAAATAATTATACATATAAAAAGGCTGTGTGCATCCAAGCATTTATTTATTTCCCTATAGACAAATGAGCAAAGTTAGTGATCTACAGAACTTGTTAGGTCTGAACAGACACACACCTGGTAGCGCTCGTGAGAAGTCAAGGACACACTGGTAGAGCTGGCTGATAGAGCTCCAATCATTGAGGAACATCTCCACCACCTTCCTCCCGCCTACTGGCTCCGACAGAGGGTTCTCATAGGTCAGGTATACATGCCGCGTCGAGGCTGATTGGACGAAAAGAGGGATGTCACATTTAGAGGCTGAGACAATGTGTTGGAAAACAAAAGAAAAGTAACTAGAAACCACGCAGTCAGAACTCAACAGGTCCTGATAGTCAGAGGTGAGAGCTTTGTATGTGTATATATACACCTTGCTCCTTGCTGTGTGTGCTGTTTAGAGGGCAGTTGGCCAGCACCAGTTCAGCCACCCAGGTGCGGTTGTTCCTGCCCTGCAGGCGGAAGGTGCAGTCCAGCAGGGTGCGTTCTAGAGCTCTCCTGGTCTCCTCTCCTACCCCTTTACTGGGAGGGATTCTAGGGAGAGGGAGAGATATGCAAAGCAAGGTTTTTGTGGTCAGCATATTTTCAGCAACGTTTCTTGAAATAGTTTGAAGGTGTTGCTTGTGTGTGTATTAACTTGAGAAGGCGTATAGCGTGACTGCATCCGTCTCCCTCCACCTGGACTCCTTGGTTGGGGATCTCCATGTTGGACAGCTAGACACACACATCGACAGATACGCACATTAGTCTGGTGAACCATGAGGAGGGAAAATTAGATGCAAGCACAGATGTGTTGATATGAAGACAATGGTGAGGTGAATGATGGTTAGAGAATAACCTTATTTCTCATAGGGGAAACCCTGAGATAAGGTCTTTGATTCCTGTGTCAAAAGGGAGGGAGGTAGATAATAACACCCCAATAACACCCCCCAGGGTGTTAAGCAAAACGTGATGCACGAGTGCAAATGAGTACATCATATAACAGGCATATTGCACAACGGATGGGCTGTGTAAAAATATAGCATTGGAAATCAGCAGTGGGAACCTGGCGGGAATAACTTCCGGGTTGCCCTACAAAAAGACATCATCCCCGGAGCACACTATTGACTCTGATAACTCTATATTACACAATGTCCCTTTTCCCCCCTTTGTGTTTTTACACCCGAGAGTGAGAAGAAATGGGAACCGGAATTGATTAAACTAGTTCTTATCCAAAAAAATCGAGGAGCTTGTTCAAGCGTAGTCCAGTCAGAGAGAGATATGTGGACATACCTCTGCTCTGAGGCCAATGAAGGGCATGTTGGTGTCACACATGGCCACTAGGTGAGCAAGCTCCTTGTTGAAGGCACACATCTCTCCAGATCGCTTGGGCTTCTTTGGCTCCAGGGCCCCCTGGTCTCCAGACATCTAATGCACAACACACAGAGAAATGTAATCTCAACATACAGAACATATCAAATGAAGCTAATTCATACTAAGCCACCGACAAATCATAATACCAGTAAACTGACGTTATCCTAGAATCTTCTACACATATCTACCTTCCTCTTTGTTCCGGGGCGGGCCCCTTTCCCTGACATGGTGTCTTGGACAAGTTGCTCCACATTGGGTTTGAAGTGTTGCAGAAGCTGGGCACATGGATGTCCATCATCGCCCTCCAGCTGCGACACGGAGAGGAAGGAGTACTTGTACTGTAGGTCTGTAGGACAGCCAGGCACATCCAACATCTCCACAACCTATGGGTAAGGAGAGATGACAGGTGGGAAGGAGGCAAAAAGATTAGAGAAAGAAAATAAGAGAGAGAGAGATGATAATTGAACCAAGGAAGACAGAGATGATAAAGGAATAATGGAAAAGCGCAAGCAAAGGTGTGATTGTGTTATATTTTGTAAAGGACTGCCATTGATTTCATGAATCATGAATGAGGAACTCACAATATAGTACTGTGGTAGTCGCGTGAGCTTGATGAAGAGCTTGTGTTTCGATAAGCTGCCTACAGGATGAGAAGTGGCATTGGAGAGGTGGAGGATATCGGTGCACACGGTGGGGAGGTGCTTCACAGACTGTCGACAGCGCTGCTCACCCAACCACAACCTGGACAGAGAGAAAGAGATAAGATTCTCTAAAGAATTTCACATTTCAAATTCCTATCCGTCTATAATTTCAGGGGGTGAACATACTTAAGCTGCTGTAGCCAAGATATAATACGCTTCATGTCATCGTTGATGGTCTTCTCGATGTCATCCAGCATGGACTGGTCTGTAGAGAGAGGATTTTTAGGTTTAGTGATGAAAAACACACCAATGCTCAGTTAATTTAAGTTTTTCTTTTGCGTTTGCCCTTTACCTACCTATTCCATATAGCATGGGCTGGAACATCCCTGAATGCAGGTCTACAAAGATATGCAGGCACTCTGAGCGACCACAGGGCTCCAGAATAGGAATGACCAGAGTCGGTAATGCCGTCTCAATAAAAGCTGAAATACAAAAAAAAACAGACAAACAATAAGAAAACACATACATGCATCCTCCTCTCTCTGTGTCCCATGTGCATTCATAAATGATATCTTAGAAATTAAGGTCTCAAATGTCACATGTCTTGGCAATGCAATCTTCTGTTGACAAGATAATGCTGACTGGGCTATGGAGGGCAGGGCTGTGTAGCAAATATCTGAACAATCCTGCATATAGAAAATCTTTAGCTGAGCTTATGTCAAGCAATATTTTACACATTTGTTACAATGAGATATCTTAATTTGTTGTCATAGACAAAGGAGATAAGAGTTCACTATAGAATTATTCTACTGTAGAAATGACAGGAGTTTACTGTAGACTCTTACAGTTATCACTCGGATTGCTGGCCTTTAGAATAGCCTTCAGTTCCTGCAGCTTCTGATGAGAGCGGGCATGTACACTGTCGATCAAAAGCTTCTCTACGGACAAGTGATCAATCTACAGGAGCAGGAGAAATAACAGTCAAGCAAGATTTATTCAAAATGCCCATATTGTACTTTGATGTTCAATGAGAAACATATCTTTATCACGGTTCAATGCACCTTCATAGCTCTCTCCATGAGTTTTGAGTCACAGGCAGGAAGAGGAGGCTCATGGGATATCTGTAGCGGCTTGGAGACATCTGATTCGTCGATCTTGATGGTGACTTTGTGCACTGCAGCAGTGCCTGTTTTCCTACCCAAGACTTGTTGACTGAAAGGTTGAAGAGAGAAAGAGAGTAAGACAGGAAGATGAGATGGAAACGGTACTGTATACAACCAACAGAATTGTTTTTTTCCACCCATATAATTTAGTTCCATCTTACTTCCAGACGGCGAGTGTGAGGTATTTGGCAGGCAGGTATCTTTCCACCTGCACCAGGTCTCCCCAGCGCTCTCTGTACAACATTTGGGTCTGGGAGTGGAGAACTTCCAGTTGAAGAGATAGGCAGAAGGAGTCTTAACACGGGGTTAAGGAAGATATAAGGCATAGGAAAACACAATACCCACACACATCACACCCTCTATATTCAGAACACACTCATCCACAGACAAACACATTTCCCACACACACCAATACCCGGTTTGTTAAAAAAAACAAAAAAAAACACCACCCATTAAAGGGCTATTTGTGCTGAACACAGGCAACTCTTTGAGAGGGTAAGCTGCATCACTAGGTTTGGTGCAGGGGAGGCAGAGCTGAGATGCTCTGATTAGTATTGGGATTAGTATGGCCATGCTCTGCTGCATGCTTGATTAAGGACTTTGATGTTAGCATGAAAGCTAACAAGCTGTTGTTGTTTGCCCTGCACCTGATGGTCTAGTAAGCCAATGCAGTTTGAATGCACGCATGTACTTTCCGGGGTTAAAGGGAGGAGCTACGCCTGTTGCTGCAAGAGAGTGTCTGTTCCTTTGTCTGTTTATTCCTGATATGCCAAGAATGCCATGGCATCCGGCCGGCTCTGTTGAATGAAGCAATAGTGAAAAACGAGACTGACTTGCGAGGCTAGCCACTGAGACGTGTGGATGTGGCCAGCTGATGTGTAATACTGTCCCACTGATTCAACACAGAAACTACACTCCCTGTAGATTACTGGCCATGTCCGTATCACAAATGTGACAAATGTCATGATAATATAAGCGCTATGTGATGCTTTCTCTAGTTGGCATGGCGGTAGCAGTACTTTGTAGCAACAGTAAATTCCCATCTGTGATTTTCCTGAAGTTGCCATCTAACAGAAATCACTTGTGTTGATGGGCTATAATGATGGAAATGAGAATTCAGAAGGAACTCTGCTCTGCAGCTGTGTGGCTCATTAGGATGCAGTGTGTGTTAGTGCTTGACCAGTCAATACTCTATAAGCTCCAACATACACAGGGTGGCCTTACTGCAGCAGTTCACATTAGACTGGGCCCCAATCCAAGATGCTGCAGGGCACAAAGAAACTGTGTATCTGTGCATGTGGGTGTGAGCACATAGGTGCACACGCACACCACAGGCACAAAAGCACATGCACATACACCATACCAGGGTTTCCGCTAGGCAATTTTCAGGCTGGCCACCTTGACCAACAGGATTATATTTTTCCGGCCAAAGAATATATTAATCGTCCATAATATAATTAACGTCACATGCGTGTTTGCAGATACGTGCACCCAACTGATCATTACACCTTGTTACGTTGTATAATATCCAAGACCCATAAGAGTTCGGGTCCCTGTTATGCGCCCCCTGGCGTGATCACAGACGCATTACTTATACACTTCCAGGCAATTTCATTGGCTAGACTGGCTGTCACCTGACCAGGATGGCCCTGTCCCTTGTTACAACTTACAAAAGGTCAGCACTGATCAGCAGGAGAGAAAAGCAGCCGTGTAAAGCTTGATTTGTGCTTCGCCGCAAGACGGTGTTGTGTATCGAAAATAGCAGACATACAAGCTCACAGCGTGGCACGTTGCGACGCGTTGTGAGCTTGTAGGTCTGATATTTTTGACGTGCAACACCATTGTACAATAGGCTGATCTTTCAGAGAACTGCAGCGCACAGCAGCCTGCTGGGACTTAAACCACAGGTTTTAATGGTTGTAAACTACGTATTGCAATGTTGTGTTATTTTATCCAAATAATAATATCAAAAATAGGCTTAAATGATAAAATAGCCTAATAACAGCATTTTCCCAGTCGGCCACGGTGGCCGGTGATGTTTATAATTAACGGCCAATTAAACATTTTATAGGTCAATGGCCAGTATATACCGGCTAACGGAAACCTTGCACCATACACAGTGAGGAGGATACGTAAGCAGTTGTACATGTCCTGTAGGGGCTTCTCATCTGCAAATAGTCGGGCTTGCACCAACTCATGAATGAAGTTCACCTGCATGCTGTGCACCAAGGCTCGGCCATCTGTCAGGAAAGAGGAAGATAGATGGTTGGAGGAAATGGGGTGGTTGAAAGATTAACAGAACATTTTACCACATAAGCCCTGTGTATTTAGTCGTATGACGAATAGCAAAAATACCCGATCTACAAGCGCACAACGTGTCACGATGCAAGCTTCTAGATGTGCAATTCTTGAAAAAAATATATACATTTTGAAATTTGGGAATTCTTTTAGAAATGTGTGCCTATGATGACATGCACAAAATAGGCATGCTAGGGTTAATCAGAGAAGTGAGGGAGAGTCAAGAAATTAGCAAACAGAAGGTAGTTCATCCATCCATCATGGTGTCTAGACACCCCAAACACACTTTTCGTTCCCAGTCTCTCCTTGGCTTGTGTGCAGCAGAGTTGTATCCATCTCACCTCCAGTCTCTTTGTCCTCCACCAGGATCTCCAGCTTCAGCAGCCGCCAGGGAATATCTGGGTCATCTCCCATTACTGTCAGGGTGGCCTCAAACTCCCCCTCCACACGGAACTTTACACGTCCATTAGCTGGAGACGCACACAGACACAATTTCGAGGTTCTCATCATAGTTTTAACCTAAATGTGTGCTGACTGACCAGACTTGGCAACTAACCTTCTAACAGCACAACCTTGGTGATTTCACAAGATTCGTTATAAATAATCATCAGTTACACTTTTATAAAATAACTAAGGGGAAAAGTAAACAATAGAACAGCTAGAACAGCCAAGTAAGTTTCAAGTCACTTTACTGTAATGCAGCCTTTAAAACCCAAATCCCAGATGATGTAGTCTCATATCACACAATATCGATATATTAACCATCCCCATAATATGGTGTGTACAAAAACGACTTACCCACTGTGAGGTTGGCTAGCTGGGGAGGCAGGTCTGTGGTGACAAGGCGGTGTCGTAGAATCTGATTGAGCTGGTTCAGTGTAGTCTGTTTCTCAACCTTAGTAATGGGGTCTGGAGGAATGATCTTATCCTATATTCAAATGCACACAAAACACACAACAGTAAGCTGACAAACTAGACCACTAGTATAAGATAGTTACAGTGAATATAAATAGTTTGCCTTAACAACTGTATGTCAAGTCTGGTTATTGACTAATGAGCTATTTGTATCTGTATTTTTTTCCTTTTTTCATTTCCATTCGTACACAGGTAGGACTGATCTTACACTGACCCAACATTACACATTTTCCAATCATTCTTTGCATTCCAATTCTGGCAGTTTTAGCATATTGCCTTCTTCCTGGTCTGTTGAGAACTGTGTGCGCTCCTTCCTGTGCCTTCCATTTCCTGTCAACTATGTGCATCTAATGAACGCCACCAAGTATCCAAAATAATACTGCAAGCTATATCTACACAAAATAATATGATATGTTGCCAACAAGAAACAAAAACAGCTACTACATTAGTGGATTGTACGAGGAATCCTAAAAAAGTAGAAACTTACCCTTATGCATGTGGGCAGCCTAGGATAGGTTCCTGTAGTGAGAACGTCAATGGCGAAGGGTATGGCAAAGCTGGGTAATCGGGCATGTACCAGAGCATCTCTGGCCAGTGATGCAAGCCTGTCAGCTGTGTCCACAAAGAGGAAGGCCTGCTGGTCCAGGAAGCTGGAGATCATCTGTTACCAATACATGGATACGGCAGTTAGAAATTGTGACTGGACAGTGTGTTGTGCTAACATTGCAGGCTCTTACTAAATTATATTGTATCCCTATAAGAGTTGTGAATGTTGGAATACATGGCTTCAATAGAAAATATACTACAAACAAGATTTCGCTGTAGATTACATTTTTGTCTCGCCCCCTAGTGGACTGGAGGTCCGGGGAGAGACATAGAGTAGGTTTTCTAAGTGTGGCCAGAACCAATCAAATCCAAGTTAAAGCTTTTTTGTAACCAACCACCCTCACCAGTGAGGGGGTGGCCAGGGTTGTGGCTGAGCTTGTAAAAACCAGGGTAGCGCTCCTCCCCTTGCAATTGACATTGGATGCGTCCCCAAGTTACTGCTTATCAATGAATCGATTGATAAAGGTTCATCAACTATCGCTTCATGATTTAAGCGATAGTTTGCATCCCTACCATTAACAGATTTATCATAGTGTTTATGCCCCATATAATGTGAAATCATCCTACTGTTGGGAGTGCGAGACATCATAGGCAATAGCTGTATGTTGTATTTTACCCAACCACAGACCCACTAATATTGGAGGTAACAATTAAGTTATTTGGGATAAAAGTGAGTTAATGCATGTTAGATGGCTGACACAGCTCCCACTTAGAAACTCACTTATTTGGGGATCGTGATTACCAAGAAATAGAGCCGGCCCCTAAATGAACTGAACTGCACTCCTCTAATTGACAAACTCCAGAATAATGTTCAGTTTTGGAAGAGACAACCATCTCTTTAGTCACAGTGAACTCACCAAAATGTAAATCCTAAAAAGGTGATTCTGATCATTTATCAACACATACCGACACCGTATATGCACATATGTACTATGCCCTTATGCTCTTTAATCTTAGTCTTGTTTTATTTGTTCACTATCCATGGAGTTGACCAAAATATATTTCACTACCAATAGTTTTTAAGAGCTGTATGTGACAAATAAGGTTGAATTTAATGTAATTGAAACAAGAGAAGTGAATATCTTGTAGAAAGTATTGTTACGTACCGCACATTTCTCAACTTTCCCAGCATTGCTTGCCCATTTCACCAAGGCTAAGAGGCGCACAAAAAGCTGCCTGGTACGGCTGGCAAACTGGACAATCTCAATTTTCCTGCAAGGAAACATTTGTTTACATCAACAAAAAATAACAGAATATGTCATCAATAATGTGTGTTTCAGTTCGTAGAGAAAGCCTACCTCTCCATGTCCGTTTTTCTGGGAAGTCTGTAAGGAGGAGGACACCAAATCATCATTATCATCAAATCACGCTCAGCAAAGTTCAGTAACAGCCTAAGGTGTGTAGTTGACCAGAAATTATATTTAAAAAGGCTTTCCAGTTAACATGCTCTGAAAAGTACAGTAGCAGATGAGCCCCTGTTATGTCAACCGTTTGATACCATGAATTCTCATAACTCAAAAGTCATTTACCAGCCACACTAACACAAATGAAACTATTAGAGCAGTATTGACAAATCAATGATCATTGATTAAGACATATTCCATGATCTCATCTATAAATAGTACATTACATTACATTACAGTCATTTAGCAGACGCTTTTATCCAAAGCGACTTCCAATAAGTGTATTCATTCTAATCTAGCTAGCTCATTGGTTGTGACCGCCCCCTTCGTTGCAGCTCTGGGACTCAATCTACAGTAGTGGGGGAGGTCACAGATGGGGGCTAGTTGGTTGTTCACATTATGTTTTTTGTCATATTCGTTTTGCTTAACCACAAATGCTAAGAATGTTATTTGGATGTAGTTTAGAGTAGACATATGCTAGGTTTGATGTTTACCTGGTATCCTAGTTGTTTGAAGCTCTACATTGTTCTCTCTCTACTTATGTGACTATAGTATTTACCCTGTCGTTTGTTGACTAGGGTTCATGCCATTTACTGAAGTCGCTCTGGATAAGAACGTCTGCTAAACTGTAAATTGTATAACAAACTGTATCTACCAAACTCTTGGATCGGCAAATAACTCAGCAAAAAAAAAAAGACACTGACAGTACAGTGGAAGAGCATACACAACGTTTTATAAATTAGCAGTAAGAGTTAGTTGGCTGGTTAGCTTAGTTACCCATCTTAGCTTTCACGTTTAGGCCTAGGCTACTTACAGTTCAGCTAGCAGGGTGATTTCGTGGTAGGTCCTCTGAAGTAGAAACTCAATCAACAGGCTCAATCGGACGCCCTGTGTGGCCGGGGCCCCGGGTGGAGGAGGCTGGGGACCAGAGGTTGGTCCTCCAAGCGGGACCAGTTGCCCATCTGATCCGATCTGCACTGGAGCCATTTTACAATGACAATACGGAGCTAAAGCGATGCACACATAAAAAAGAAAACCAGCGACTCGCAATAACTTCCAGTGAAAACAGATTTCACGTATTCTACAACATTTCTTCTTCTGAATAAGTTTCGCTGGCCTTTGTTTACTTGTTCGATAGAAAACGACCTAAATTCACCCTATTCAGTAACTCATTACGAAAAACGCTGTCCAACCGCCATCTTTGCTGTCGAGAATGATCACAAGTCAGCCGGTGGAAGGGAAAACCCGGACATGGAACCATTTACAAGTCAACTCCTTCCTGTCCCTGACGCGGTGCCTCTTCTGAGTCTTCTCTGCTCTTCTCTATGGTTGTCTGTAATGTCTGGCTTTAGCATGATAGTAACGCACGGCATAACGCATGATAGCCTATGTTACAATGAACCTATAGTCATCTCAAATTCCGCTATTACCACCCCCACTAGGATATTTTTTATATCCCTATTCATTGTTTTTAAAATCTCATATAAACTATGTATGGATATCTCAAGTCAAGTCCAAACAGTATGGCAGAAAATGTGTGTTATCGTGTGGTACCTCTTATTACCTAGTTGATCATGCATTCATAATTTCAGTCAGATTTAATTTACACTTAATTTAAGATCTATTTTTCCCCTGAGAAGCTGAAGAACGAGTTGGGGGGCAGCCAAGGAAAAACAGACTGGAGGGGGGAGGGGGAGGGGGGCTTCACACCTTCACACATCATCTGTGTACCTGCTCCCCCTGATGTTCAACAACATTGTGTGAGACTGAGTCATGTTCGTTGACTTATCCAGCCACTCTACCTAGCTGAGAAACATCTCAGTGATGCAGGTGGAACATGGCCTGTGGCAGACCACAGTACATCAGACTGCAGGGCAGCCTGTCAGATGTGCTGCTGAGAAACACCAGCACACCCCAAGGAACCGTGCTGTTCACCCTCTACACCAGTGGTCCGGGGACCACCAGTGGTCATTGAGGGGGTTCCAGGTGGTCCCCAGCTAAACGATGGAGAGTTGGTAACCAAATGGACCATAGATCTTTAACTCTTGAGTGTAAAATAAAACCAAATGGACCTTTACGGTTCATTTTGTTACTACACATTTGTTTACTATTACTAACACTCTGATCTGTGGTCTAAAGATAAAGAGAGACTTTATCTTCGTCGAACGATTAAAAACTATCCCATTCACAATTTGCATGTATTTGAAAACATTTACAACAAACGGTTGTATGAACGGCCAAAGAAAGAGCAAGCAAATAGTTGCGTTTATTGAAATATTTTATTATATTTTAGTTCATGCTGAGTGAGTGAATATAGAGTAGGCCTATAGACCATCACCATCATCACTGTTTGAATGTTTGTAAACAAAATATAAATTAAAGTGTTCAGAAATGTGCCTAGTTTGTCAAGCTGTGTGGATATTTAGAACAAAGTCATATATTTCTAATGGTCAATAACACATATCCCAAGTGATGTTAATAAAATAAATAAATAAGGTGGTTGAATAATACTGCAATCGGACATAGTCTACCGGACATAACGTTTTGGTTGAGATGATGTCATGTCATGATGATTCGGTCTAAAATTGGGTGGTCTTGAAAACTGACCACCCCCCCTCTCCTGAACTCTTCAAATGTCTCGATGAATTGAATACACAGGACCTTCATGGAAACGAGCCCTGAGGGGTTATCTGGATTATCCTTTTAGCATTATTTTGCATACATCTGTGCCACCCTGTCTTGTTTTTGCAAACTGCTAATAAAGTATTCAATCAATCAAAAATGTACACTTTTTATCGACTGTCGAGTCTAATGACCGAATATCAATCCATTGCAATGCTTATCCCCTACGATAGGAGGCGGCAAAGTCAAAATAGTCAGGGGTACTAGCTACGAGCTGGGCAGCTTTCAAGGTTTGAATGAAAAAGCGGAGACGAAAATCCTTGCTGGACCCGGAGTCAAGCGATCGTAATTGTAGGATTTTTTTTGTCCAATCCACTCAGCTCGTGTTCCATTTGCAGGGCTGTTTTCGGTTGCAGTGCAAACTGGCTCACTGACAGACTAGTGTTGACGGTTGGAGATCCGAGAGACCGTCTGGTTTGTTAACTATTTGTATCACACTGCGCTTCCGCCATGTTGAAGTGATTCAAGTTGTGTGACCGACTGACTGACTGCTGGGACAAGTGACAAGAAGCCCCAGCAAAGATCGGACTAGATAGAGTCGGGGGGGGGCTTGCCTTGCTTATGCTAGCGCGCCGGGTGACGCAGGAAAAACACCCAAAAAGCGGAGGAAAAAAGAAACACAGTCGGAATCATATTGTTCCAGCAACCCGTTCGCGTCTCAGAAGAAGGAAACAGTCGATGATATAGGCCACGTTTATGTAATATCACGACGAAACCATCATCGCTCAAGGCTGGACATATAGCCCGTGAATAAAGAGGGGGAAGTCCTATCAAATTCATGGTGAGTTGTTAGCTTTACTAGCGCGATAGCCCTGTCGTCGCACGGCCATGTCACCCAGCAGATACGACGCCGTAATAATTCACAGAAGAAAAGTGTCGACGTGACGAGCGTCGACACTTTTCTAATGTGAAATATTACGTCATTTTCCACCGAGTGATATGCTCGCGCGGCGAAATATAAATTAGCCCTAACTAGCCTCGAAGCTAGAATACGAATACCAAGGATTCGTTTTGTATGTCACCGACATGCGGAAGTCCTTAACTAAAAACAAATTCCGCAAGGGCCCGGCTACACACTTCCGATTGTTTGTGATGTCACCGCATCATCCTTGGTATCTTTGTCCTAACCTCGGTAGCAGGCAGGCTAGTGTTGCTAGCTCCCTCACACACAGCTCTAATATTAGCGTCAGCTGGTAGTGGATGCAGGGCAAAACGCTACGGCAACTGACCTGACTGTTATCAGCCAGTCGATGACAGCATTTCCTCCATTAGGTAACATACGTTGCAATTTTATGTACGATAGCATGACAGTATCGATGATATGAAACTGTAATAATGTGCTGTTTTAACATCGCAACCAGTAAGACTCAGGTTAGCTGGCTAGCTTCCCCGATGACAATCTGAACTAGCCAGACTAGTGTTAGCTATATAGCTGTTAGCAGGTAAATGGACCCCGGCGCTGTCTACAAACTGACAATTCCATGTTTACAAGTTGTCTCTGTTTTAATTGTCTCACGCAATATTGCAGTCAGTGTTGGTTTGCATTGTGTCCGTGAAAGGTTTAATAGAAGTTGTGCTCTTTTGTCCCAATCATTGAAATATTATGGATTTCATGATTGTGTCTTTATTTGTTTTATATTACAAAAAAATATTGCTGCCGCACAGGCGAACACTTTTCAATTCCATTTCGGGAAGTAGACGAAGCCTCCTGTCTGTCAATAGCAATGGTTATTTGACGTTAGCTGTGTGGCTAACTGGTTTGATAACACACTTGACAAAACGGCATCAAGTAGTGGTTTACGTTGAATTGAACCGCATTGGTGATAGCTAGCAGTTGTCATATGACGGCACACTATTTCATTTAAGGTGCAGCATGAGCTAGTTAATGTTACGCCAATAATGGTGAAATCATTTGCTTGATTCAGTTATGACGTTTTGTTTCGCTAGCAAGCTAACGCTAATCTTAGCTAACGTTAAGGCTTATAACTTATACTTCGTCGCGCAACCGTGTCGCTCGACAAAAATGACGTATTTTCCAATGAAAAATGTCGCGTCGACACTTTGTTTCAGTGGAAAACATGTCGATTTGGTCGAGGCTCACGCGAAGAAGTATATCAATTGAAAGCCCGACGGTTCCAACCCAACCAGGGTCGTTGCTCGTTATAAAATGGTGTTGTTAACAACGCCACAGTTGGTTAACAATGACATAAGCTCAATAGTTGACGCATATATATAAATATATAAGGTGTTCACGGTCAATAAGCAATAAGTGTGTGTCCGTCAACTCGTTAGCCATTGAGCATTGTGCAGCATTTGAACCAAGTGTAATGTCAGGCCTGTCAGACCGTGGCCTGTGTGTCTGTGTCAATGGAACAGGCTTCGGACGAGGCCTTCTCTCCTCTGCCGTCTGTCTGGGCGGATCGCCTTGCAAACCCAAAATAGCCGACCTACAAGCTCACAGCGGGTCTGATCGCGACGCGTTGTGGGCTTGTAGATCTGCTATTTTAGGCGCGCGGCACCGGCGCGCAACTAAGTATAAATCCACAGCACAACATCGGCTACCGCATCCAAGAGCAGGCGTTAACTAACTCAAATGCCAGCTGCTAGTTTAGCAATCTTATTATGTAATATTACGTTTTTCTTTCTTAGACTCTTAACGTTATGCTCTTTAGGTCAGTTATCTAGTCAGAAGGCATTGTAAGCTAACATAATGTAGATGGCTGATTTTAAGCTAGGCTCACAGGGGTTTTATTCCATTTTATCCCCTTCACATGCCGGTTCGTTCTAACAGCAACCTTACTTATCATTGGTGCTGATATAGGTCATGTCCTGTTAATTGCACATTGTTGATGAATTAAATACATGGTTTCCTTTGGGTTTAATAACCTGCCCCCTCATATAACCCATCAAGTGGCTAAGTAGCAGATTGTTTATTGGCTAGCCCAGTATCTCAGCTCATCGTTGTAATAGCTTGCTTTTTGTATAATAACCCACGTTGTCCAGTTTTCCTACCTGAGATGGTATGCCTGAGATAGGTTTTATGTCATGTCATGTATTGACTTGGTTCATGGTTGCTGATCTCAGCTATCATTGGATACCTGCAACACTGTAAATGTAAACTAATTGTTTTAGTAATACACATGACAACAACAAACTATTTACTGTTGCTCTCACCACAGGATATCAATGACAACTCCATTCTCAGATTAGAGATGTATGCCCATGTAACTAGTAGTAGATTGTACATGATCTTATGCTTGATATATTTATTAATAGTTAATACATTTTGCTATTGCTAACGATCAGTCAGATGGCCAGGACATACGTGAAGTCTTCCATTTTATATGTTTTTAATTTAAAACGCCTCCTTATTTTTACTCATTTTTATATTACTACTTTTTTATTCTTGAATCTTATTCTTAACTGTATCTCTCTACTAGAGTTGGATGGTTTTCATGTTTTCAACATGTCAAAGTCCCTCAAAAATACAGCAGTATACTGTTTAAACGGGTGCTTTTTTATTAAAAACAAATAGCATGGGGCTGGATGCAGCTGATCTACCAAGTTCCTGCAGTACCAGGCTGCACTGCAAATTCAAACTGCATTTCTTGGGCCCTAGTTGACGTCTTGAGTCTTAATTACTTTGACAAAATGTAGGATGTAGCACTAAATAACTGAACAGCATTTATATTGTGAAACAAAATGCAGTACCTGTTGCAACAGGTGTGTTTGTCAACCTTGTTGACAAGTTAGTGACAGACCTGATGTTTTCCTTTCAAAAGTTCTCTTTAGTGTTTATTTCATAGATGAAAACATCAGATCCATGGGTGCATATGTCAGTGTTATTTGTCTGTTTTCTTTCTCCAGACTTGCTTTTTTTAACAACTTGATGGTTGAACAACCGGTTGAACCATGTTGTACTTTTCTCATCTATTATATCTCTGCTCAAAGTCAAAAATGTAATACACGATGGAAACAAGACTGTCCTTTGATATACAACTGCCATATGAATATGCATCATAGACGAGACGACCCGTTTAATCCATTTTAAACTTCACATTGCAGCAATGGCAATAGCAATGGTAATGTTGCTAATTGTTGATGCTTTGCAGCTGTTACAGACTGAAACTGAAACCATAGCTCCTGACTTGTGTGGGACCCTATTGTAAATAACCTAATAAGGGGGAAATGCATGCCGTTTGTATTGTATTAAATATTATGACGGGTTTGAAACTACCCCCCCAACCAACCATACGCTCTACTCTTACATGTGCCTGTCCTGTGATTTATGCCAACTGTGGTGCTGCTATGACACCTGCTTTTCCCCTCGAGATCAATAATCTTATGGCTAACACAAACTAGCTATTTATTTATCCATCAATAATACAATCATTGTATTCCATACTAGTTTCAATTCACACAGCTCAGCCTTTCCCAACCAACTATTGCCCTGTAGAAAACCAGCCGTGCAGCTGCTGTGGTTTTTAACGATGTTTATATTTTGACAGTCATAATTTGTTAGGTCTTAATCAAATGTGAAACCTTTCATCCTTACATTCTGAAGTTTTTATTTTATTTACACTCTGCATTTGTTGTATGTCTGTCTAGTCTATGAAACATGGTTGCTCACTTCTGTTGTGTAGGCCTATTTCCAGCCATTTATTGATATGCTAGAACAGTGGGGAAGAAACGGGTATTTCTGGGCAGAGGACTGACAACAGTGAGGCTTTTAGCTGTGCACAGTGAGAGGAAGAGTAAACAATGCTCATCATTATGGCTGCTCATGGCCTTATGTGTCCTCTGGGGCTTGACTTTATAAGGGGTCAGCTTGCATATTATGATTGTCAACTTCATTGAACCTTTGAGCTTGCTATGTGGGGCGAGACCATGGTTGGTTTAAGCAATGTTTCTTTCGTATTTATTTTTTGGGTCAAAGGCTACTTTACAAACAAGATTGAGATGGATACTGACATTAACTAAAGTTAATCTGCATTGCCAGCCGATCCTTAAGTGCATGGGCTTGTGTGTAAGAAAAAAAATTAAAAGATGACAAATGACTGTTCCACTTCCCTGCCAACCAATTCCATGGTTATTGCAGGAAAACCCCCATCTTGCCTGAAACTCACAAAGTCATGGCGTTTTCACTTTGTGGTGTCCTGTAGTTTGCTGGTCGTGGTCACTGGACTGCCTAGGACAAAGTTTTTTGGTTGTAAGCTCATTATGATTACTTCACTGCCCCCCACCCTCAACCTCCCATTACATCTGGGGACCACACTAAAAGTCATATCGCTATTTTCTAGATGAGTTGTATTTTGAATATATTACCATGTATTCATGGAAGTGCCCACCTGTTCATATATTCATGTCTTATAAATGCAGTACATAGCAGCAACATTACATTCTTAATAGAAGGGTTTTTGTTCATAATTTGATTCAAGTTCAAATTAATTGGATGTGAAATGAGTTTGCAAATTTATGACAGCACTGCACAAATTATCTTTTTACTAGGTGCATTTCTTTTTTAATTGACTACAGATTCCCAGAATCATAATGGTAAACAATATTATAGTATTTTACATTGTATACATCCTAAACGGGGAGTTTTGACTTTAGTGATTAAAAGACCAAAATGATCATTTTGTTGCTAATTGCCGGTGACAGTGGAACATAATGATACGCTGCAAATCAATTTATTGATTACCCTCTTGTGACATAGAATTTGAATTTCTGGCTAATGTGTGTTGGGCCAATAGTAATCTGAGTTCCCAGAAGTTTTCGCCAGCTCTCGCATACAAACGGGAGTGGCGAGGAACTTCTGGGCCAGAGCCCTGGTATTTGTGGGCGGGATGTAACTTAAGCTCAGAATCTGAGCGGACACGCCTCTTACCGGTCTGAGAGCTGTGCAACTCGTCTAAAAAGTCCGAAGAGAGGCAAACAGCAGTACACAACAATGGCGGCCGCAATTTCTCAAGGGGAAATTGCTTCCCGTCGCTCCTATTTACAAGCAACACCCACTGCATGTGGATCCCGCCCCCTTTTCTTCATTGGCTGTTGATTTGAATCACAACGCAGTGGCCGCGCCCCTGCTGTCCAAGCTCCGACGCAATGCCTCCCAGACTAGGCTAATAGTAAATCATGCGTCCTTCCTGGTTGTTTGATTTATTTGTAATTGTACAACACGAGAATGTAGCTACCTTTTAATGGAAGTTTATGACAAATTATATACCAATCACATAGCAGCACAGATAGTATTATGTACTATTATAGGTGGGTCCCTGATTTTGCCGGGCTTGGTAGTCTGTGTGATGCCCAGGTCTAGTGTTCTGTCGGTCTGTACTCAATTACAACACCTTGAGAGTGCTTGAACCATGGATGGCAAAAATGGGCAGCTATTCTGAGCTTGGGTACATGGTTTGGGTTTGAGAAGGTTTTGCTTAGTGGTGCAGTTAACAAAATTGCTCACTTCCTTGTAAGACAACTTCATTTTCTCTAAAAGCTTAAAAAAAACCCAATAGTCTCAGTAGCTAGCTGCCTATTGACTGCTGCGCTGGAATGGTCTGTAAATGCAAGTTAGTGCCGTGCTGTCCCTGAGGCTGAACATAAACAATATAGCATATGTGCAAATTCACAATAGGGGTGCAACGTTTCATTTAGCCCACCGTTCTGTCTATACCTTGTTTTTTGGGCCACATTTTCAGTTTGGTTTCAATAGTTTGAAAAAGGCAATTTTGGAAATATTTCCATAATTAATTTATTAGCAAACAAATTGTTTTCACATTTCACAGTTATTATTTTCAAGGGGAAAAATGAACCTAATATGTTACATTGCCTTTCAGTATTTTCAACG
This sequence comes from Gymnoscopelus microlampas, assembly GCF_963454915.1. Taxonomy (NCBI): domain Eukaryota; kingdom Metazoa; phylum Chordata; class Actinopteri; order Myctophiformes; family Myctophidae; genus Gymnoscopelus; species Gymnoscopelus microlampas. Next base: position 24,422,758 of record NC_139954.1, read on the forward strand.
GTACTTGTTTTGGTTTTAATCTCTATAAGGTTTTACAAATATTATCTCTGGGAACACATGGGTGGAGCAAGCGGTGCGATTCATCAAGCTGAGGTGACGACTCTGCAACAAACAACACTGCCTTAACAGTGAAGGCAGAGGAAAGCCATCTTACAATAACGGTTGTTGTGTGAAAAAGTACATTTGTAACACAAAATGTACTTCTTAGAACATTTTAGGCAAGAATTCAATGGCGTAGATTTGTAATATTTGCTAATTTTGGAAAACAAATGCCTATTTGATTATTTGGCTTTTTTTCTGAGGTGATCGAAACTTTTGCATTTTATACAGGAGTGGCACAGTGAATAAGCATATTTAGAGAACATATATAAAATTCATTGACAACATTAAAGAACCACTTAGCCTAATGCACCCAGCGAGTTAAGCTGTAGTTTGAGCCAATCTGCAATTCAATAACACTGGTCTGCACACCAATAGTGGATAAACTCCTACAGTAACTGTATTGCTGAGGTTTAAATTTGATGCTTAACACAATGGGTGCCAAAAATGTCTATACGCACTTAGGAATGATCCATCCTAGGACCCTTTTAAAAGGCAATGGACAGATGTGACGTCATCCCAAAACAACTGACGTGCTTCCGCCCCAATGATGGGATCTTGAGAAAAAGGTTTTTACAGTGGTCAAAGCGAACCCTTTTCGGCGGGCGATCTCTCTGCAATGGCGGATCGCGGTAGAAATGTTATTGTTCCAGTCTTTAGACTGGACCCTTGGCCATCGCCCCCAGACACCGCTTTTTTCATCCGGGTCCTCGTGGCTTCTGCAGCTCTAAAAAGATCACCAATAAACAGTAAAAAACGCTGGCACTGGCTGTACCCTATTTTAAAAACCGCTGGCACTCAATGTGTTAATAATGAAGCTAGTTCTGAAATACATAACCGTTTAACATTTCCAGCATAAGGGTAAAGATATGTTTGATATTTGATAGAGATGTACCAATTATAACATTCCTAGTTTTCTCAGTGTGACTTACCAACACAGATTTGTTTCCGATTTTCTTTCTATAACAAAAAAAAAACGTTTTTAAATTAAATTGTCTTCAATTGTTCATATTAAAACATCGACTATTAAATAACTTGACAACAGTAAATTACGAACAGAACTGTATTGCTTTTGATTTAAATGAGTTTGTCAAATGAAACATATTTTGGCTTAAACGCAACTCATTACTAGGCCCTCAAATAATTATTCTACCAGACAGAAGGCACCCATTTTTAGTGTGATTAAAATGTGCTAAATATCAATAGTAGTATGTTTAGTATTTCGTTTGGGGTTGTTTAATGACATATTCAAATATATTCAAATATGAAAAAATAAAAGGACTATCAAATTAAGGTTCGAAATATATAATCTGCCTCGAGTTCTCGCAAGATTCTGGGCACCTGTGACCTTTAATAGCAGCTGGTGTCGTGAGATCAGAGAGACATCAGCTTCAAGTTAAACTCTGTTTATATCTCGTTGTACGTCGATGTAGCACTTCCAATGCGAGCCAATCTACAATCGCACAACGCATCATGGATGCAAATCATGCGACACATTTTGGGCTTGTATATCGGCTGTTTGCCACAGGACACAACAAAGCATAAATTGGGTATGCCGCTCCTTTGCTGTAAACGCAGAGACTCACCGCAGACAGACAACACCACTTGCTCGGTAGAGAACCTTTCCACCGCAGCGTTGTACACACGTTTAATCACACAACGTCACTTTAATTGATTCAAAACTTAGGTCAAGCTAAAGCGGGCGACCCAGTTGGTAGTGATGGCAGAATGCATGCTTCCATCTGAAGGTCAGGAACTGTACATCCCATACCCCCAGATGGATAGCTTGCATTATATTGGCTGTTTCCTTGCGGACACGTGTCTATGGAAAACCCTGTGATGGGGGTGGGGTTAGGCTTGAAGGACAATTGTTCTGCAATATTTCATTATGTCCCACAAAAATACAGTAACACTCTATTTGAAACCTCTGGTTCCCCATCCTCACCTTGTTTGACTGGATCCTCAAGTGAGGATGTTCTTTGACCCCATTTGCAAAGGTAAACTGACTGGGGGATGTGGAAAGTTGAGATTGTGAATTTTATTAAATATATGTGTGTGTGTGTGTGTGTGTGTGTGTGTGTGTGTATGTATATGTGTATATATATGTGTGTGTGTGTGTGTGTGTGTATATATATGTGTAAATATGTATGTATATACGTGTGTGTGTGTGTATATATATATATATGTGTGTGTGTATGCATGTATGTATGTATATGTATATGTGTATATATATATATATGAGAGGGAGTGTGTGTGATACATATACACACACGCATACACACACTTACTGTATTTATATGCTGGCAATATAACTGAAACAAAACCTTTTGACGTACCTTGCCCTTCACGGTTGGTTGTAGTTATCATCGAAATGTAAACAAAAAACATAACTTTACAGGTTATGGAAGATTCTGGGTTACCCTTTGTGGTCAAAAAGTGACATTTTGTGTGTCTCTGGAAAGAACATCTTTTAACTGCATGTCAGACCACCATTAGATCTTGTTTTGAGGGTATTCTGTACGCCAATCACTGCTCAAATCTGGTCTGGAGCTCACTGCTCGCAGCTTCTGCCCTGAAACGAAGGGATGACAACATTTAGCTAGGATTACTACTGTATCAGTAAGGCTATAACAAAAAATGGGTTGTGCTTCACTTTTGGTTAACATAGAAGAGGCATCATTAGGCACAAAAACACTAGCTTCAATGTTAAAAGCATCAATCTGCTTTTAACAAGCTAGTGTTTTTGTGCCTAATGATGTTGATTACATGGAAAAGTGACGGTACCCTTTCACTGATCGTCATACTCACATTTAGCCAAGTTGTTCTTGGGAAGTTCCCAGCTGATCTGATGGGAATAGACCCAGAGTCAGCTATCTGGAGTAAGTGGAACAGGTTTTTTTAGCCTGGCTATGTGGTCACCTTTGTAACCCCTATCATTCCCACTTTTGTAGTTGGGGAGGGAAGATGGCAAATAACCAAATCCCAGGCCAGCTGTCAGAATTACAATTGATTTGGATCCCACATCCCAGCTTTGAAGACTGTCAGACATTTCTGACCATCTGTTTGTTTACTTGGCTTGTGAATTTCGCATAAACCAGCCTGTGCACTGACCTTTGCCCTTCTTCCCTGCTCCAGGTTATGCAATGGTCTCAGCGGCCGATCCAGATCTCCAGGTGCTTGTGTCCCTCTCTCTCGCGTTCAGGCTCCCATCCCTCCGCTCTGCGGCTGAGGCGGCTGTGATTTCCCTTCTGGCCAGCGTTCCCTAAGAGGCCAAGATTGCCAAAATCTGCCCCGTGGCGAGCATGACGGCCACCACGCGTGGCTCTCCAGTGGGAGGCAATGACAGTCAGGGCCAGGGCCAGGGCCAGGCGCCCGATGCCCAGAGCCAGCCCCCACTGCCACAGAACCAGGTCAGTGTCATCTCGACAATCAACACTCCCAACATCAGCATTACCTTACTCACCTTTTAGTCACCTGTCCATCACTTACTGTATACTATCCTTAAGAACTCCTTTCTGTTTTCCGAGAAGCCATTTCTCTTTTCATCTCTACCCTCTCATCTCCCTTTGTGTAGATCTGCCCCACCTTTGTTTCTCATATTTTTTGGGGGATTTTTTATCCTTTTTTCCTCTCTGCCAGTCGCTACTCTTGTCCAGCTCTTTTCTCACCATCTGGATTTTCACATGGCTGTGTGTATCACTACGTGTTACTGCACCAACGGCCACAGAACAATGCCATCAGCACCTCAGCAGCACTACAGACATGTAATTTAATTAACCTGCAAAGGGAGGAGAAGGAATGGTGTGCGTCTGTCTTGCTCCCTAAGACTGTAGACACTGCAGCACAGGTTTTGAATTATTCCTCCAACAGCTACTAGTGCTCATACCTAAACGCACAAATGCCCAAGGAAAGGAATAAAGAGGGAGGGAGTGGAAAAGGGTGAGAAGTCAAGGCATCAACGAACAGAGGCTCCTGAGTGATAGATAGGACGTGTGTATGTGTTCATGCGGCGCACATCCTTTGTGCGTGCGCATGTGCACGGCCCCCATCAGTTAGAGATGAGCAGTGCCGAGACGTGAGAGGCAGGCTGCCTATATAGGTCAGGCAAGCAGAAGGAGCCTTCTCCACACACCCCCACATTTCCCAAGTTATGCAGCTCACTCTCTGTGTGTCTCTTTTGCTAGCGCGTGCACAGCTGCTGATGACACCATCGTTGCTCATAGAAGATCAGTAAACTCAACCATAGGAATCGAGGACTGGCACTTAAATGCACATCCTCTCACACATACTGTACCTCACACCGTCTTCTTTGTTGACAACACCCCAACATGGCCCACAGACCACCACATTTATACTTAACTAACACAAGCATGGTAGACCACACATGTTTGGCTTTGTGCACTCCAGAGCTTCTCTAGGGAGAGTGGGGATGAAACAAATATTAACACAGCAGCCTGAATAACGATAGAAGCATGAGGAAGAATTTTATGGCTCCATTTAATGGCCGTTGCTGTTTTTAAACACACAAAAGATGAAATACAGGACTTATTTTGGTCGCATATGCGCCTGAAATGTAATGTGTCACCTCAAAATATAATTGGGAGCATTTGTGCTAGTGCAAACTTGTTGTGGTGCGATCAAAACGGGATGATAAAGTGAAACAAAAAGGGCGCTCCTCCCCTGCCATCTGCCAAAAAACAAACATGCCTTCTCATGTGACATGACAGTAGCGCTGGTGCTATAGTAGCGTGGAGATAGTTCACTCGTTGACGCGACGGAGCAGAGATATCGCTGGATGCTGTTGCGCCAACATGCCAGCACTTTATGTGAGATCTCACCAAACGAGACGCTATGCTGAGGTCAAGAGGTAATCGTAAAGTTAATTGACCTGAATATGAAACGGTATGCCATAGCGCAAATAAAGCTCCGTGCTCCGTTATGACAATACAATATAAAACAATTGGTGTTGCACAGTATTTGTGACTTGTAAGCTTCCATGGATTCCGTCCATGGATATGCATCTGTTTGTCAGGACGCTAGTGAGGATTCTGACCAATAGACCCTTTGTCAAGTCCCGCCCGTGGTCCCGCCCCTTTTCGCTCTCATTGGTTGCTGTTGATTGGTTGAAAAATAAATCTTCTCCATCCAATACCATTGGAAAAAAACGTGTTTTTCAGTTGCCTCGTATTGATTTCAACTTGGCCTAAGTAAAAAGGAACATCTCAGGTGAAGTATAGTGACTCAGCATAACATGTTTTTTCCCCCAATATTTGATATTTTTTAAATGATTTGCAAACTCGGCATAAATAACCAGGGAGAGGCGGGCCTGCTGGTTGGTCTGTCAGGAACAATCAAAAGGTTTACAATGCATCAATGTGTAGTCAAGCAGTGTTTACACACGTCGCCTTTTAACACATTGACTACCAGAATTAAAACATAGTTTTTCACCCCCTTGCTAGCAAAACGAGCGATTTTACTTTACCTTTTGAAAATTCATGGAATATTCTTCGTGACCACCGTCCCCACGGAGATCGGCTCATTACACGCTGGGGCTGTCGTAGTAAAAATATATATCCGCTCGTCGTAATCCATTGCATAGCTGTGGCCATTTCAAGCATTTGAAGCTTGTTTTTGCCATAAAGCAAGACGAAACGGAGATGAAGCGTTTTCCCCTCAGGAAGTAAACATGAACTAAGTGAGCTTTTCTTTTTTTTAATGATGTCAATTCCGGGTCTGACGTCATCAGGCAGTGAAAGCATCATTCGTTGGTTGTTGTATTTGAAAGGACGTAAATATGTCCTTGGCAGGCATGTGTTATAATATCGGCCTCAGCTCGTTTAGAACCTGGACGTCGGTCGGGAGTATTAAAAAAGACTGGAAGAAACTAGTAGCAGGTACTTTGTCCTAATGGAAAGGCAAAGAGCTGTGGTGTGTAGAGCTGGGACTATGCAATGGAACAGAACTAAGTATATACAACAAATTTATATATTGCCTTATTCTCTTGTTCTGATTGCTCCAGACGTCGTCTCCAAACTCGTCCAATGAGAACTCTCCAGTGAGCCCTCCAGATGATCAGGGGGGCCAAGGGGATGCTCCCCCTCAGCTGGAGGAGGAGGAGCCAGCCTTCCCTCACACTGACCTGGCCAAGCTGGATGACATGATTAACAGGTACACACACATGCACTTAAATAAGTGTCTTTTGCTTGTGAGTCTTCCTATGAATTCACATGGATGTTTTGCTTTTATCGCAGACCCCGTTGGGTTGTTCCAGTTCTGCCAAAGGGAGAGCTGGAAGTCCTCCTGGAAGCTGCTATAGATCTTTGTAAAAAAGGTACAGGTTGGGTGGCTGATTGATTGAATGTTTTATTAGGCATAAATGTAAAAATGGCCCAAGTACAGTTAATAACATTTTTACTAAAAGCTCAGGCAGTTTTCATGCTCCTTGTGAGTTGCGAGGACCCGAGCTCAAATCGGATTGATAAACTAACCCCCTTTTTTATGCTGATCATCATTAATTTGTTTGACCAAGAGCTAAAGAAAGTAAACCTCAACAAATCTTTTACCATGTGGCATGTTTTATTGAGTTGACCTGTGAAGTTTCTTCACACCACTCAAGCTGAACAATATCAAATATGACTTTTTAAGACGTAATTTACATGTTTTTATTAGATGCTCTCATCACTGTCTCATTTAACTTTGTTAGCGCTCCTCAGTGAATGCATCTCTGAATGGTTTCTTTTTTCTTCTGCAGGACTGGATGTAAAGTGTGAGGCATGCCAGAGGTTTTTCCGGGATGGTCTGACCATCTCCTTCACTAAGATCCTGACAGACGAGGCAGTCAGTGGCTGGAAGTTTGAGATTCATGTGAGTGTTCTCAGTTCAACTCCATGCCCTGGTACTTTGAGCTATACTAGTCTCTATCTTTATTGGAGAATGATTCCATTTCAAGAATATCAGCTTTACAGTCATATATTTCTGGTCATTTGATGGTATAATTAAAGCCAGCTGTTGAATAAATATTGCAGAAAGGATTGTTTCAAAGTTAAATTAAGTTCAAATTACTGTTGCAAATTCTATGTAGGTGGGGTTAAAAAAAACAGCACTGACTGGAGTCTTTAGACTTTGATCCTGCCTATAGATAACCACAGAGCACCATTTTTCCTCAGCATAAAAGAGCAAAGGGGCTTGGGTCTTTTTTTTCTTTTCCTTTTTTACATAAACATGACTTGGCAAAAAAAATTAAGATACAGCGGTGGTTCATTATGGAAATCTGAATTTGCTAGTAGACTTATTGCTTTGTCCGGGATGATTCATCCCTGTTCTTTGTTATATCAGTGGTTGTATTGTATTTAGTTCTCCAGCATGGGAGTCTGCAAATTGGGTTTTCTGTTTGGCTTTTCTCAGAGCTGAAGGATGCCCGGCATAGCCATGGGTGATCAATGATCTTTTTGTTAAAAGTAGTTTAGGCTTGGCTGAGTTCTGCCAAGATTGACCTGCCAAAACTTTAGCAGTGAAGCAAGGAGTCATACTGTGGACACCAAAAATGTTAACTTTGTTTATCTCATCTTATCCATGATTTTTATTTTTTTGCTTATGTTGAATAGGATTTAATTAATCAAATCTTATTTTAAGTGAACCATGACATTGTACCTACAACTGAACTCTGTGACTTCTTTGGTGCACCATATCTGCTCTAGTTCCTCTTATTAGTAGACCCACCCAAACATTTTTTGAAGGAAACAAAATGCAGTAAGCTATATGTTTGAAGCCTCCCCAGCCCCCCAGACAGCTATGTTGAGTCATCGCCATATTGATTTCACCTATCTGGTTCCTCCAGAGCTGTGTCCTAGTCCTACACATAAGAGCGAAAGGGAACACTGGATACACATGGCTGTAAAGAGTATTTTTGTTCTTCAGTTGAATATTATTGTTGAAGGCTGTACTAGGTCGCTCAGCGATAATCTGTAATAGAAAGACTAAGGATGGCAACTATGTGCTCTCTTAGTGTAAGAGAGTCTTCTTTTAGTCTTGACTGACTTTGTCATAGTGTGTAAAGGGATGTTATCAGGAGGTTATTTGGTGTCATGGCTAATGCCCCCTCTCTCTCATAGAGGTGTATCATCAACAACACTCACCGGCTGGTGGAGCTGTGTGTGGCCAAGCTCTCTCAGGACTGGTTCCCTCTACTGGAGCTGTTGGCCATGGCCACCAACCCCCACTGCAAGTTCCACATCTATAATGGCACGCGGCCCTCCGAGACCGTCCCCGCCGGGGCCCAGCTGGCTGATGACGAGCTCTTTGCCCGCCCCCCGGACCCTCGCTCACCCAAGGTGAGATGCCGCCACATAGACATAGTGCTAGGCACTTGATTTTACCCACATTCAAACAAAAGGTCATGCAATAACTGTTGTTCAGAAATGTCATTTGGGTTTTGGGACACAGCACTTGAGTTTATTTCGATCATATCCCCCAATTATTTGATTATACTCGGGAACGATGCAAGTTGGGAACGATACAAGTTGCAAATGCTTGCCCCACCCATTTATACAATATTGTTCTACCCATTGTCAGAGTACCCGTTTGTCTGTGCGTCCATCTGTGTCCCTTTGAATTTACTTTAAGATTATTATTATTTTATTTATTTGTTCACTATCCAAGAAATATAAGCATATTCTAAACAGTTATGTTTAAAGCGGTCCAATTTCAGCCTCATATTTGCTTTGATTAACTCTGTCACTGCCAGATTAAATAAATAAATAAATCACCCACTGCCAGGGATTTCTGGTTTTCCTTACCTTTTCAACTAGTCACAGAATATTTATATCCAGTATGATCGATCCCCCGGAGGGTTTCACTGTACTTCCACAAGAAAAAGAAAGTCATTGCGATCCCCCGTTTGCTTGTTACAGAAAAAAAAGATACAGCCGTTTCCCCAAATACGCTAAGCAGGAAAATAATGGTGGTGGAGATCTTTCGATCACGTGATCTCCTGGATCTGTGTGACTTGAGGATGAAAATGGTCACTCATGTGTTAGAGAACAGTGCCATCTAGTGGAAAACCACTGAAAACGAAGAAGTTGTAAAAGTCGTCTTTGGCAGTCTGAGCCTTTGGAGAAAAAAGTCGTCCTTGGCAGTGAATGAGTTAAAGATAACCTTTGCGGAACATGACTGATAGATTTGTTTGCTTTTGGTCTTTAATGGCAATATTTTGCAAACGGAAGAAAAGCTTGAAAGAGGTCTTTAATAACTTAGATGGTGGATATGAGGCGAAATTGCTTGCAAATGTCTGCCATCCATCTCAGACGAATCTTATTAAGCCAGTCCAACATGTAACATGCTTTTTTTAGGCTTATGTAAGATTAAGTGGCATTTCTGGATTGTCCAGAGGGGTCTCCTGTGTTATTGCCATGGGGACAGATTTCTGAAAAATGGGCACTTTCTGCATCTGCAAACCAGTTGTCTGTCTGTCTTCTTATTGGACTATGAATGGAGTATATAAACTGTAGCCTGGCATTGGGCTTTTGTAAAACAGAGAATCCTTCTGTGAGATGGAATACAAATTTTAAATAATTAAAACCAGAAAAGCTGACTACGACTATTAAAGTACAGTAGTTGGCTACGACATTTCGTGCGTTTATAGCTTATATTTTGTCGTATGACCGCGTTGCTCGCCGAAAGTAGCATATCTACATGCTCACAATGTGTCGCGATGCAAAACGCGGTGGACTTGTAGATCTTTTGGTGAGCCACACTGGCGTATGACCGGAATATAAATCATATTTTTGATTGCAGCCATATCTTGGGCAGCGATATAAGTGATGAAATATGATTGACATTGGCAACTAGATTGGCATGACGTCAATGGAATCGTTGACATTTAGACATGAGATCGCATAGATGTTTGAATCGTGAGATCATGAGATCGTGATTGTATTTTGAGAATTCGTTCTGCCCTACCCGCAAGTCTCCAAATTATACACACTTCTGTCTTATCGTATGACATTTTTAATTTTTATGTTCCGATTACCATTTCCGAAATCATAGAGCCCCAAACCCAAAACACATTTTGGCAATCTCTGATGGCATTTTGGAAAAACAGATGCAAGTTAACCATGTCTTTTGTTTTATCTTCTGCTCTCTTTCTTTTAACAGGGCTGGTTGGTGGACTTAATAAACAAATTTGGCACGTTAAACGGGTTTCAAATGCTGCACGATCGCTTCATGAGTGGACAAGCACTGAACGTCCAGATCATCGCCGCACTTATCAAGTGAGTTTGCCTCAGTGAATTACAATTTGGACAACATTGTACACAATGTTTATGTGCTACCAGAAACCAGACTATGTAGTCTTTATGGGCCAACTGTACTGTAACTTACTAGTTTCGTCTTTGACTGTGTTTTACCTCTTTTTACAGGCCTTTTGGCCAGTGTTACGAGTTCCTCACATTGCACACAGTGAAGAAGTACTTCCTCCCAGTCATCGAGATGGTCCCCCAGTTTCTGGAGAGCCTCACGGATGAGGAGCTGAAGAAAGAGGCCAAGAACGAAGCCAAAAACGACGCACTGTCCATGATAATCAAGTCTCTGAAGAACCTGGCTTCACGAGTCCCAGGCCAGGAAGAGACTGTGAAGAATTTAGAGATTTTTAGGTTAAAAATGATTCTTAGGTGAGTATTCTGACCTCAGTATAAGGTTACAGTCTTTATCAAAACACAGTGATGAACATCGTCATGTTTGACCATTATAAGTAGCTGATTACATTTTTGCTGTGCACATCTTTTCATCCCCCAGGTTATTGCAAATTTCCTCTTTTAATGGCAAAATGAATGCACTAAATGAAGTAAACAAGGTGATCTCCAGTGTGTCCTATTACACTCACCGGCATAACCCTGAGGAGGAGGAGTGGCTCACAGCAGAGCGCATGGCGGTGAGTTTCCCCAACGTTTTGCCTCCCCAGCTTTAACCTAAATCAAAAAATACATTTACCCCCTCTGTCACCACAGCCACCCATCTGACGCCACCGTGGTCTCAGTTTAGTAGCCTTTTCACTCCGTCAATAATACCATAAATAAATATTTATTTGTAAATTGATTCATGATCGGCCACGTTCGCATTGCGATGCATCCATGAATCGACATGACTCGGTTATGTCACTGTGCAGAGCTGAAATATTTGCTGATGTTATCAAATGAAAATATTGGTGTCACCTGGGGAAAAATGTATCTTGTATTCCCTCATTGAATGTTCTCTCACCTGTCTCAGGAGTGGATCCAACAGAACCACATCTTGTCCATTGTGCTGAGGGACAGTCTGCACCAGCCACAGTATGTGGAGAAACTGGAGAAGATCCTTCGCTTCGTCATCAAAGAGAAAGCTCTTACCATGCAGGACCTTGATAACATCTGGGCTGCACAGGTACATCGTGTTTAGGCACACATTCTCACACAGTTGGACAATATGCCTAAGCATCATGATTCATGTAGCGCAATTATCTCCTCTCCTTAAATGGCAATTGTTGTATTTTTCACCCACAGCTATTGCCTACAAAGGGCCATAGCTGAATGACTAGAGAGCCCTATTTGTTTTATATACACAGATTTTCAAACAAAAGCGCGTCGGAAACGGTATCCCAGTCAACGTTCATGTCATTTGTTCTTGTTTAGGCAAACAGGGAATTACAACTACTTTTTTTTCCTTACAGATACAGGCTTAATATTATTCTATTTGTCTGAAAACATTCCAATTCTCTCCAGGAATATTTTTCGCACTGATGGGAAAGTCAGTGTGATAATACCTACCCTTCTTAGGTGGCCCAAATTATGCAAAATTAAATAAGGGCCCATGTTGGAAAGAAAATGACAAATTCCGCTTTAACACCAGTGCATCCAGACTGTCACTATGGTGGTATGGTTAAGATGTTGACCCAGATATCCTGTTGTCCCCTCTCCAGGCTGGCAAGCATGAGGCCATTGTGAAAAATGTCCATGACCTCTTGGCCAAGCTGGCTTGGGATTTCGCTCCTGAGCAACTCGACCACCTCTTTGACTGCTTCAAGGTGAGGGGACACTGTAATTAACAGTGATTTATAGATTACCAAGGGTTTTAGATGAAATGGTAGATTATAGAATCTGGGCATTGGACTTTTGCATTGTAATCTCAGAATAGCTTCTATAGAACACAAATCCCATCTGTTGACCTGGCCTCTGTTCTGGTGCAGGCAAGCTGGACCAACGCCAGCAAAAAGCAGCGTGAAAAGCTACTGGAGCTAATCCGGCGCCTGGCTGAGGACGATAAGGATGGCGTGATGGCCCACAAGGTTCTTAACCTGCTGTGGAACCTGGCACACAGCGATGATGTGCCTGTAGACATCATGGACCAAGCTCTTAGTGCCCACATTAAGATTCTGGACTACAGCTGCTCACAGGTACATCCGATCCGTGTATATATTATTTGGGTGGCAGCTGACATCCTAGGGCTGCATTCAAATCCTCAAATATAGAGGATGATGGTTAGGGATGTGTGACAGGCCCCGCAAATCACTTTTGTTAATACTTAATTGTCATGTATTTACTTATTTTGCTTTTTTTTGCTTTTTTACACTTATAGGACAGAGACACCCAGAAGATCCAATGGATAGATCGCTTCATAGAGGAGTTGCGCACAAACGACAAGTGGGTGATCCCTGCTCTCAAGCAGATCAGAGAGATCTGTAGCCTGTTCGGAGAAGCTCCACAGAACCTTAGGTAATGTCCTAAAGTGGAACCTACTTCATTCAGTTGTAGAAGCGAGTGGTTGAATAAGCAGAGAGAGGGACTGCTTAAGCAGACATTGAAAGGTGGGTTCTGATGGATAAACTGTGAAGGGAAAAAATATCATACTGTACAGGATAATACCTACCATTGTATGTAACTCAGCATGGCATGTTTTTCTTTTTTCACATAGAGCTTGTATATCCCTAAAGAAAACAAAAATACAGCTCAGCCTTCATTTTTCACATATTTGACCAACTGACATCACTGCCATTAATCACATTTTGAGTGGAGCTGAGGCATGTCAACTCATGATAAATAAGTGTTTTTGTCAACAGTCTGTCTGGTGACCTCTCCACTTTTACCATATTCACACCAATGCAAAATAACAGCAATTAACAGCTTTGACTGATCAGTGTTACAGCTGTTACAAATAATTTTGACTTGGTCTTGGACTGATCTAGTGCTTTTCTAGTCAATATAGCAAAAATATGTAGCATACATACTTGTTGTTTTTTCAGAAAGAAAATGCCAATTAACATACAAACGATCTTAGTGGGGTAAGTTGAGAGCTAATTCAGGCGTTATACCTATTTCTCAATTGTATAAAAAGTCTACCTTATTTACCCAACTAGTTAATGCCACCTTTTATCATGAATCTGCTTTAGCAATCCTCTTTCGGGCTTAATCTCAGATGACTCTGACTCCTTGTACAATATTATTTGATCTACCACACTGCATGGTATAATATAGTCTTTTGAGATGGAGCCCGCTTTTCCTTGATGCCAGCTCCTTCCAGCTCCAATCACTGAGGGCAAAGTTTTGGGGAATGTTACTCGGGCACGCTTACTGACATTTTGCTAACTCGGCAGCTTAAAGGATATTTCACTTTTTCCCATATGATATTCAGTGTTTTAGTACTCTTCTGATAAGCCATGTCCTGAGGAGCACAATGTAGCCATTGTCAGTAATAAATTAACAGGAAAAATACATTATTTTGTAACAAAACTGTCACTGGTCATTTGAAACGTACTGCTGTTCCTTGTATGACTCTGACATATTGATAGTGATGATGAGTCATGAGACTATTTTTCCTGTTTCTTGGACTCCTCTAAGGCCAAACATACTTTATGAATATCACATGGAATAAAACTGGAAATGTCCTTTCATGATATAATGACTAAAATTCTTTGTGCCATTTGTTGTGCTAGACATGCTGCACACAACATATACATTCACACACAAATATGGAATACCAAAGCTGCTTTCTTCATGCTTTGTCAGATTCAGACAAACAAGAAATCACCATCGGGTTTAAATATAACACAAACTGTATCCAAAATATTAAGTAATGGCAAGATGCCGTGACCAATCACAGATGCTCACTTCCCCTCTACATGTTTATTTCTTTCACCATCAAACATTCTGTTCTCTCTCTCCAGCCAAACCCAGAGGAGTCCTCACGTCTTCTACCGTCACGACCTGATTAACCAACTGCAGCATAACCACGCTCTCGTCACCCTAGTGGCTGAGAACCTCTCTGCCTACATGGAGACTATGAGGCAATTCTCCAAAGGTAGGCCGCCAGGGCATGACAAAGGTCACCAGGCATACAGTTGTATGGCTAATATCTAAGATTTGCAGTACATCCAAGTGGCCTGATTAGCCTAACGGTCTGCGTCTGTGTTGTTAACGTAGCGGAACAGGCGGAGTTTGACCCTCAGACAGTGAGGACTGGGAGCCGCTACAGCCATGTCCAGGAAGTACAGGAACGCCTAAACTTCCTGAGGTACAGAAAGATCTTTACTCTCTTCACACTCAATGTTCATCCAGTTATCCAAGGTTATAAATCTGCTAAACCTGTGCATGAAAGAAAAAAACTAAAAAGGAAACGTCTACCATCATCAAAGAAACCTTTCATCTTCTGATCATTCTTTTTTTTTGTGATTACGTTTTTATTTTATGTTTTCATAGCTGGAGGTTTAGACAAGCATTACAGCTGCACAGTACTACAACCATTTGACCATTCCAACACACATTTCATATTTGCTAACTGCCTAACAAGGGGTTCTTATTTGTCCCTCCAGTTTTCATCTGATCATTCTTATATTGTAAAAAGAAAAGTTGGTTAAGAATTCTGTCATAATGGATAGTTTAGATAAGCTGTTAGTATTTATAACGTGAAAATGCCATGTTAAAGATAAACTAAACTAGGCTAAAGATGAACTAAAATCAAAGTGAAATTGGAAATTAACAGAACTTATGAAATGCTACAAATTACTAACACAAATACTAATTTCTGTCTTACGTCAAAGGTGCTCCAAATGTCATGTAACAGAAGAATGCTGATTTTAAATCTTGTGAGTTGATGTGTGTTCTTGGTATGTTTTGACAGGTTCCTACTGAAGGATGGTCAGTTGTGGCTGTGTGCCCCACAGGCCAAACAGATCTGGAAATGTCTGGCTGAAAACGCGGTGTATCTTTGTGACCGTGAGGCTTGCTTCAAATGGTACTGTCCACTCTTACCATCTTTTCCAAAACACTAGCTTGAATTTGCTATCATAAAGCATCAATTAATTGATCTAGTCGATCGATCCCTGTCCTGACATTTAAGGTTTTCCTATATTGCTCCCAACAGGTACTCCAAGCTGATGGGTGACGAGCCAGACCTTGATCCGGATATCAACAAGGACTTCTTCGAGAACAACGTTCTGCAGCTTGACCCGTCTCTGCTGACGGAGAATGGCATGAAGTGCTTTGAGAGGTTCTTCAAAGCCGTCAACTGCAGGGAGGGCAAGCTGGTGGCCAAACGCAGGGCCTACATGATGGATGACCTGGAACTAATAGGCCTGGACTATCTCTGGAGGGTAAGGGACTGACATTTAAACCAAGGGTACTGAAATTGAGTCCATATAGAAAGTGAGTTCATGTGACAGTTTATATGAATGGCCTGTAGTTTCGCTGTTTTACCCCTGCTGGTGTCAGAAAGAATTTATTTCAATGCAAAGTGTGTGGGTTTTTTGACGAACTTTAGACTTTTATTACCTTAATGAACATTGTCATAAATACTATATGCTTCCAGTCGCTAGTTTAAAGTCTTCTTTCAATCATCATGATATGCGTTTTGGTAAATTATGGTCCCATTTATTTCAAGATTGACGATAAAGTAGGTTATGCTCTAGGAGGGGCGGGATGATTTGATTGACAAGCTACACAACCAATAGCATTAATTTAGGGATTGATTTCCGGTTGCTTTTTTGTATATACTACGGATTTCAAATAGCTGAAAAATCGGCTTCATTTACGGTCTGTAGAAACAAAAAGGTGTGCTTTAACACCACAGATGAGGAATTTAGAGTTATGCTGCTACTCTGACTGAATTTTTGATCAGTTCATCACATCCTGCCTCATCATGTCAGGAGCTGCTCGAAGTAATGGTTTTACTTGGCATGTAATATACTGTATGTAAGCGAGAAAGAGAGCTGCTATCCTCGTTGAGAATTTCCGTTTGATGTTTTTTTCTGACCTACATTGTCGCAGTCCTTGTATGTGTAGAAACCAGTCGGCAAGCATCTGGTTTTTAAAATAAGGAAGAGCCGTTTCCCCTGCAGTTCTCATTAATGGCCGATGTCGTTCCTGCTGGCTGCAGAAAAACTTAACACTCCATTCAAGTGAATGAGGTTTTGGCCAGACTTTACACTTGATTTTATTACTTTGGTGTGCAATATGAATGAAGTGGTTAATGAATTTGTTGATATATATATATATGTACATGCGCTTTTCAATTAGTCAATTAATTGGAAAAGTAATCAATATAATAATGGCTAAGATGATAACCAATAGTACTGTTGGAGACTTATATATAGAATGGTGGCTGTGGTGTCCTACATGGCCGATAACGTTGGCTGTTTTGTCCTCTGTGCCTGACTTTTGTTGTGCCATAGTGACTGATTGAGGTTTTTCAAATATGTCAGAATTATCATGATCTCTGCTGGAAGCAAAACGAGAGATTATCTCCCCCTCTTGTGCATGTTCTTGAATAAAGAACGGAATCAAATGAGCTGTACTGTGGCCAAACATGTAAGACTGTGGTTATACTGGGCCTCCTCCAGATGTGTTTGAATCTTTTCAATCTCCTGCAACTTTGTTCTTAGCCATTGCTGTATATAAATGTTAATTGCTCTCAGTCATCAGTAAGTATAAGTGAGTAAGTAGGTCGGAGTGGCGGTTATTGTCGGTATTGGCCTAGAATGAAGGTGTCTATCCCCTTTGCAATGCGTTAGACCCCTTGGAGATGGATTGCTCAGGTGGAGTGCATCACCTACCATCAGCAAACAGTACACTACTTACCGCATGTCTTGGTTACCCAAGCTGTACTTACCAGTGTGCCAGTTGCCAGTGTTTGGGATCGAACCCAGAACCTTGTGGTCCAAAGGCGAGTATCTACCTACTGAGCTACCCGGACCTAAAGTCTCAGTCATCAGTCCTTGTTGAATATGGGTAAAATGACAAGTGGTTAGCACTACATTGAAGGCGTGGTCTGCGAATATTGTGAACTCCTCCTTTTAACATCCTGAAGTGCAGTTTAGCTATGAATCATTAATTTCACTGATATATTCCATAATCTATTAAGCTTTCCAGTGTCTCAGTGCTCTCTCACTGTGCCAAGGCCTGTGTTGTTGGCCTATATTGTGAAACATATTAGTTGTCTTCTGCCTGGTGCTTTGTTTTCTCTTTTCTGTCCTGGGTGGCTTATAATAAGGCTATGGATGATGAGTCATTGCTCCACCTGACTCGAGTGTCTCAGACCCACACACATACATACACACACAGACACACACACGCAAACAGACTGGCTCCGACGCTAATGCAGAGATCCAAAGGGCCATTATTAATGTCTACTGTAACTGTTATTCCCTCTGCACCCCCAGGTGGTAATTCAAGGAAGCGACGACATTGCCAGCCGAGCCATAGACCTGCTGAAGGAGATCTACACCAACCTCGGACCAAAACTACAAGTCAATCAGGTGGGAAAGACTATTTGTCTATTAGATGAGCAGCTTCTTCCCTTTTTGTCTCTTGCTCCGTTATCCACTTGGGTTTCTGTCTCTATGTCTGACCAGGATGTTTTTCTCTGTCTTAACTCACTGAGTGCCAGGATTGCCAGAATTATTTCAGAATTGATTCTGAAAAGTGCCAGAGTTTTTTTCACAGAAAACAAAAAGTGCTTAGGAAGAGAGATATAGCCTTTTTTAGTTCTAAGTTAAACAAGGAGTGGATGGAGCTGCACATCTTCAGGTAATGATATCTTGGGTTCTGAACATTTTTTTGCAATTTTTTCAATTTTTTTAAAAACACGTCAAACACGTTAATGGCACGTTGCGCAATAGCGGTAAAACACGTGAAACACGTTAATGGCACTCAGTGAGTTAATTAAACAGCGTTCACTGGGTCAAAATGAGAGGGAAAAAAAGATGTCTCCAGTCATTTGACATAATGAAACGGGTTCTTGTTTTGACGGATGCATTTGCTCTGCAGGTGGAGATCCATGAGGATTTCATCCAGTCGTGTTTTGACCGTCTGAAGGCGTCCTACGACACCCTGTGTGTTCTGGACGGGGACAAGGATAGCATCAATTGTGCACGCCAGGAGGCCATCCGCATGGTCAGAGTGCTCACCGTGCTCAAGGAGTACATCAACGAGTGTGACAGCGACTACCATGAGGAGAGGACAATACTGCCCATGTCCAGGTATAAGGGCAAGACATTGACAGTTGCTATTTTACTTGAAAACAATATTTTCCAACCCCAACTTTATGTAAAATACTGCAAACAATTATTGTTTAGCCATATCATTTTGCATGCAAATATCTATTCCTTTCTGCCAATAGCACCAAGAGAACAACTCTTGTTCATATATTGTAGTTGGTAAATAAATGCTATTCCTCTCCAAACAAACGCTTGTAATCCCACTGTTTCTTATCCCCTCTCTCTTCCAGGGCTTTCCGGGGGAAGCACATCACATTGATTGTGCGTTTCCCCAACCAGGGACGTCAGGTGGATGACCTGGACATCTGGTCTCACACCAACGACACCATTGGCTCGGTGAGACGTGGCATCCTCACCCGGATCAAGGCCAACGCCACGCACACCAAGATAGAGCTCTTCATTGGTGGGGAGGTGGTTGATCCAGCCGATGACAGGAAATTGATTGGGCAGCTCAATTTGAAGGATAAAACGGTGAGAATGATACAATGACACTTGTTCTCTACACCTTTTGACTGAGTGAAGGAAGGTGCCTTGATAGGCATTATGTTGTAATGTTTTGTACTTTTCTACTGTCCTAATTTTCCCCAACTATGTAGTGTATTATATGGCCTTAGAGTACTTTAGAGTGAAGTGTAATCATAGCTGAACCTGAACATAAATACATGAAATGGCTAGAAATAGGTGAAGTGTTGTTGAAAGCACAGTGATGTTTGAGGTTTACAGACTTCTCCTGGTCACTGCTCATAAATATTTGACTAAATATGACTGAAAACTGTTCAAATGCACATACTTGATCCATCTCTAATGAAAGTTGACACTTTATTGTTGCCGTTTCATTAAGTGATGGTAGTCCTGTGTGTGGTTGTGTGTAGTTGATCACAGCCAAGCTGACCCAGGTGAGCGCCAACATGCCCTCCAGCCCGGACAGCTCCTCTGATTCCTCCACTGGGTCCCCTGGTAACCACGGCAACCACTACAGCGATGGACCCAACCCTGAGGTCGAGAGCTGCCTGCCCGGTGTAGTAAGTCTAAACACTTATCTGAGTTAGTAGTGTGGCTTTGTCTGGTTTGCGTGTGTGTGAACAGCAGCGGTGTAATGCTGCCTTATTTTGCAGATCATGTCGCTGCACCTGCGCTACATCTCCTTCCTGTGGCAGGTGGCTGACCTGGGCTGTAACCTCAACATGCCTCTGCTCCGAGACGGAGCTCGGGTACTCATGAAGCTCATGCCCCCTGGTACGCACGTATGCACTCAGTCAAACTAAGCACCACCCATACACAAATACTTTGTAAGCTCACTGTCTATATATGTGTGTGTGTGTGTACTTAGATAATACTACAGTGGAGAACCTGCGTGCAGTGTGTCTGGATCATGCCAAGCTGGGTGAGAACAGCCTCAGCCCCACACTGGACTCCCGCTTTTTTGGCCCCTCGCCCTCACAAGTGCTCTACCTCATCGAGGTGAGTCTCAGTCTTCATAGCAGTTTAGTCAGCTCTCCTGGTATATTACAACTGAGCATTTCTTTACCTTTTATAGCTTTATTTGTAACAAAATGTGTAAATATAACAATAGACATGATTTCTTACCTTGCAGCTCTCCTGTATTTATGCTTATTCAGTGTAGTTCATTAACACATTGGCTGCCATGGACGCAGATCTGCGTTCATTTGCGCAAAAGCCCGCAAATTGCCAAGGACGCAGATCTGCGTTCTTTCAACAACAACAAAAAAGTCAAAATAAAAGTTTTTTTTTTTTTTTTTTTTTAAACCCAAAGACCAAGGAGATATGATTTTCCGAAGATTTAGACTCCCAGACACTTCCTTGTAACTTAAAACTTAAAAATTCTGTATCTCGGCTCCTAAGTACTTTTTTTTTCTCATTGAAAAAGTCTGGCAGCCTACTGTAGGAAAAAAAAAAAGCTGGCAGCCAATGTGTTAAACAATATGTCAAAAATAAATAAAAAAGTACATTTGTGGACCAAACATCAATATAAATTCTCAGGTCTTTCTATACTCCCTTAAATACACAATTCAACTTGTAACCTCCTGTGTTTATGTATGTGTATGTCCTGAAAACAGAGTCTGAATAACCCCTCCCCCAAACACTGTTTCCCAGGTTGTGTATGCCCTGCTGATGCCTGCCAGCTCCACGCTGGGCGAAGAGGCCAGCGACTTCCAGTACAACTTCCTGAAGAGTGGTGGGCTGCCCCTGGTGCTGAGCATGCTCACCAGGAACAACTTCCTGCCGTCTGCAGACATGGAGACGCGGCGCGGGGCCTACCTCAATGCGCTGAAGATCGCCAAGCTGCTACTCACCGCTGTCGGCTTCGGTCACGTTAAGGCCGTGGCTGAGGCCTGCCAGCCCAATGCCGAGGGCAACATCCCCGTCTCACCGGTTAGACCACATACACAATTCATACAGACACATACCTGTATAACAGGTTTGAGTCCCTCATAAATCATGCATCATCTGGCTTGTTGTTATTATCTGAAATGTAAAAAAAAATAAAGGAGTCGAAAAGCCCTGATGGCAGCCTCTAGAGGCTTTGCTGCTCATTGCACCCAATTGGACCAAATTGGTTAGAACCATTGCCACTAGAGCACTTTGCTCTCTCTTGTGGGGCTACAAGGAAAATAATTCCAAATAGTTAATTTCACATTTTGGCTACTGACACTGGACACTACATCATGGAGTCCCTTAATTGGTTAGGGTTCATCCCCTTTGCAAGTGCACTCAGTACGTTTCGTCGCAATCGGTCGATTCAATTTTTAGAAGTCTTGGGCAAAATGTCCATGGTGGTTCCATGACAATCCAGCCTTCTTGAGATATATTGTTTGAGATGGTCCGACTGATTGACAGTTATAGCCATCCTTAAAGCTAGAAACAAAGCACAGACTTCTTGTTGACAAGTTTGCATGCTCTCTCCTTCTGTCCACTGTCCTATGTCTAGATTAACCAGGCCACTCACGACCAGGCCCTGGTCCTCCAGAGTGCCCTGCAGAACATCCCCAACCCCGCCTCAGAATGCATGCTACGCAACGTAGCCATCCGCCTAGCTCAACAGATCTCTGACGAGGTGAGACGAGAGTTCTGTGTTTATAAAGCTCAATCTGGAATCCACATTTATTGTAGAGGTTAACCTAGCATATCGGTGAATGCAGATAGCATTGACAAGTTATTCAGATGCTAGATAATGTATGTATCATTTAAGTTGATATGTGAGCTAAATAGCTTCTTTCAGACATGAAATGAAAATGGAAAACAACTTTTGCGAATATGCAATCTGCAATTTTGCGAATATGCACAAGTGGGAGAAGCCACTTTAGAGCAGCTTACATGCTCAGCACTTAATATCAGTTGAAGAGCCCAGAATGATAATAAATGTAAATGGGTGAGGACTCAAAGCCTGGTTAGGGTTCAGAATCAATTCCATATCCATAAAAACAGTATGTCAACATAAATTAATGTCAATTGCTTGCATATCAGAATAAGAAGATAGCAATGGTTGAGTATTAGTAAGGAAAGTACAATACGAGTTCATGAAAATGTATTTGTGTACAGTAGCATAGCTTTCATGTGGCGGTTCTGTCCTCTAGAATTTCTTCCAGGCGTCTAAGTACATCCCAGACATCTGTGTGATCCGGGCGGTACAGAAGATAGTATGGGCGTCAGGCTGTGGTACAGTACAACTTGTCTTCAGCTCAAATGAAGAAATCAGCAAAATCTATGAGAAGGTAAGAATTCAAACGCATCTATTATTATTGCTTTGAATTTGGTCTAATTGATTTACATGTCAGGCAATGCACCCTCAACTGCCAATGAAACTAATTCAGTGGCTACATACAGATGACACAAACATATATCACTATTACTGTTATTATAAGTGATAGAATTAGACGTGCAAAATACATTTAAGAACATTGTGTTTGGTATATGCACTTTCTTTATATACATTGGTTCTGTTTAGTTGCCTGCCATCAGCTCATTCTGAAGTGGTAATTATACATGTGCAGAATAATTGGGCTTAGATTGTAAGCTTACTGAGATGTGTAATTAGCACCTGAGTCGGTGAATCACACCGTGGTTTAATGTGTTGACCTGTGATTTACCGCCATTCACTGGATGAAATGCAACAAATGGAACACACCGCTCTTGTTCCTCTTTCACCCTGGAACCCTGGTTCTGCACATTGATTGGGGGGGGAAGACGACAACAACAACTTGATTACAGTCTTTGTTTCCTCAGTTGTGCATTCTATATTCATGTGCTGCTCTTTTCAGACGAATGCGGCTAAGGAGCCAGATGGGGAGGATGAGCAGGTGTGCTGTGAGGCCCTGGAGGTAATGACTCTGTGCTTCGCCCTCATGCCCACGGCTCTGGACACGCTCAGCAAGGAGAAGGCCTGGCAGACCTTCATCATAGATCTGCTGTTGCATTGCCACAGCAAGTATGTACAGAATAGCTTTTCTCTACCAGCCGCTTCAACAGGCAAAATTAATTCCTCATCCTCTATGTACCCACTTAGTAAGGATTTGAGTGACGTTTGGTACCGTGTGCTTTCACCCCAGGTCTGTGCGTCAGATGGCCCAGGAACAGTTCTTCCTCATGGCCACCAGGTGTTGTATGGGACACCGACCCCTCCTGTTCTTCATCACACTCCTCTTCACTGTGCTAGGGGTGAGTTGCTGTAGAGCTGGACCTTTTGCCTGTGGTTTGTTAGGATAATGCATTACCACACATTTTAAAGTTTCCACTGCTTCCAACACCATACAACTAAATGTCTTTCTGTTTTCTGTGTGCGTGTCTATAGAGCACAGCCAAGGAGCGTGCCAAGCATGCAGGGGACTACTTCACCTTGCTCCGACACCTGCTAAACTACGCCTACAACAGCAACATCAACCTGCCTAATGCAGAGGTGCTGCTCAACAACGAGATCGACTGGCTCAAAAGAATCCGGGTAAGATGGGCCACGGTCAATACCTCTCCTAATTTCTAATGGTGTTTCTCCGGATAACGACGACAATGATTTGGCTAATGCCACTCTGTGGTGATGGATATTGATGTTAATTAATGTCACACAGGATGAGGTGAAAAGGACAGGGGAGACAGGCGTGGAGGACACCATTCTGGAGGGCCACATCGGTGTCACCAAGGAGCTGCTGGCCTTCCAGACCCCAGAGAAGAAGTACTACATCGGGTGTGAGAAGGGAGGAGCTAACCTCATCAAGGTACAAGTAGTAACAAATCCTCCTGAGACCAGGATTGAAAACTCAACTGCATCTCCTGTCCGTACTGTTTCATCCTGTACTGTGATTATTAAAGGAACACAAGACTTTTTAGGGCTATGCGATATATATGTTTATGATTCAAATTAACATTGACAATTAACAATTAACATTGAGAAATCTAACAATTTTATGATTTATCTTTAAACAGTGTAACATAAAATAACCATCTAGATTCCACCTGTAGCTTCTGCTTTAACCAGTTATTCACAAGTCAACATTAGGTAGCATATATATTGTTGGAATTGTGTAATCAAGGAACTTCAGAGAAAACGTGACTGTATGGATACAAATGGCATGTCAAATATTGTGACAGCACTTGTAAATCATTTGTATTTTGACTCATCCTGTGGGTTATCTGTCCTTCCCCCTTTCCAGGAGCTGATTGATGACTTCATCTTCCCAGCGTCTAATGTCTACCTTCAGTACATGAAGAGTGGGGAGTTCCCTACTGAGCAGGCGATACCTGTGTGCAGCAGTCCCGCCTCCATCAACGCCGGCTTCGAGCTGCTGGTGGCCCTGGCTGTAGGCTGTGTCCGCAACCTTAAGCAGATTGTCGACACCCTCACAGACATGTACTACTTGGGTAGGGACTCTTAATTGTCTCCACAGGCCACTGGCTTCCTAAATTCACCAGTGGCTTGCACAGTTTTTACAAGTCAAATAGGACTTTTAAAATGGAAGCATGGCCTTTGAATGGTGTTTAGTTACCTGCCAAAGTCAGCTGGTTGAGTAGACCCAACTTACCAACCACAGTTAAACATGTACCAGAATTTGGCTGGTGGGTGGCGTTAATCTCCCTGGCTATAAGCTACATGTCAACTGAAATTTCTTGCTACGGAGTGCTGCGATTTTAAAAAGGTCACGCTTGTCTGCAGTGATTTTGCTCCTCTGCATCTTAACTTTGTTTACTTCCTTTCCCTCTGCCCTGCTTGTAGGCTGTGAGACACTAACGGAGTGGGAGTACCTGCCCCCGGTGGGGCCGCGGCCCAACAAAGGCTTTGTCGGTCTGAAGAACGCCGGAGCCACGTGCTACATGAACTCTGTCATCCAGCAGCTGTACATGATCCCTCCAATCCGCAATGGCATCCTGGCCATTGAGGGCACAGGCACCGATGTGGACGACGACATGTCTGGAGACGAGAAGCAGGAGAATGAGGTAGTGTGTTTGTGTGTAGGAATTCATACATGTGGTTAAGATGATTATCGTCCTATTTTCAGCATCCAGTGACTTAGTAGCCATCTCTGGGCTCTCCAGTTGTCTTTGCCAAGACCCAAAGTATCCCAGAGTGATGCACAGCTGTACATCAGTGTTGTCATTTATTTGGACCATCTAGCAAACTCTAGCAAATAAATTGCTCATTCTTTGGCTAAATTCCCAGTTTTTCAGTGGAGACTTAGATGGAGACATGCTTGACTTCATCTCCATGTGTGTTACCTCCACAGAGTAATGTGGACCCCCGTGACGAGGTGTTCAGCTACCACCATCAGTTTGATGACAAACCCTCCGGCAAGTCAGAAGACAGAAAGGAGTACAACATTGGCGTCCTGCGCCACCTACAGGTCATCTTTGGGCACCTGGCTGCCTCCAGGCTGCAGTACTATGTCCCGAGAGGATTCTGGAAACAGTTCAGGTATTTGAGGGACTGGGATCTGTTCTGAATTGGGTCGCTGTTTTTAAATACTTCTTACATTACAGCACATAGCAATGCTATATTTTCCATTTGATACCCAGGTTATGGGGTGAGCCGGTGAACCTGAGGGAGCAGCACGATGCCCTGGAGTTTTTCAACTCCCTGGTGGACAGTCTGGACGAGGCTCTGAAAGCCCTGGGTCACCCCGCCATGCTCAGCAAGGTGCTGGGAGGCTCCTTCGCTGATCAGAAGATCTGTCAGGGTTGCCCCCACAGGTGAGAGCCGAACACCGCTGCCAGTCACCATCTCACATTCAGAATTATTTAACCATTATGTCAGGGTGGTGGAAAAAACCCAGACAGCCTAAGGGTAACGGATAACTCAAATATTTGTTTGCCAGGTATGAGTGTGAAGAGTCGTTCACCACTCTGAATGTAGACATCAGAAACCACCAGAATCTTCTGGACTCAATGGAGCAGTACGTTAAAGGAGACCTTCTGGAGGGAGCCAACGCTTACCACTGTGAGAAGTGCAACAAGAAGGTGAGAACTCAAGCACCACGTCCTCTCTGGGTGCCACCCAGTGCCAAAAGTGATGACACCCATAAAGCACAGAGGGATCAAACGCAGCACACATTCAGTTTTACCCAGACAAACTGGCACAAAGCAAACTAATGAAAGGTAGAAAAGCCATTAAGGACTATCCCGTGTTTCAGTCAACTTGTTTTTGGTGATTTATTCATGGGGATCCAGCGCAATGTCATGTCTTGAATACATGTCAACGTATTTTTTTCTTCCTCCTTCAGGTGGACACGGTGAAGCGACTGCTGATCAAGAAGCTTCCGCCCGTGCTGGCCATCCAGCTCAAGCGCTTCGACTACGACTGGGAGCGAGAGTGCGCCATTAAGTTCAATGACTATTTCGAGTTCCCGCGCGAGCTGGACATGGAGCCGTACACGGTGGCTGGTGTGGCCAAGCTGGAGGGTGATGACGTTCACCCGGAGAACCAGGTGATCCAGCAGAACGAGCCGTCGGAGCCGACGCCACCCGGCAGTTCCAAATACCGCCTGGTGGGTGTGCTGGTGCACTCAGGCCAGGCCAGTGGTGGCCATTACTACTCGTACATCATCCAGCGCAATGGTGGCGATGGCGAGCGCAATCGCTGGTACAAGTTCGACGATGGTGATGTGACTGAGTGCAAGATGGACGACGAGGAGGAGATGAAGAACCAATGCTTTGGCGGCGAGTACATGGGCGAGGTGTTCGACCACATGATGAAGCGCATGTCGTACCGCCGCCAGAAGCGCTGGTGGAACGCTTACATCCTGTTCTATGAGCGAATGGACTCGCTGGATATCGAAATGATCAAGTACATCAAGGAGCTGACCATCTCGTCCAGCAAGCCGCACCAAGTCAAGATGCCATGTGTCATCGAGTGCAGCGTGCGCAAGCAGAACGTCCAGTTCATGCACAACCGAATGCAATACAGCCTGGAATATTTCCAGTTCATTAAGAAACTCCTGACCTGTAACAGTGTCTATTTAAACCCCCCTCCAGGTACATAGAGCACTGTGTTTGTGTGTGTGTGTGTGTGTGTGTGTGTGTGTGTGTGTGTGTGCGCGTGCGCGCGCACAAGACCATCCACATTTATGTGGATGGGTCCAAATGTATGTATTTATACCTCTTATCAGATAACCCACAGACCCTTCTTGAACTTAATGGCAGTGATGCATTATTTGATAGATATTTCAGTAGCCCCAGCGTAAATTCATCATTGTATTGCCAATCTCGGACAGCTGTTATTTGCCTGGGTGATATAGTGATATTTCATAGAGTTGCTTGCAGAAGTAACCTGCTTATGCAGGGAGCTGGAAGAAGGCCATGGTAAGCACAGGCTACTGTGGACTGCACTTTCCCTACATCTGTGTTTAACGTTAATATGTACCCTTACATTATTAATGGAGCCACGGACCTAAGATGCTTCACAGGGAAATTAACTACGAGGGGTAGTCATCGGTGTAAAAGCTCTTGGTTGGGATTAAATGTATCAGCTCATCAAAAATGTATAGTGTGTGAAAGCCTGTTATCAGGGCCTTGTAGACAAATATGGTGCTCCTGTAAACACCTAGATAGACAGACCTTTATTGGTCCCACAAGAGAAATTCAGTGTTCCCACCAGAGGGAATAATAAAGAGTAAGCAGGTAGCAATGCATGAGTATTAGGAATAAAGTACCAGAAACCAGGAGATTGAGGAGCTATTAACGGGTGTAGTTATACATTTATTTAAAGTGCATTAACAGTATATTAACAGTGGTATTATAAATATAGTCAAATTGTTCATAGTAATAGAATATAAAATAGTAATGTTGAACAGTCAGTTGGATAGTGAGAAATATACAATATATGCCCGCAAAATGTTTTTTCTTATTTTTTACAGTACGTAGCGTATACAAATGCCTCTTCATTTAGAAGCGGTGAAATGAAGTAAACATGTTGCATCTTTCATGGGGATGAGATTAAAAAACCCTGTTCCACTGCATGTCTGAAACATTACATTTGATGTTGATTTGTTTTCCTCCAGAGCCAACCGTTTAATCTTTCTCTGAGTCAAACAATTTCTGCTCTCTGGATATCCACGTTACTGTTTGCAGTTAGAAGCTTCATCCCTGTAGAGATTCACTGGTTAATGTAGAAAACAGAGAAATGTCTATGAGCTGTTATAGGAGTTGATAGATTTGGCTAGGTTGCAGTTCAGAAAGGAGACATCATTTCCTTACTTAGATTTGAGCCTGTTAAAATATTGCTGTGAAGTGTATTCTGCTTTAATTTAGCCCAGTTTATTTATTCCCTACCAAAATCTGTTTTGGTAGGACATCACAAGCAGTGAGGAGGACAATGTGTTGGAAAAGGCTCAAATGGGCTGTTGAATGTGGCCACAGAAATATTGTGTGAAATGATAATTACAGTGCTAGATGCTGGACATGAAAACTGAAAAGTAAAAATACAAGAAAAAGTTACATTTACGCATCTGAAGAGCTGATGTTTGAAACGTCATACGTATGTAGTGCTATAAAAAGGCTATTGAACGTAGTGCTAATGGTTTAATTTTTAACAGTTAACTTTTGAGCATCCCACTATATGTTTTGCTGAATATTGTGTGTTTTGCTGGTGTCTGTTTTCATTAGGACAAGACCATCTTCTGCCAGAGGCAGAGGAGATAGCTATGATAAGTGTTCAGCTGGCTGCTAGGTTCCTCTTCAGCACAGGCTTTCACACCAAGAAAGTAGTGCGGGGTCCCGCCAGTGACTGGTGAGTTATATCTACTGGAGAGGTCTTTTTGTCACTACTTCCGACTTTGTTGTAAATGCCCTCTCTGTGACACTCTTATCTGTGGTCTTATAGGTATGATGCCCTCTGCGTCCTGCTGAGACACAGTAAGAATGTACGCTACTGGTTTGCACACAACGTCCTGTTTGCCTACGCCAACCGCTTCTCAGAGTACCTGCTGGAGTGCCCCAGTGCTGAGGTCCGGGGTGCGTTTGCCAAGCTCATCGTCTTCATCGCACACTTCTCCCTGCAAGACGGCCCCTGTCCCTCCCCCACTGCCTCCCCTGGACCCGCAGCTCAGGTTTGTTCCAGGTCCTCTTATTGCACCCGGATTATTGTGGTTTGGCTAAACTCAAATCCCATGCTCTGATCTGTGATGATGTCTAATTACAATGTGGACAGTTGTATGATGCTTGCGGATATGGGACTGAGATCAGAGCACAACACCTACCATAACACAAACACATATTTTATCATCTATTAATAGCATTAGCCACATTACCAATGATAACACTTGATCTTATTGGTTACAACTGTAGCTGATTGTAACTGCAATTATAACTCATAAAATATGACTTGTAATATAATTAGAATATGCATTTTAATGTCAACTCGTAGGCCATGTTGTGACACATGTTGTTTCTCATGCGTTTGTGTAACAGGGCTGCGATAACCTGAGTCTGAGTGACCACCTGTTGAGAGCCGTACTCAACCTTCTCAGGAGAGAGGTGTCGGAGCACGGCCGTCATCTGCAGCAGTACTTCAACCTCTTTGTGATGTATGCCAATCTGGGTAAGGGCTCCACAAACGTGTGTGCGCACACACACACACACACACACACACACACTTGCCTGTCACGTTCATCTGCTCTACATTTCAGTCTGCCTCAATGGTTTATATGAAAATTGTTAGAACCAGAATAGTTTTTCCACCTCAATGATTTGCTTTGTGTTTTTGTATTCCGCCATCTTTCCCATACAGGCCTGGCCGAGAAGACACAGCTTCTTAAGCTGAGTGTTCCTGCCACGTTCATGTTGGTGGCTTTGGATGAGGGCCCTGGTCCTCCCATTAAGTACCAGTATGCGGAGCTGGGCAAGCTCTACACTGTGGTCTCCCAACTAGTGCGCTGCTGTGACGTCTCTTCGCGCATGCAGTCCTCCATCAATGGTATATGTCCGTTGTCTGTTTTTGCCATACGAAAGTTGACACAAACTGGAGCTAATATTAGTTGTCCTAGGCAATTTGGAGAGGAGTGCATAGATCAAGGAACGCCCAATGAGGATTTTTCATCCTTGCTCAGGATCAAGTGACTGACAAAACTAGCCACTCTTAAGCTTTTATGCCATGTAGGCAGAGCTTGGAGCTGAGGGCTTCCAGAGTTGAGACCAAGACTTTATTTATGGGTTGAATAACTGCATGAAAACCACTCATGCTGTCACTCTCTACTCCCTTTCCTCTGTACTTGTGTCTCTCTCTAGGTAACCCCCCACTCCCCAATCCATATGGTGACACCAACCTAGCAGCGCCGGTGATGCCCGTTCAGCAGCTGGTAGCAGAGATCCTGTTTGTGAGGACCAGCTATGTAAAGAAGATCATTGAGGACTGCAGTAATTCTGAGGAGACAGTCAAGCTGCTGCGTTTCAGCTGCTGGGAGAACCCACAGTTCTCTTCCACCGTTCTCAGTGAGCTGCTCTGGCAGGTATAGTGTTAACATTTTAATGGAAAATAAATATATAAACCAATTATTTTATAATAAATACCCCCCAAATTATCTAAAATTTTCCTAGATTTTAGAACACTATAAATGTCCAACACTGGCCCTGGGTAGTGCATGCTCTTATTATTAACTGCCCGCAAAAGCTTGTGATTGGGATGTTCATGCTATGTTTTTGGTTCAGGTGGCATACTCCTACACCTATGAGCTGAGGCCTTACCTGGACCTGCTGCTACAGATTTTGCTCATAGAGGACTCCTGGCAGACACACAGGTGTGTGTGTGTGTGTGTGTGTGTGTGTGTGTGTGTGTGTGTGTGTGTGTGTGTGTGTGTGTGTGTGTGAGTGTATGCTTGTTTGGTGACTCAGCGGTTCACAGGTGCCGTCTACAATTTTCCACTGTGCTGACTGTGATTCTAGTACATTAGTAATCTCTCCTTTCTCTCTGCTTTTGCAGAATCCACAATGTGCTCAAGGGTATCCCTGATGACAGAGATGGGCTTTTCGACACCATACAGCGCTCCAAGAACCACTACCAGAAACGGGCCTACCAGTGTATAAAGTGCATGGTGGCTCTCTTCAGCAACTGTTCTGTGGCCTACCAGATCCTACAGGTGCACATAACTCTCATAGAGGCAGCTAATTGTCCATATTCACACGGCAGCCATTTTGCTCTTGCATTGAGCTGGGGTGGGGTTTTCCACTCCTGAATATGACTTATGGACAAAATGAACATTGTGTGAATATGGTCAATCCTTCTCTCTACACCCCCAACACTAACAGCACCGCGTTTACTTATGCTTCTGGTGCAGCCTTTCTAAACTGATTGGATATGGAATAACCTGTGTGTGTAATTGTTGATCTACAGAGTAATGGCGACCTGAAGCGCAAATGGACATGGGCAGTGGAGTGGCTAGGGGACGAGTTGGAAAGGAGACCATACACAGGGAACCCCCAGTACACCTACAACAACTGGTCCCCTCCCGTCCAGAGCAATGAGACGTCCAATGGCTACTTCCTGGAGCGTTCCCACAGCGCACGCATGACATTGGCCAAGGCCTGCGAGCTCTGTCCTGAGGAGGTAATGGTCTGTCTGAGGCCACCATCGTTCACACAGACACTTCATGCTCCCACGCCACCTATTTTAAAATCCAAAATGACCTTTAGCCTAAATGGTTATGATTATAAAGATGCACTCAAAGCAATACAGTACTTTATTCTTGCATGTCACTATTGCATGCATAACATTAAATGGACTTTGCTCGCATTTAATTCTTGCAAATATAGTCTGACATTTTGGTAGCCATCTTTTGATTTATTTTTTTCCCCCGCTTGCTCTAATGTGTTTTTTATCGTATGAGTCTTGTGATTGGAGTGTTGAACAGCTAAATAACAAAATTCTTGAGTTGAGGTTATATCTAGAAAGCATTGATTTCCTAAATTAAGTACTTTTTGCTATAGATAGGGCTTTGAGTTTTCGACACTTTTATTTACAGTTTATTGGCCCCCTCAGATGTGTACAATTGATCATTTTTAGTCTTATAATTTTAGGTTGACCTTGTTTTTTGTTGCAAAACTTATCTGTAACCTATTTTATATTTGTGAAACGGAATAAGCTCTTTGTAACCTGATTGATTCTGATCGTAATTGACAGTATGATAATTGCCGTTAGTCTTAATATTGGTCGACGTAAAATTTGATAACTAAACCAGACAGACTTGTAGCGTCTATTGACACCTGTGGATATGCAATATTAACTGCCATTTCAAAAATAGTGTCACTTAACGAAGCACGAGGTGGTGTCTGAAGAAGGCGCCGCGATGCAGAAATCATCCTTGCCACAGCAGCTTTTGCCAGGGGAGAGGACAGGACAGCAGCATCACACTGTAAGACTCATATACCCCAGCAGCAAGCTTCCTCTGCCACTGTTGCCATCCTACGTCCTCTCTCCTTGTCCACTAGTATAGAAACATGAAAGAAAGGTAGCCAGTCATTGTTCGCCTGCCTCTGCTAAACATGATGGCTTATGTACAATACATTATAAGCGCCATAAGAAATAGTATTTTTACAGCTTGGACAAGTGAGGAGACTTTTTTTGTTTATTTCATGTCCTATTGCTGTCCAAAGAATCCATTTAGTTTGTTCTGCCTCCCCAACACACTCAAACCAGTGTAGCCAACAACCTGCACAACTGATCGAAAACTCGAAGCCTTGGCTATAGCTTAAGAGGAGCTAGGATCAATTAACCGTTATTTCAAATTGAAGCTAAAAGTACTGCAGGATTTTTGTTCTGGAGTCTTTTATGGTAGCTAATATCTTCACATTCACTTAATATAATACTGCACACTCTTTAAATGCTTCTTTGTCGATCTGTCAACAAGTAAACCGCTGATCTGATCACCTTGAAATTGACTACCTAAAAATAATTATGCAAAGTAAAGATGTTCACGACTTCATGTATGAGGTTTGAGGGATCTCAGGAGAGATGAGGACAATATTTTAACCACATTTTACTAGGGTGGTTGGTTATCCATCACTTCTCCGTCTGTAATCTTAAATATTAATAGAAAATTTCTTGCCAATGACATTCAAACCATATCCAATTGATTGTAATGAGCTAGAACAGAAAGCAGCAGAGAGGCTAACAGAAAAGGATGGTACCTAGTGATTAGAATCAATTGGTTGACCTTTACATATTGCAGAACGTAATATCAGCTTGTCCCGGTCAAAAGTGGGAATCTTTTTTCCATTTGTCTTTATGCCATGTTGTACTGTGTTCATAACTAGATGTTGAAATGTGTGACAGCAGCATACATATTGTAACTTATTACACAGAAACACTTGAAGCGCAATGGTTAATTAAATCATGCGCAATATGACTTTGAGACCTCAGCCCACATAGTCTGTAGAGGATGTTTGATTTGAACAGAGAAAATTGTATTGCATTCTACTGTTCCTGTCTATGTAGAATGTGGATATCCATCATTAAAAGCATCGCTCTCTCATATCAAGGGCTGTTCTCTGGTGTAAAATACACCAACACACGTAATTAAGTCGGTCATTAAGATTTTACCTCATTAATTTGATATAACACAATTGGATTTTTCCACATAAATCTCGCACAGGAAAATAAACAAACATCTAAAACATATGAAAGCACTCACAATGCATTTCAGAGAGAGACGCATTTCCATTTGATTCACAGCAGTAGTAGTTTTTTGTCTAAAGGATTGTAGATGTTTCAATACATTTTCATAATATGTAGTGGATAACCGATCTCGTACAACTCCCAGGAGCCTGATGACCAAGAAGCACCTGAAGACCAGGACTCCTCCCCACCAGAGGACACCTCTCTGTACCCACACTCTCCTGGAACCACACCGTTTCAGCAGGTAGACTCACAGACCACATATCACCTTAACGTTTCTCTGCCAATTTACAGAAGATGCCGCTCATTACTAAAACAATTTAATTAAATTTAAAAAAAACTGTGCCATGTTGGTGCATTTAAATTTGAATTGGTCTTTGGCTTATTTCCGTTTGTTTTATTCTCCTCAGCAGAACAACCACCCCCATGGGCAGCCTTACACAGGGCCTGCTGCCCAGCACATGAACAACCCTCAGCGCCCAGGGCCTGCTGCTGCACCAGCGTCAGGCCCTACCCAGACCCCGACCCAGACCCCAGGCCCTGGACCTACTCCTGGACCAGGCCCACGAGCACAAGAGAACTGGGAGAGCACCGAGGAGGTCGCCCCTGCCCCCGCCTCCACCTCCACCTCCACCACCCCAGCGCCTGCCCCACCTAAGGAGTAACGTCCCTGTCCCACCCCCACCCCTCTGCTGTGCCTCGAGCCTCCATCGTCCTGCTCTCCCTCCTTATCATCCTCCGGTTGACAGAGCTCCTCATCGGGACACTCTCTTGCTTTCTCTCGCTGGCCCCCAGGGCAGGGCAGAGCCACGCCTCCCAGCCCCTCTCTAGGCCACCTCTGGGAGTCTCTCCTCCATCAGCCTGCTAGTCGATAGTCAACCTGGGGAGGCGCTCTTCCCTGGCCTGGGGATGCCTGCCCTTCTGACTGGGGCCCGTTGGTGTCTGCAGAGGCGGGGGAGTGGATAGAGCGAACGAGAACAATTTTACCCAGACCTGACGATGCTGATGCGCTTGTCTACATGATGAAAAGGTGTACATAGTATGTTAATGTCTTTGACTATTCAAATCCCCAGTAGCATAACTGTGTCTGGTTTGCTGTTGGGAGATCTAGCAGATCTGATGGAAAAAAAACAAAATGGATACTATAAACAAACAAACAAAAAACGAAAAAAAAAAACTCTGTAAGAAGACAAAAAACTCCCTTTTGTTTATCACCCATGCTCAGCAGTGAGGTTTGGTCTGCCATTGGACGGTTACTGGTCATTCAACTGTAGGAGGACGCATTGTTATTATCATAATTATAATATTATTATTAAACTCCTTGGCAACCTTATGACCCATGCCAAATCAACTCACAACACTGTGGTTGGTTTTAGTGTGAGACGTGGAATGGTTGGGTGAACTTTTACGGTGTTTGGTTGATGTGAAAAAGCGGTGATGCAACATTGTTCTGAAACTCATTGCCTTTCTCTTTTTTTCTTTTTTTTTTTCCTTTTTTCTGGTAATTCAATCCTTTTGAAGCTCTAGTTAATATGCTGTAACATTTAGCATGGCTTCTCACCAGAATAGTGTAGCCCAAGGGAAGACTTGTGTTCATAACAACCTACAGCTGTCGTTCCTAATCCACAGCTCCAGAGGGGACTTATCCTTAAGTCTTTTTTTTGTTTTTTTTATTCTTCATCTACCCCTTGTACATTGAGGGCGATACTTTGAACCAATGTATGACTAAGTGGCTTTTCAATTGCACATTATTATGATCCTACAACTTCACATTCGGCAGTCAGTTTTTGGTGGGCTAGACAGCTTAGTTTTCATTGATAGGAATTCTGAAAAATGAAAAACACATTATGCAACAGAATTGCTACACCAGACTACCTGGTGTATGAATAGACTGTGTGGTTTGCTTTTCTGTCTCTCCCATAGGCCCTAGTCTTAGACAGACTTCTTGCCCGTCGGCTTCCATTCTGCCATGGAGCTGGCCAGTCAGGGTGTCTCTCACTGTAACCAGGGTGACTTCTCCTGAGCAGCAGTGTCTCGAGACTCCCTCTCCCTCCATGGAGAATTGGTTACACAGCAGGGTTGTACCATAAGAATAGCGGCTGGTTAGTCATGTTGCAACTTGAGCTAACGTGTAATTCTGTAGGAGTAAAAAGGTAACCATCAGTAAATACTGTATTTAATTGGTAACTTGAATGCGTGTATTTTTTGGATTTCATTTTATTATTATTTTTGTCAAAAAACATACCAAATACTCCTGCAAATGAAAATATTCTGCCCACCGTATTATATTTAAATATTTTGCTCTTATTTTATAGAATTTATTTTGTTGTATTTCACTAAAAAATAGAATTTGATTTAAGAGGAACATTTTTGTCCTTGTGTTATTTTTAAAGAAGATATTGACTGTACAGAGTTCTGCGCCCTGTTTTTTGCCGACTTTTGTTTTGGCCATGGTGTGACGTTGAATTCTGGAGCTACAGTCGCGATGTGAACTTTCACTTTGTGAGGTTTTTTGTGCACAGAAATATAACAAAAAAAAAAAGCATTGCGCCCTTAGCAAATAAAGAACATGGAATCTTGACTGCGTCTCATTTGTACTGTAGCATGCAGCAAATTAATCAGAGCAGGTTTCCATTTGCAGAATTGTTTAGTTTATAATCATATTTCATCACAAAGTGCATTCATATTAAGTTGACAGGGTGAAGTATGAGTTGCTGTGAGGTTCTGTTTTATAATGGATTGAGATGAGTGTGAAGTTCATGATATACAGTTTGGGCTGGCAAAGGGATATGCATCACTATACTTTTAAATTAAAGTCAATGGACACCATGTGATTATGTGTCATTTGTTTAAGGGTAACTTGGGATGGAGGGGCAGAACATTTTAAATCTACGACAAACAATGTGACTATCCTTTCCCGTATTCTATTAAGTGGGAAACCTTGTATGTCAAACTGTGGATCCAATTTAGTTGCTCTGGTTCAGTATAAAACATGCCCGATGACTGATTGAGCTTGTAAATCGGCTACTTGTGCGACACTGTTGGGCAGGGGTCTTCAACGTTTATCAGGCCAAGGAGCCGAGAGAGATGAAGCAGGGACCCCACAAAATATTGGATTCATGTTAAATGTTTTAGAAATTTAACAACTTCAACCTTCAATACTTTGACCTTTGGCTCGTTACTTGGTCTGCTTTTTTTCCCTACACCAAAGCTCTTCGATCTTTGGCTAATGTTCCCCCCAGAATAGGGAAGTGAGGGTTCAAGTGGTTTATAAAAAGTCCCTGTCACACAAAGATTTGGCAGCCACCCTGCAGTATCTGGGGGTCAGTCTCCCAGACACCCCTTTGAAGACCCCTGCTGTAGGGCATTAATGAAAAAAAAACCTTGAGATTGAAGGATTTCTGCCTGACGGCAACGATATACAATTGGCATAGTAATTCTCAACTAGTGAGCACTCTGTAAGAATTGCCATAAATATCAGATGCAATAGGATACTAAGCCTTGAAATACATCGTGTAGTTCTAGTAAAAATACTATTCCAAAGTGTACACCTGTGGTAGTTTATGGTAGGTGTGGGCCAACCACAATCTGGTTGCTCTGATCTCAAGTATTCTTTTAGGGCTTTTATCGTTACCACAACAGATATAATTGTGCATTCTGGCTCCTTTCAGCAAGATGCTCCAACTGATGAGACTGAATAACACAATGTATGTTGACACTCCTGAAAACCTTTAACTATTCCATAGAGTGCAATTAAAAGCTACTGAACCAATATTAACTTTCAACATGTACCCTTACATTAGAACACTTTTTGCATTTCAATTCTATAAAAGAAAAAAACTATGCCACATTGACACCGGTTAGACTGCTAAGGTCCAAGGGTTTTATTATGGTTAAAGGGTAACATTTCCTCACATGACCTTGATGTATGTGGTGGAACAGAAGAGTCCAACACTTCAGATTATTTTAGAACAACTTTTTATTATCAAGAATCACAATTAGTTCTCCTTATCCTGGACAGTCTTTGTTCCACGCAGTCTGCCTGTACGACGGGCAGCAATAAGACCGACCTTGCGACCAGCAGGTGCGTCCCTCCTGATGGTTGAGGGCTTACCAATATGCTGATGGTTACCACCACCGAAGGGATGCTCAACAGGCTACACAGGGAAGAGAACATCATGGTCAGTTAAAGGGAATTCACAGGGACACTAATGTACTTGGACCGAAGATCCTCACATTAAGAAAAAAAAATCGATTTCTATGTTCTTTAGCCTGAGAATTGCAGGTAATGTTGCACACATTTTTTTGTTTGGCTAGACTCAGATAATGAATAAATGTGCTTGTCAAATGCCTTTTTTTTGTTTTCCCCAAATTGATTAAATCACTTTTACTCAACAATTGACATGAAATAAACCAGAAATGCATGACCACTTACGTTCATGGCCACACCACGGACACGTGGCCAGCAGTTCCTCTTGGCCTTGTACTTGTGGTAAGCACGACCAGCCTTCAGGATGGGCTTGTCAATACGTCCACCGCCAGCAACCACACCTGGTGAAGATGAGGCTCAATCATTACTCACAAGGCACAGGCAACAGGACTATATGCATCACTCACATATAAATAATCGACTAAATCGATTGCTGTGATTAAACACATAATCCTGTACTCTATTTTCCCTTTTTTGTTCATTAATTGTAATCGAGGCAATGTTTGAAATAATCGTGATATTGATTTTAAGTCATATCGCCCAGCCCAACCTTGCTGAAGTCAAATAAAGTTCAAAGGGATGGTCCTTACCAACAACAGCTCTGTTGGCAGAGCCAATGACTTTCTTGGAGCCAGAGGGAAGCTTGACTCTGGATTTCTTGGTCTCTGGGTTGTGGGAGATGACTGTGGCGTAGTTTCCAGATGACCTTGCCAGCTTGCCCCTGTCACCTGGCTTCTCCTCCAGGCAGCAGACGATGGTACCCTCAGGCATCACACCAACAGGGAGGACATTGCCAATGTTCAGCTGAGCTGTGGGATAGACAAGTGGGATGAAACAAATGATGTAAGTGTGTTACCCAATACAAAAAAAAGGAAAGACCGACATGTTATCTCCGGTTTACTTCCTGTATCAGTGAAATAGGTGGCCGCCTTTTTAAGAGACCGGAAGCAGGTAGGAGTCTATTAATTCCATGGGAGAGTGAACCATTCTTTAGCCCCGTGGTCAATGAACTAAATATTGGACCCAATCGTCACAAGCCACACTAAAATGATTTTTTTCAGAGACATCAGGAGAAAATCAACTTTATTATCGACCCGTCTGTCCCAGCAACACTCTCGCAGGATCTAGCACCAGTAAACATAAGACGTTTGTGAGATCTGCCGTCAGACAGCGCCCACTTAGGAGACCATTTGTAGGATTAGTGTACCATTTCGCCTCTGGTTGCTCCAATTGGGATGGTCTATTTTTCTAAATCAACCTTTGATGTTACTTTGAGATGACAGGGAAAACGTTGATCGCGGTAGATGCCATCTTTGTGCATACGAAAGCCTAGTGAAACACCACAATGTCTGGTTTAGGCCCTTACCCTTCTTGCCGCAGTAAATGAACTGTCCAGTGTGGATGCCCTCAGCAGCAATGAAGAGCTCTGTCCTCTTCTTGAAACGGTAGGGGTCACGGAAGGTCACTTTGGCTAGGGGAGCGCCACGGCCAGGGTCATGGATGATATCCTGAGGGGGAAGGAATAACCAGGGTAAATAACCTAAGATACTCACATGAAGACCAAGTCAGATCCGTCTGCATGAGTTTAATGAAGTTTAAGATTCTGTGTGCATTTAGTTACCTTCACAATCCCCTTGATGTATCCATGACGTTCAGCGAAGTCAATGTGACGGAGTTTAGCAGCACCCTTCCTGTGCTTTACGTGAGCTCTGAATACAGAGCCTGCACCTTTTCTCTGTCCCCTGATAACACGTCCCATCGTGTCCTAAAGAAAAATACATGGCAGTTTTAAGTCTATGACTGCATCACTCAGTCCTAGGACATCATAACTCATTGTAAGTGGGGACAATGTACTACTGTGCACTGTAACTTCGAGGTCATGGTGGGGTGTAAGATCTATTCTCTATCAGATATACAGTAGTGCAGTTCAGTGGTTCTCAAAACTTCTAAATTTCAAGGACCCCCTTAACGGGTCCATTTGGTTTAATTTGTATACTGTCAGAGTTACAGACTTGTTGGGGTACATTTAGAACCCCTTCAAGGAACCCCAAGTCCCTGGACCCCACTTTGAGAACCACTGGTAGTTGAACAACATAATTTGTACCGATGCAAACATTAGCATGCAAGTTAAGCTGTGAATCACACCAGCTCTCATTGGCCCCCTTTAACCACATAGTTACGTTTACCTAGTATCTACCTTGCTACACGTAATGATAATTGTAAACAGAAAGCCAGTGAGAGAGCTGGCATGAAGCACGATTCACCGCTTAGTTAGCATGCTAATGTTAGCATTGCCGCAGAAAATCTGGCTCATAAAAAAGGCACAATTGTAAAATAATCACTTTAAGAATTAACGACATATTATTCGGCTGTTGTCTAAAAAATAATGTTAAGTTTGAAGCGGGAAGTTTATCAAGAATAGCCAACACTACCGGTCTTCTTGCTATCGCTTCACACGGATAGTACTACACCATGTCATCACGGAGTTACACACACATATTAGACATCAAAACAAGAACGTGATCTTTAAATAGTAAGTGAGCCGTACTCTTCTGACTTTGTTTTGTATAATCTAGTGGTGATTTTGGGTGGATGGACTTTAAATTAACATGATTTAGATTAGATATTGTACAGAGAATTAGGCCGAAGCTCCCATACCTAAACTCCGTTGACGGAAAGAGGAAGTGGAAGGGAACGAGCGGCTGTTTTCTTCCGGGGAACATGCCAGGGGGGTTATGGGAAATGTAGGCATCGAGACGATTGAATAAAGGCTAATAAAAAGGCGTGTAAAGTAACCAAGTACATGTACTCAAGTACTGTACTTAACTACAATTTTGAGGTATTTTTTACTTTACTGGGGTATTACCAATTTTCAATAATTTTTACTTCTACTCCACTACATCTCAGATGCAAATATTGTACTTTAGTTACTAGTTATTTTGAAAATGTTGAATTTTATTACAAAACCACTTCAAACCACTTTTTATACATGACATACTTGTGAAATGGGACTGCATAATGAGTAATTTTATTTTTGGTACTTTAAGTATATTTTTATGCCAATACTTTTGAACTCAATTCTCAACTCTTACTCAATGTTGAACACCAGACCTTTACTTGTAACAGAGTATTCCTACATTGTGGAATTGAAACTATTACTTAAGTAAAGAATGTCAGTACTTATTCTACCACTGCCACTGTACTTAAAAAAATACATATATATATTTGATCTTTTATTGACAGGACAGTAGGCTGACAGGAAATGGGGAGAGAGAGATGTGGAGTGACATGCAGTAAAGGCCGGGATCGGGACTCGAACTCGCAACACGCTGTCAGACTGCACTGAGCCTATAGTGCCTGGACCACTACGCCAGCAGTCCAGGCCACCACTGTGTTTTATCAACAGTTTCCAAAAAGTACAGAGGTACAGTTATACAATAATGCTAAAAGGATAACCCATTTTGACATATATTCCAACTTTTCATAATTTTTCTGTTATATGTTTAGACCTATGACAGATTACTCACGGAAATGTTGTCAGTTACTGAATACAAATGACATTCAAATTAGTTTAATTATCCCTTGGATTATAAAAATGTAATCTAATCTGAATACTTTGAAGTCATACACCTTATTTAAAAGATAAATTAAAAAGTTCTACCGATATTATTACTTTCTCTTTAAACATCTCAACACATTATTAATGCGACTATATTCAAATAAACGTTTTGCAAGTTGTAAGGCAAGTTGGACTTGCCAGGCATGCTTTTCATGAGGTAATAATTACCATGAATAGTATTGATGGTGCCACCTCTTCAATTTCAACCACACCTCCTATGTCTCCCAGTGTCTCCCAGTGTCTCCCCCCATAATCAAGGCCCTGTTAACCTATATTACCCCCACCCAGCTCTGTTTACACATTTCGCTATTCTTTATGAATTTATGTTTTTCCCCCACATGCTCTGGCAGTATAATAATATGTACATGATATTTGATTGAAAAGTCACCAAAAGTTGCAATGTGACTGATGTTTACTGTACATATGTCTTAGTTTTGTATGAGTTTAGTTGTACTTTGCAATATAACCATAATGTTTCCCATGCCAATAATTCCATTTGGATTGGAATATCTGTCTGTCTGTCTGTCTGTCTGTCTGTCTGTCTGTCTGTCTGTCTGTCTGTCATTGGGCAGGGTGCAGAACCTGAGGTGTGGATTCGGATGGCAGGTGTCTGGATTGAGAAAGGGGGGTCCTGCTGCTGAACTCTCAGTGGCGTGTTGACATTGCCAGATTATTGGCAGATGCATTGGCATTACTATGTAAAAAAAAGTTGCTGGTAACACCTCTTCAGTTTCAACACCACCTCACAGTCACTGACCCATCAATGTCTCCCTCCATAATCAACAACCCCTTAACACCTCCCCGGTAGTGACCCTCCCACTCTCCAGCTCAGCGCATCATCAAGGACAGGCACCACCACCACCCCAGCTACAAACTGTTCATACATACACCTACAACGACCGCAGCCAGGCAAGGAGGCTACCGTATATAAAGGGCAAGACCACCAGGTTTCCTTTAGTGGTGGGAAAAAAAGTTCATTTCAGTGAACGAACGATTTTGTTCACGTTCATGGCAACGATTCGTTCAAATGATTCGTTCACGTTCTCGTTCAGTGCGCTATTTTCTAGTGTTCAAAATTTACTTGAGTAAAAGTACAAAAGTATTGGCATCAAAATATACTTAAAGAACCACAAGTAAAAGTACTAACATATTTGAAAATAGGAGATCTACAAGCTCACAACGCGTCGCATCGCGACGCGTTGCCTAGGTCTAGGTATAAACTAAGTAGGGCTAAAGTGGTTAATGTATGTTTTATAATGTGTGTAAAACACCATCACGGGAGCGTTTTTTTTTTTACGTCGCGCGTGAACGTACAGTAACAGTTTCAGAAAGTGAACGAGCTCGTTCACGTTCACGGCAAATGAACTAGTTCTTTTTAACGAATCGATCATGAGCGACACATCACTAGTTTCCTTACAGCTTCCACCTGGCTACTATCAGACTGTTGAACAAGACATGACCACCGCCTGTCATCAGGCTGGAATTGGCTAATTTCACCCACTTCTTTACACCTGTAAACCTGTGACGTGACAATAAAGATGATTCCAACCAACCACCACTTTGATATTTTTGAGCTCGCTGTTTTTTCCCTTCTTTTTTATTGTTTAACATACATTTGTTAGTATATTGTTATGTTTATCTGTCTGTCTGTCTGTCTGTCTGTCTGTCTGTCTGTCTGTCTGTCTGTCTGTCTGCCTGCCTGCCTGCCTGCCTGATTATAGTTACTTGTTTTCTGTAGTCTGATTACATAATTCTGATTACTACCAAACCCTTAATGGCATGGTTTGTTCAATACATTGTCATTGTCTCCGCCAGGCCGAAAAGGTCTGTCCGTCTGTCCGTGTGTCCGTATGTTTGTTGCCCCCCTTGTTCTGTGGACAGCTAATCTCCGGCACTGTTGGCTTGATCGCAGCGAAACTGTGCACACACAGTCCCTGGATGCCAATTCAGAACCTCTGCCACATGGGCCTGTTATAGCGCCACCAGGAGGCCACTTTTTGCTAAACATTATTTTTATATTACTTCTACAAATCGGTACATATTATCTCTTTAGTCAAGTTATCAAGACGGATCCGTCCGATCTGTCCGAACCTACCTGACCTGGCGGAGACCTGTGCTCCGAGGAGCACTTTTTCTAGTTCTAAAATATTTTAAGTCTGATGACATCACATCTACACCTATGTTCTACCTCCCTTAAATGACAACACAGTTTGACATTTACTGAAAGTATAGTTTTAGTTAGAAGATCAGGTATCTGACTGGCATTGAATGAATACAGCAAATAAATAACAGTGTATAAGTGAATAAATATTTGTTGTATTGTATGTCTTGTTTTGTCCAGCAGGTGGGACCATAAGTCATTCCTCAAAAGCATCAATGAAGCTATACAAAATCAAAACAACAGGTATGATAATTAGACATCTAAAAGATATTGTGTTCTGATGCTTGCCATAGGAAAAGAAAAACTAGAAATATCCAAATAAAGCCCAATAAACTCCAGGAACAAGAAGATCCACACTGGCAACATTGTCCCATGGGTTGCCTTGCCTTACTCTGCTGAATATGCTGGCGATTGGCACACTCTCATTCCACCTTATATAACAGTCAGCTGGACAGGGAGGGACTAGCAACCAGTTGGACAACATTTTTAGAGAAGGCAGGTGTTAATACTGCTCCACACTGTAGGTGTGTACGGAAAGCACACAGTGTACGCTGCCAGTGTCAGATCAGTTATGGCGTCATTAAATATACTCCTATGCTCAGTGATTCATGGTGAGTCAGAAAAGAAACCCATTCATGTTGAGTCTTGCTCATGATATGGCCAAGCTGTTGTGGGCCTGATCTTCAAT
Organism: Gymnoscopelus microlampas; assembly: GCF_963454915.1. Lineage (NCBI taxonomy): Eukaryota > Metazoa > Chordata > Actinopteri > Myctophiformes > Myctophidae > Gymnoscopelus > Gymnoscopelus microlampas. Next base: position 24,467,158 of record NC_139954.1, read on the forward strand.
TGACTTCCGCTCACACCCATATTTGATTATTTGGCAGCAACTTTATCTTCAATTACATGATAGGATAAGATGTAAGACAACACTTTAAAATGTGTTGTTGGTACATGGATTAAACTGAGTTTGGAGATTATGAGCCTCACAGACTGGTTGGCATCTGAAGCCCCCATCCAATTACCTCTGGTATACTTGATCCCTGTGACATATGGTCACTATACCACCCAACACACCCCCACATCCCTTCCCCAAATGACTTTACTGCACCTATACATACACATGGCCTGTGTAAAGCTTTGGCTAAGGACATTTGAAACCTATGACCAGAAGCCACACCAGATGTCTTGTCCAGTTTCCAAGCAGCCCAGTGGAAGCAGGAATTGTGTACACGTGCATAGGCTGGTGTGTTTTGGTGTTTTTTTAGACTAGTGGTTTCAACTACCAAGGGACAATTTAATTTCTGTATTATTAGACAGGCCAGAAGAGATTATGTATAAGAATGACTATTCAGATAATGACAGTAATTCTGTGCTAAAACTAATTTAATTTAACAAAAATCTTCTCTGGAGGTCACACTGGCACAAAATATTTCAAATCAGGGTCTGCAGCCTAATTATCAATTTGGGGGTCCTTGACAGCAGTCGTTTGAGAACCACTGCTCTAGACAGGTCACTGCGACAAATCCCTTATTCCCTTATTTAATTATTAATTTGGGATATACACAACAGTATATTTTTTAAATATATATTTTCAGTGTTTTCAGGATTTAGCTAGTGGTGTGGAGATTTGTCCAATGTTGTGTCATGTAAACATGAAGTTGGGTTCAATCAACATACATGTACAGTTACAGTAACTAACAGCTGCAAAGTCCTTGTATTTTCTGTGTTGGCCTGAGAGGTGTACTGTGAGAGGCAGTGGTGTAAAGTAACTAAGTAGGCTACATTTACTCAAATACTGCTGTACTTAAGTACTTTTACTTTACTGGCGTATTTCCAATTTTCAGTACTTTCACTTTTACCCCACTACATCTCAGAGGCAAATATTGTATTTTTACTCCACTACAATTATTTGAAAACATTAGTTATTACTGTAGTTACTTTGCAGATATAAGTATTATATTATAAAACATACATTAACCACTTCAGCCCTATGTTATACATAGGCTGTTTGAAAATAGTCTTATAGTCCATCTTGTAGATCAGCTATTTTCAAACATTTTAGTAATCTTACTTTTGGAACTTTAAATATATTTTCATGCCAATACTTTTGTACTTTTAATAGGTAGCATTTTGAACACAGGCCTTTTACTTGCAACAGAGTATTGTTATATTATGGTACTGCTACTTTTGCTTCAGTAAAATACCTGAGTACTTCTTCCACCGGTGGTTCAATCAACATACAGTTACAGTAACTAACAGCTGCAAACTCAAAGTCCCTTGTATTTTCTGTTCTCGGCCTGAGAGAGAGGTGTTACTGTGAGAGGTTGGCCTAGCAAAACGGACCTATCGCGATGTTTGCCCTGGGAACTTTAGTGTAGTGTTGGTTATCTCGCGGTAACCCAGCGTTCGGTCTCTCATTCCACCACGGTCAAGACAGCCAGAAGGGGGGATTCAACTCAACAGCTCCGACACAAAAAAATATTCATTTGGGGAAACAACCCGAAAGGATAATTTATTAAAAAAACAAGCAAGATTTGTTTAATTTATTTATACAAAGTAAACGTAACTTAACACAACCGATTGTTAACTTAAAAATCCGCGTTTTCGTTTTTATTTTATTTTATTTGTTTCTGGCTAACTGGGTCGTGCTAACAAAGAAAAGCCTTTTCTCTTCAGAAAATAATCCCCCACTATTCTCTTTAGTTATGAGTCATGTGGTCGTCGATAATTCACACGGTCTAGAGCAGCAGGTAAGCACTTTTATTCCAATGTATAAATATATATTTGTTTATTACATCTGAACTTGAATACTCTTTAAAACAAACTCATTTGAAACAGCGGAAGATATTATATCACAGGGCGATTTTGTCGTGAGGGCTTTGCTAGCTGCTAAGCCGCTAGCCAGCCGTGGTGGCTAACGGCTTAATGCTTTAGTCGCACAAGCGTTTTATTCGACAAAAGACAGTCTGAACCGTCTTTATTTTTCAATTAAAAACGTATTTGTGGGTCACGCGACGAAGTTTTAAATGAATCTTTAAGGTAAATGGTTAAAATGGTGGAGGTTGTGTCGCCGTCGAAAAGCTTGTGATGGCGGAGCTCATTATATAGCTGGTTTGCCAGTTAATTAGGTCGACCAACTAAAACGTGATTTGATTCACTTTTCACTGTAATAACAGCCAATCAATCCCACAGAGACGTTGATGTTTGTTCGACGGTATCGTTTACTAAATAATACTTAAAACGCAGCAGTTTAATGCACGTTCGCGAGCATTTTTGGATACCGGCCGGCGTTCTGTGTAGCATGAGCTGCTAGGCCTTAAAATACAAGATACAAGGATTCGTCAGTGACGCAAACCTCACGCGGAAGAACCCCAGACCAATGTTGCCATGTTGGCTTATTATAAGCGACTTTAGGCTTCTTTTTTATGTGAAGTTGCTAGTTAATATTGGTAATTGCGGTTTTTGGGCTAGTTTATAAAGCGTAGTTGCTTATTTTGGCTTGTTTCTAAAGTGTAGTTATTTGGGGTTATTACACAATAGTGTAATAATATAATGTGAATATTTTCATTGTAATCACTCTCAAATGAATATGTGACAAGGCCTACTTGTCTGTGGGGCCCCATCTGAAAATACTGTAAGCCAGCGACCCCCATACAACATTTGTGTTAACATGTTTTACACATTTTCTAAAAGAGCTTTTGCGACGCGTTGTGAGCTTGTAGATATGCTATTTTCAAATCGCCTATGTCTAAATACAGTAAGTTTGAAGTGCTCATGATGTGACGTAGTTGCTTCTTTTGGGCTTGTTTTCCTAGACTTGGTTGCTTATTTATCTCGCTGACTCTGGCAACACTGCCCCTGAAACTACGCAAGAGGTCGAGCCCGCCAGGGCCCCACGAAGCTACAGCCTACACTAATTTCCGACTGTTTGTGACGTTGCTGACTTATCCTAGGTGTATTCTGATACTAGGCCCCTATGAGCATGAAACGTGGCGCAGGAAAAAAAACGGGTTGCGGCGAATTTAGTTCCTCTTTGGCACCATGCCGGGGAGACAATAACTAATATATTTTATTGTTGTACTAAATGTTAGGTAGGTATATGTTTAGCTTGCTGGTTGATATTTTTTTCCGTCGGTGCGAACAATTTAGTTTGTTTGTACTCATTCTGTCAAGTCTGAGAAAGCAGAAGATAGGTTGCACGTGATTAAATGTAATATAGTTATGCAGACGGCGAAGGCCTGTTCATCTGTGATGGTTGATTTGAGCCGAGACCCTACTAAAGCCAAATATGATTGCAACAGGTAGATGCTTAGAAATAAATAACATGACTCTTAAGTTTAGCTGAAAGACGACCATTTTAACAAGCCATTTAAACGGCAATGTTTAATGTTTTTTTTGTGTTATTAATGCAGTCTTCATTCTGAACCTACACATTGCAACTCAGAAACAAATTAACACTTTCTAAAATGGCTCCTTTTTCCCTAGCTTGCTGTCCTAGACTTGAACTCTGCTGACGGACAGGGTGGAGGCACTGGCAGTAAGTATTGATCTAGTCTTTGCTTAACAAGTGATATAAATGAAATCCATTAAAATATGCCCAGTAAACATTCGTAACATTTGCACCCAACCTGAATGATCTGTGAACCAGAACATTATATCTCATTTGAATTTGATAAATTATTCCTGTTATATTCTATTTTATCCTGCAATAACCACTCTTTTTTTCCCTTACACACAATTGTTTTTGATAATGCTGAACAGTATGTAACACAAAATGTTTTCTCTTCTCAACCTCAGGGCGTTACATTCCACCTCACTTGAGGAACAAAGATGCTTCCAAAAATGGTGAGCTTTATCTCTAATATCTTGTCAGCCACTCTCGGACCATAAACAATGTTTTAGTTCACTTGTAGCTTTATATTCTCTCTACGGTGAAGCACAGTAGCAATAACAGAACAAAATTCTGATGTGACATTTAATAGTTTCTTACTTGGATAAATGCTTAGGCATTCCTCCTTCAGATGTAAGACCAAGTCAGGAAAGTGTCAAATTGTTTGACTCAATAAATTGTCCTTGCAAATGGAAGTGCCGTGGTAATGGCACGGTTTGGATGATGCACTGCCTTTGCTGCTACTTGAGCTAAAGACTGCCGAAATGAATAAATTGTATGTGTTAGTGTGAGAGACATGGAACGTAAGCCACTTAAAGTTGATTTTGTGACTGAGCATCATGGCGTGCATTGGCACAGGTAAAGTAGGACAAGTGGTCCATAGGCTTGAACTGGATATGGCCTTGTTGCTCACATTCAGTTGATCACAAATGAAAGTATGGAAGTAGGCCAATATTTGTTGACCTTAAGTAGTTTAACATTTGATTTCTCTCCAGATCTTGGGAGATCAGTATTTATCCGTTTCCCTTTCATTTCTTTGGGAGCTGTTGACTTACCGTAATTTATTTCAGAGTGGCAGTTATGATGGCTAGAATGAGAGGACAAGAAAGTGGTAGGTTGTTACTCTAATAAAGGCATGAGCATACCCAAAATCATTCAACCGCCAGTCTTGGTTGTTGCGTGCGTTGTACGCCTAAGTAGTTTTGTCTCTCTCTTATCGACATTAAAGTGAGATGCATTGTATCTCATGCATACTCACAAGTCTAGGCCATAATCTCAATTTGCACTTTTAATATCAGAAATCATGGTACTGACTGTCTTTGTGGCATTACACACTTGACTTTTTTTTCCCGTTTTGCTGTTTTCTTATTCCACAGCAGGAAATGGTTATTCCGCTGGTAGACAGTGCGGTTATTCTGTGGCACCAGTAAACCTCTGTAAGTCCCTTCTGTCTGCTTTCGCTGAGGGCATCCTGCATTCCCAAATGCATGAAATAGCCATTTACACACCAGCAAAGCCAGTGTGAAGGGGGAGAGGGCTAGTTTATATACACACTCTACACTTCAAGGTCAAGACCACTTTGGTTGAGGTTTGGGTTGTGTAGTTACCTTGCCATGATATAACTCCAAAGATGGACAAGAAATCAAATTGCTCCATTGAGTTAAATTGTATGCTGAAACGGCTCTCAAAGTCGTAAACAAACGCAAACAAAGTTGATTCAAACAATATAGAATATCACAAAACCCAGTACTGTTGGTTTTTTAAATAAAAATGTTAACTTCCTGTTGATTTTGCTATTTTTATTAATAAGAAAGCCCGGACTGGATCCACAGATCCGGATCTTCAAATGGTAAAATCAGCAGGAAGTTGACATTTTTATAAAAAGAATAAACAATACTGGGTTTTGTGATGTTCTATATTGTCTGAATCTGCTTTGTTTATGTGCTAAAAGAGTGAATTTGAGAGCTGTTTTACCATACAATCTTAAGTCAATGAGGAGCATATTTTGAATTATCAATTTCTAATCAATGGAGCAATTCTATTTCTTGTCCACCTTTTGGAGTTACATCATGGCAAGGTAACTACACAACCCCAACCAAACCTCTACCATAGTGGTTTTGCCCTTTTAGCTTGTCAATGGTCTCCTGGTTAATTAATGAGCTTATCTTTGCTGGGATGCTTTGCACAATTGTGAGAATGCAAGAGGTAACAGGCAGTTGAATGTTAGTTACCCGATTGTCATGTTAAAATGATAAAGGGGAATATATTTTCAAGGCCAGTTTAAATTAGCCTGACGCATGAAGTTATAATATGCATTTACAACTTGGTTTGTGGAGGAGACTGGGAACTCTTTGACACTTAATTATGAATTAATTCTGTATTGTATGCAACAGGAAGCATTTTTCACACGAAAAACACATTTTTCATGTTTCTGAAGTTTCTTCTAAGCAGTACCCACAGCCATGGCAGGCAGAGCGTGAGCAAAGACATAGACATAACTATACTCCTGGATGGGATGACTGTAGGACCGGTAAAACATTTATTAGTCAACCTCAACACCCATACTGCATTAGTAAATAATCACAACCGTTTTTATAGCTTGCTTCCTTACCTTTACTTAGGTTACCCAAGACTGGCCTCTCAGGAGCTTGCCTTTTACCATGCCTACAGTGGGGGCTGGCCAAACAGATGTGGTATACCTTAATGTACCTGCATGTCATGCCAACTATTCAGTTCATCCTAGTATATGGAAATGGCCAGGCCTAAATGAGTGCATAGACAAAATGCTTTGGGCTGGCTACTTGTTGAAAAAGAACCATTGGAACTTTGGTCTAATGCAGTCATAGTTGAAGCTTGCATTTCTAGTTGCTTGTGATGCATGGTGATGGTGCTTTGAAGATTCTGCATTGCACCAATAGTATGGCTGTCTTACTAATGACAGTGAGTCACAATATCTGCAGTTGGACGGTATTGGCCTAGTGATTATTAGCATTGTCTATTCATCCACTTCCAAACTTGAATTTGTGGAAATAATTGACCAAATCAGGCATTTTACGTAATTTAGGAATATAGAAATTCACAGCACTGTTTTACAACTATGTTGCCAGGTTGTATCATATGCCAGCACAGGCATTTCTGGACACTTATCAGGTTACAATCTGAACCACCCTTGGTTTTCTATCTGCGCATGGTAGATGCATACTGTTTGACGTACAGGAAAGTTGAGGAGGAGATGTTTTATTTGGGTTTAACAAAACTCCACATTTGAAGGAACCTGGCACAAAACCAGACTGATCAGGAAAAGATCTGCATGTTAAATGCTTGATTTCATGTGCTTGGATTATAATGTGTAGAACTAGCCCTTCTGTTTTACTTGAATCCACTTCCAGTAGATTTTAATAACGGGCAGAAGCTGTGAACAGTGGTCAGTGATGCCGGAATGACTTCTGTGACTCATTTTTTCAGCACATTTCAAATGCAGGCACCAGCACTTCCCCTCAGTGCATAGTGTGCATTAATAGCAAACTGAATGAGCTTAAATATTTTTGGACTTGGCTGCCATTGTTGGTCTAATCTTTATGATCTGGTTCGGTGTGGAGTCATTTGAGATGCTGCCTATGAATGCCTGTTAGCCTCTGATCCGCCATCGCGTAATTTAAAGCATTTGGCTCGTGTGTGCCTGTTAAAACAAGTTACAAGGTGTTTTCCTTTCTGTGTGCACTTGTAGTCAGCACTGCACTGAATGCACCTACCTGTTGGCCCACAGGTACACATTAGATCTTCTTATCACAGACCTGAGAACAACCTCATCATGCCTGCCTGGTCCCATCCTCTAACACAAGCATTCAGGCGAAACTAAGCCTAGATCTGTTTGCCTGGGAATGTCCCCTGATGCTGCTATGGCATAGTCTCAGTTACTAGGCAAGCTTCACCTTGGTGATGCTAACTGTATTGTCCCCCTACCAGCCTCTTCCTCAGCCCATGCTGATAACGGTGTGGCCAATGATGGGAATGATGATACAGCCAGTGTGCACAGCTGGGCAGATCGTTGTGGTAATTGTCCCTCTACGGCAGAGAAGTCAGGGGCATAGCCTGATTAATCTTTTGGGACAGACATTTCCACAAGTATAAAACTAGAAAAATGTGCCCCTAGGAGCCAGGCCAGGTATCTTATTGTGGGCCAGCAAAGTTTGGAATCCAGTCACAGGTGGAAATTGGCGTGGCGTATTTGGGGATTTGTGTAATAATCCAAGGCAAAAAATCTGTTGGAATTTTATGACCTATGGTTCAAGAGCTAGGTCAAAAAGCGAATGTGCCGGTTAAAGCGCCGATTTGAAAAATGTAGGGCAACCTTTCTTTCTTGGCCTAGAGGGAATGTATGTGCAAACATTGGAAGCCAAGGAAAGAATATAAAAAAAACGGACAGATTCGTCTTGATCACATGACCATAGAGATGATGTGTACTGATTTGTGTGGTGTTTGGACAAAATCTGTAGACAATAGACATAATATAAAAAATGTGTTTTGCAAAAGTCGGCCTCTAGTGGCGCTACAACAGATTTGGTGCAGAGGTTTTTACATGGCCTCCAGGAAGTGTGCATGCGAAGTTGTTCGTCAAGTCGTCCAATGGTGCTGGAGATTAGCTGCTCACAGACGGAAGGACGCGCGGACACACACACACACACACACACGGACGGACAGGGGCGAAAACAGTTTCGGCCGCGCCTTCGGCTGGTGGACGATAACATACCTCTGTGATTCAATGGTGACTTTTAAGCATCAACTTCTCCTAATTAGTTTTTAAGGGAATTAAATTTGCGTTATTTTCTTTGTGTGTGGATGTCTTCTGATTATACAGCATTTCTTAATTTGCGGGGAAAGATATCCCTTGAGAACATGAGACATGAATGTTTGAGAATATATTGTTCTTGTGAATCACTAGTGACAAAATGTTTCCTGACGGGGAAGAAGCCTTATCATTCTGCTAAGCTTCAGTTTTATTCTAGAGTTGTGTGTTGCCACTAGCCAACCAATAAAATTGGGCAAAAAAAGTAACATTTTAAATCTGGCCCTGAGAGCAATAAAGTATCCCCTTCTTCTGACACACCAGATAAACAGTTCTACACTACCGTACAACTCTTCTCCCCTTTTCATTATGTTCTCTCCTGTCTCCAAAGATTCACCCGGATGGGACGGTGGACGCAGCAATGGATTTGTGAACGGGTACCACGACAACCGCACGAACGGAGGCTTCGGAGGGCGTGGTGGACCCCCTCGCAATGATAGAGGTGGGCGTGGCAGCTACCGTGGTAACAGGGGCGGCGGCTCGTTTAATCAGCCAATGCAAAATGCAGGTGGGGAGGCCTTTTGTGCCACTCTGTAACTGTAGCCATAGTAGTAGCAGCATAGATTTAGATGGACAATGGATTATTTTACCCCCACCCTCAGTAGCTATATTTGTACATGTATTAAGGGTAGTTTAGACAATTTATTTATATTGATAGTTCGCTGCAATTGCTGCCGGTCATCTAAGACGAAATAACCGTTGGATGGTTTGAACGAAAGTGAAGTTGTTCTACTCGGAACGGAACAGCAATGCTCTCATAGGTAAGACTAATTTGGGGCTGTGTTTTTCTTTTGCTGTATCATTGATCGTCTCTCTGTTAAATAGCAGGGTTTGGAGGAGATGGTGGCTGGGGAGGAGCTCAAAGAGATGCTGCCTATAACAGCTTTGGGGGACGAAACGATAGGGGCAAGTCTGCCTTCTTCAATGACCGTGGGACAAGTAACAGAGGAAGGTGAGTCAAGATTGTGGTTAGCCCTATAAATCCATTTAAATAGGGTCCTCTTTGAGCGAGTGGCTTAATTAACATCTGTTGAATTTCTTTATGCAACTGCACGTGTTGACCTTGGTTTTGTTTGTGCATTGTAGGTACGAGCGTGGGGGCTTTGGTGGTGGCGGAAACAGCCGCTGGCAGGAGGACTCCAATGAAGAGGATTGGTCCAAAATTGGCCCAAACAATGAGCGCCTGGAAAAGTAAGGCCAATTAGAGACATTACGTTTGATCCTCCTGGTGTGTCTGACAGCACTGTCATTGTACAGGACTTAAATTGAACGTACAGGGTTAAAACATGTTCTGTGGTAGCGCCCTGGACATGTACCCATGCACCTGCTAGTGCTAGTCGTCAAATCGACCTGCACCTTCAAAGACGAGAAGATAAATGAAGTGCTGGGCGACGGGTACCTATATAGAATTGGGTAACATACTTCACCCAGGTCACAACGTGACTTTGTTGGTATAACGTCTCAACCTATATCCACTGGCATGAAAGAATGAAATAGAACCTTCTTCTTTGACTCTAACCTTTGTGAATATTGTTTTCCTCCTCCAGTGAGCTGTTCTCCGGGAGCAACACTGGGATTAACTTTGAGAAATATGATGACATTCCTGTGGAGGCCACTGGAAACAACTGCCCGCCCCACATAGAAAGTGTAAGTCTACGCTCACGCAAGAGGTTCCAGTATTATTCATTTATTCCGTGGTGGGTTTGATCTAAGTGCAATGTTTGAAGGATAGTGGCGTAGCAGCAGAGGTGAATTTTAGCTTCAATGTGGTTTTCTGCACAGACACTTGCAGAAGCACCAGAAGGGCTCTTGAGGCCCAAGTACAGTAATGAGCAGTGCAAATGTCTGTTATGATTCGTTTCAAGATTTCTGAAAATACACTTTTATTGAACACAATATAGTATAATCTTAGCTTTATGATGTTTCTTTAACCCTATCCCTAGCCAAGTAAGATAAGTTAATATCTCTGAGGGAATCTGTCAGTTGTCTTTGTGTTTATTTCACATATTTACTGTAACGTTACTGTGTGATACTCGCATTAAATAGCAGGACTATGCCTACTATTCCTTGAACTAATGATGATCCTTAATCAGCATGGCTTGCGTCATTGTTGTCTACATTGTCTTCCTTATAATTGTTGTTCTAATCTTATCAGTTAAGGGCAAAGTTTCTCCTTTATGCTTTACTTACATGTGTGAATTAACCTGGAAATGAAGCAGAGCCATCTCCTTTACTTATGTAAAATTATTTTTTTTTTAAACAGTGACTGTCCTATTTCAGCAGCAGCGCTGGGTGCATGTTTTGTAAACACTGACATGAAATGACGAGTCTGTTATACTGATGTGTGTGCTTATGATTTTAGTTCCATGATTTGGACATGGGGGAGATCGTCATGGCCAACATAAATCTGACAAAGTACACTCGGCCCACTCCGGTCCAGAAACATGCCATCCCCATCATCAAGTCTAAGAGAGACCTGATGGCTTGTGCCCAGACTGGTGAGTTAAAAAATGATGCATACTTTTATTGTTTTATACCTGATAACAGAAAGTCTTGTCACATTCATGATTTTTCACTTGCTGTTACTAATTGTAGTAAATTTGTAGACACGGTATTAAGCTCAGCCTCTAGGTGTTTTTCTATACACACTAGGGAAACAGAAATACAGCTGTTGGAACAACTCCTGTGCTTTAGTTATAGTGTTATATTTTAAGGTGGTGTTTGAATAATTAATGGACTCCATGTTCGTCCCCTGCTGTATTTCAGGTTCTGGTAAGACTGCTGCGTTCCTGCTACCAGTGCTGAGTCAGATCTACACTGAAGGGCCTGGAGATGCCGAGAAGTCCGCAAAGAACAGTGGCCATGTACGGAAATCAATCTGTTATTATACACATTATTATAATTTTATTTGTCTTCAATTTATATCGTTTTGACACAATTCTCTCTCTTAATCTCCAGGATAATGGAAAGTATGGACGCCGTAAGCAATACCCCCTTGCCCTGGTTCTTGCTCCTACCAGAGAGTTGGCCTTGCAGATCTACGATGAGGCGAGGAAGGTAAGCTAGTATACTGGTGCCTGACAGTTGACACTATGCGCAAACATACACATGCAGTCTGTCATAACGGGTGTATAGCTTAAAGCCTAAGTATGTTTCTTTCCATTCCCCACTCTGTAGTTTGCCTATCGCTCCAAGGTGCGTCCCTGTGTGGTGTATGGTGGCGCTGATATTGGCCAACAGATTAGGGACCTGGAGAGGGGCTGCCACCTACTGGTGGCTACACCCGGGCGTCTGGTGGACATGATGGAGAGGGGCAAGATCGGTTTGGATTACTGCAAGTGAGTCTAGATGTTTCATCAAAATGTGCTTATGCTACCAGTAGACGAGCGAAAATCCTTGTACAAATCTGTCCTGGGGCTAGTCACCTGGAGCTAGTTAGGCCATCAGTTAAGCATTTTTTTTTTACATTAAATTAAACCTGCACAATTCAATATGTAGTCCAGGCTTGGGTATTAATTAATTCATCCGCCACTGCCAGCGGTTTTACCTTATTTTGAGTCCTTTTGACGATCCACAATTTTTTTTCAACCCGGATGTAAACAAACAATGTCTCGTTGGCAAGACTAGTCTCTCCTTTCCACCGGAAAAAAAAAAATTGTAACCGCGATTGTCCGTTCTGTAGTTGGCGGCAGTTGAATATAGCTTGTTTTCACCAAAAACGCAATTTGGGGAAAGAAGTCAGAGATAAATGTTTCTATAAATCTGATAACATTGCAGTGGCCAGTGTGATATTGTTTTGGGCGCTGCAACTGCCCCTATATGTGAGGTTTGGACCCCCACTCATTGCACCCCCCCAACCCTGCGCTGTGATTGGCCACCAGTGTACCCCCCTAACCCTGCACCGTGATTGGCCACCATTGTACACTGGTTGACTCTATTCAGGACTGTGATTGGCTAGTGAAACACATGACACATGTGCAGTCCTATAAATAGGACTGTGCACTTAATAAAACACATTTATGTTTTTTTTAAGTGAATCACCCACTGTGATGACCACTGTGACCACACCGCCCACTTCACACTGGGTGTGATTTTTTTTTTTTTTTTTTAAAGACGTAATTTCCGGGTTTATCCTTCTCTGGAAGTCAAAGCAGCATTCATAGGTTGGCGAAGACCGCCCTTTAGCGTAATCTAAAAAAATACAATGATGACGTACGGTAATATTACGTCTTTGGTGGTGAAGCGTTGGATTTGAGATGACGTAATATTACGTCCTTGGCAGTCAATGTGTTAATATGGTGTCTGTGTAATTACCTGCAGCTACCTTGTGCTGGATGAGGCTGACCGTATGTTGGACATGGGCTTTGAGCCCCAAATCAGACGTATCGTGGAGCAGGATACAATGCCACCTAAAGGCATTCGCCAGACCATGATGTTCAGTGCCACCTTCCCGAAGGAGATCCAGGTACATAGATGGGCAAATAATCCTTCATTAATTATCTAGCATATCGCGAGAACCGATCGATCGACTTCAAACACGGGTTGCATAGGTGGCTTTCCAGAAGCGCCCACCCAACCGATATGCCCATATATGGGCATATGCTGATGCTGATGACGACAGGTATCTCTATATATGGGCATAAATAATGGGCAATCTTGTATATAGAAATACCCATTTCTTTAATTGAATTAATTGAATACCTTCATTTTGATCGACTTAGATCTTGGCACGTGATTTCCTTGAGGACTACATTTTCCTGGCTGTTGGTCGTGTTGGCTCCACTTCTGAAAACATCACCCAGAAGGTGGTCTGGGTGGAGGAAAGTGATAAGAGGTCCTTCCTTTTGGACCTTCTAAATGCCACAGGTGAGACAAATATGACAGATTTCTTTTTTTAACTTTAAACAAATAATGCTAAGCTAATATTGACATGTCTACATCCTTGTAAATAAGTGTATTGACTAGTCTAGAACCCAACAGCAAAGAGCTGTCCTGTTTACTAGACATAACTCAAATCTAAATGCAGTAATCCTTGTTAAGTGGTTAGCAGTCAGGCACACAAACAAAACCATGTTTTATTTAAGGGGGATTCTTCTCATTTGGGTCGTGTTTTTAAGGGGTTGCTTCTCATTTGGGTCTATCAAAGCTGTTACAGTTGTATTAAGCAGCCTAAAGTTTACTGGACGGTTTGGTTTTATCTAGTCATTCCCAGTGAGGTTCAGGAAAATGTGCCAGAGACCCCAGAGAAGCCTGGTAAGTATGAGCATACTGTACTTAAGTCTGACCCACAAGCCAGAAACATCACATTCCACAACTCACTCCCTGCTCCCTTCCCACCTACCCACCCACCACCCCCTGCTCCCCAACTGAAATGCCTGCTCAGTTTTTGTTTTGTCCCCTCTCCCTTCTCATTTGCGGTATTAGGACCTAGAACCAGCAGTTACTAGTTACTCTCTTGAGACGGACTGTTGACTTGCACAATTTTCAAATGCTTCCATCAGACTGTCTGTACATTGAGGCGCTGAAAATGCGAAGAGGGGTGTCCGCCTCCCACCTCACTCTCGTTCAGCCTTTACAGTCGCGTGAATCAAAGTAGTCTCTGAAAATATAGCTTGCTGCTTTACAGAAATTGAAATATAAAAATATAAAGATTTTCAAATATATGTTAGTGAACAGAAATGATTAACAGATGAAAGCTTCCGTTTGCGGCTTTCAGGAGGCGTTGTTGGATTCTATATAGCATTAGAAGATTGTGGAATAGTTGTCTGGCTTGAAAGATTAAGCTGTAACACTTAAGCCATACATTAAGTGAAGTAGCAATCTGGGATTGCATTGGAATGAAGTATTATCCTGGTCATTACCCCTTTGAAAAAGAGACGACCTTGTTAGTGCAGCTTTCCTGCATGGGAAGATTTTCAACATCAACATTTGCTTCTGCTGGCTCATCATAGACACATTGGTTGGTTGCCCGTAGAAACAAAGCCCCGGTTTCCATGAGTCAGATGGCTGTGACAGATTGGATATTGGCAAGGATATTGCTAGTTCTCAGTAAACAGGATACTCTCATCAAACGGTGTAGATCCGCTTGGACCTCATAACTACCGGTATTTAAAAGTCCAGGAAAACTGCCATTATTAGATCAAAGACCAAACAAAATTGATTTTCATATTAGTTGCTTGGGATGTCTCCAGTTCCCAAAACCTAATTCATGTTACCAGAAGTTGTGATCTCTTACTCGCAAAGAAATTAGAATATGTTGCTTTTATTTGGATGGATACTGGATTTTTCTTTCTTCATGTATAATCTATGATATGGGCAGCCCTGGCTAAAGCATTCATTAATTATCGCCATGTTAACAGACTGCTGGAGATGGCTAGCTTTGTATCAGTGTTGCCATGCATCATTTCCCCACATCAAAACCGGGTCTGTCAACATGGCCACTGAAATTGCAACCCCCAGGACTACCAGGTCTCAAACAATTACTAGCAAAAATGACACGATGGGACTCATGCCACACTCCTTTAATGTATATAATCCTCCACCTTTTAATGTATTGGGAGATGTACATTGTTTTAGGCTGGGGTCACGGGTGCTTTGAGTAAGTTTGAAGGGTTAACGGAGAATGATTCTATTTAACCTGGAATGGCTGATCCTACCCCACCTCTGCTCTCCCATCTTTTTCTCAAGCTTTTTTTCTGATGGCCATTAATGTAAATGTCTATAACCATATATTTAATGATTAAGTAGCTTAAAAGATGTTACGTGAGGACAGTCATTTATATACACACATATATTGGCTATATGTTGAGAACTTATAGAGGTATAGAAGAAGTAAGGTTAATGGTTGTCAGTCAATGCAAAGCTTCTTTTGCACCCACTGTCTACGTTTTCAGTTGCCATTTCATTTTTCACCATGGGCTCACAGCAGCTGGCATTGTAGTATGAAGACTATTTTATGTTCCTGCTTCCATCTCTTGTATGTAATATGTAATTATGCAGCAATTTCCCAGGTGTTTCGCCCAGGCGGACAGGTTTTGTGGTTGGGTTTAGGCATTATTTCTGTGAGGTTATGGCATAGTGTTTGTGAGGTTAGGTTTAGGCATAGTTTTAGTGCAGTTAAATGTTAGGGTTTAAGCGCAATCCAGGCGAAACACCAAGGAAAGAGGGAGTCCCGTGGCTGCTTCTCAATTTGTTCGCACTTGCTCTTCCTCTCTCTTCCTGCCTGTAGGCAAAGAGTCCCTGACGTTGGTGTTCGTGGAAACCAAGAAGGGTGCAGATTCCCTGGAGGACTTCCTCTACCGGGAGGGCTATGCCTGCACCAGTATCCATGGAGACCGCTCCCAGAGAGACAGAGAGGAGGCACTGCATCAGTTCCGCTCTGGACGGTGCCCCATCCTGGTGGCCACAGCTGTATGTAAACCCCCCACACAAATGCAGTCTATGTGTTCCCATTCTTGTCCCAGGGCCAGACCTTAATTTTAAATATTCCAGGGACAGACCTTGATTTTAAATATTCAAACATTCCAAACTATCTCCTTGTCTAGGTGGCTGCCAGAGGTCTGGACATCTCCAATGTGAAACATGTTATTAACTTTGACCTGCCCAGTGACATTGAGGAGTACGTTCACCGTATCGGCCGTACGGGACGTGTGGGCAACCTTGGTAAAAAACACTTTTTTTTGTTATGAGTCTTATGCACAGCTTTATTAGTATAATTGTTTTAACTTTTGAAAACTTCTTTTGTGCTTCCGGTAAAACATTTAATTACAATTGCCCCATTATTGTTTGTAGGTCTGGCCACGTCGTTCTTTAACGACAAAAACAGCAACATAACCAAAGATTTGCTGGACATCCTGGTTGAGGCTAAGCAGGAGGTTCCCTCCTGGCTGGAGAGCCTCGCCTACGAGCACCAGCATAAGTGCACCACCCGCGGGCGCTCCAAGAGGTACTTGCCTTTTACTGTTCGACATTTCTGTACTTGTAATTACTGGCACAGTAACACGTGTGCCAGCCTGGAGAAACATCAGTATATATTTAGAAGTTTATTTATTTTGTGTAGATTCTCTGGTGGTTTCGGAGCCAGAGACTACCGTCAGACGTCTGGAGGTGGTCCTAGTAGCTTTGGTGCAGGGGGACGTGGCGGGCGCCCCACAGGTGGCCATGGAGGAAACCGTGGCTTTGGCGGAGGTAAGACATCAATAATATATCCGAACTGAAAACATGTCAACACAGTCCAGTCAGCTGTCTAAAAGGAGAAAAAGGCATTGCAAAGGCAATCTGCTCATTAACACCTCATCACTTCCTGGGTTGATGACTGACTTCTGTCCTTTTTCCTCTCAGGTGGTGGCTTTGGTGGTGGCGGCAACTTCTACAGCAATGATGGCTACGGTGGAAACTACAGCCACTCCGGAAGTGTGGACTGGTGGGGCAACTAGTCGCCTTAGGAATAGGTTGCTATGCCAACCCCATGGAAACCACATGTTAACTTTAGCCAGACAATAACAATCCCCCCTACCCCTGTGTAGCTTCACTGACACACAGTACATTACCAACCCTGATTCTCTGCCCATGACTTCTTACAAAACAGAAGTGCAGCGCGATGCAAAGGAACGTCACATGCACGCGCGAACCCACTGGAGACTGCAGAGATTCGCACACCTCATTATAGAGAGTGAGCATGGATGCTGACATGCGTTGTCCGATAGCAACCTCGGACTTTCATTGTAAAAAATACTATACTTTTTTTTTGTCTTTCTGGGGGGAAAACCAACAACTAATTGAATAACCTGAGGATCACTTGTATGTTAATGTACTGTGCCTTTTGAATTTAAACAGGAAATCTATGTTGTCATTTCACCAAATGAACTTGGCCATGAGCTCTGAATTTGGTAGTATTGTTATTTTGTTATTTGGTGAAAAGCATTAGAAATGTAAAATCAGCTTGTACTTAATCAAACCTTGGCAAACACTGGGGTGTTGTGGCTCGTGCGAGGCATGATTCCATTTGAACTTCAAATTTATTGCAGGGACATCGTGTAGCCTTTTTCTACAGTCAAACAGCAAACGGAGCCATCACTGTCTGATTCCATTGGGACAATTCTCAGTGAAGAAACCATAATCTAAACTTAAGGGACAAAAGAGTTTGTTTACTGTTTTTTTTGTTTTGTTTTTGTTTGTTTTGGTTTTTTCGCTCACTCTATCCTGGACAGGCTCCTTTTATGGACATGGTAGTCTTTGAAATAGCCATTCCTATTGTGATCTTAATCAACAAAGTCATTAAGCTCAGTGCCAACACTCGCTGAGGTTTAAACGAGAATAATCGATGCTGGAACTTGTTACTCCACATTTCCCAATTGACTTGACAGTGTTACGGCAGCTAGTATGTTAACAAAGTGCTAGCTACATTAAGTGGGCGGTGTTTTTTGTTTGTTTTTATTTTTACTTGAGACATTTTGTGCATACATGCACAATTGAAAAACTGAGTCAGTTTTTTGATTTTTATGAAATGTTTCTTTACAAATAGGTATCAAAACAAAAAATGCCTGCCATGTTGAAAGTGAAGTTCAAAATGGCTGCATAAGGACCACAGCATCGGCGGCATCGGGAGGGCATAGCGGGGTGTTAGCGTTTGCCGATCTACCATTAACCGCAAGGCCCATACGGTATTCTACGCATGCTAGTGTTTTGTTTTTTGGTCAAGGAGAAAAGACGTGAACTGAGGCTTAACTTAATTACAAACGTTTTCTCTTTTCAAGCTGCGTTGGAGGCATGGTTCATCTTTAAGAGACAGACATTAGAATGATCACTGAGGTTTATCAGTTCAACAGCAAAGGCCGGAGCAGGGCAGATCAGCACTCCGACCACTGGGGAGGGGGGGAGGGGGGGCGGGGGGGTAGGCGTGGGGCGCAGTTTACAGTGCACCATTTGTCAGTGGCTTTGGGTTCTATTGCTGCACATTCTAACTGTGGAGGTGGCCAAAGATAGGCGAGAGTGTCCACTTCCTAATGGGGACACAAGTACTGTCAACTCCTCTGGGGGTTCATCTGCTCAGACTTGTATAAAAAAAAAAGCTCTGGCTCAATTATGCCAGACCAGGCTTTTCCTCTAAAAGAGGAGCAGCCAATGAGAGGAGGAGGGATTTGGGCATTTCAACCTTGAGTGCTCGGTGTTTCTCCTCAGGTGTGTTGTGCCTTGAAAACTTTTTTAGAAATTGAACTAAAAGCGGATGCACTGACAGTGTTGAGAACTTTGAGATTGAATGGTGCTACTTGATTTAGGTGTGTAGGCCCTTGTACGTCGTGCCCATCGAGTTTTACAGAAGTTATTTTATTGCACATCTAGAGTTTTATATAGATGTCTTGGATATGTGTCCTTAAGCTTCCAAATATTGTGTGTGAGGAGATTGTGAAAAACGCAGCTTGTTTACAAAGGGGAAGGGTTCTCAACGTTAGACCAGGATTTATTTGGGACCAGGGGATTTAGCAGTTGGGGGAATTTAGCCATTTGCACACAGATTTCTAGATTCTACTTTTGCTGCTAGTTTTGTGTAATTTATTAAGCATTTTTGACAAATATTTATTTTTGTAAGCCTCAAAGTGATTCTTTGGAAGTTTCAGAAACTTGACCAAAAGACAGTACAAAAACACTGGCACTTGAATGTTGAATGTCACCTGTATGCGTGAAATTTATATATTTCGGGGTAGTGTGAGCTTTTTAATGTTTAAGACGCATTGGACTCAGTAAATAATATCCACAGCTGTTTCAAGGCCTCCTCAGGGCCAATCATCTATTAGATTCCCAATTGGCCATCAAATTTGAAATGGTTGGAACAAACATGCCAAGGTTTGGAATAAAGTTGTTAAAAGAGCAAATAATTTCCTAAGCGTATCAGTGCAGAAGTGTTCGGATTCTCCAAGTGTGTGCATAGTTTATGATTCTTTACTCTAATTTGACCTGATAATTATTTTTCTCCAGTGAATGTCTGGCACATGGCAATCTTTAAAGAAACAAACATGTGGTTTATTCTCTATTGTTGCATTTGCATATATGGCATCTCTTGATTTCTCCCCGAGTATGGAGCAGGTCTCCACTGCAATGGTGATTTATATGGCAGCCCTGTACTGCTGTTTGGGATGAAGTGAGCTCTGTGCACAGGCTGTGCAAGGCAGAGCTCTGCCCAAGACTTGCTCCATGCTTAAAAGGAGAACCCAGAGCTCTGTAGATGTAGACTTTGCTTTCTGTACTAGCTTAGAAGCTAATGCACTGCATGGGAAATACTCAGCTGTGCGATTATTGTATGATTTTACCAAAATAAAGTTTGAATGCAAAAGTATCTGGAAAAATCAAGCATGTTTACTATAGATGTGCAAAGGACACTGATGTAGCAGGCAAGCTTTTGCCTTCTGTGGCTGCATGGTGGATAGGCAGCAAAATCAAATTTGGCTTAGATTTGTTATTTTGAAAATATATAAAGATTTCATTTGTAAACCCAACTTTGTCTATGGTTTTATTTTGCCAGGAGCTTAAATAATGTGATCAACTGATATTGTTGACCTGTACTTGCCGTCAAGAAATAAATGCTTAAAGTAACCACTGTTGATCGAGAGCCCAAGTTAGGTTAGTTGTAAACGGGGGAGGCTATAATAAATGTCTCTAGAAAAAGCGGGAGGGGACTCGAACAGGATGTTCTGTAAGAAATGCCATTAAATATATGAAATATTGGTAAAATATACATTGCAAGTATTTTCAGCATGAAAAACGGGCATCTCTGTCCCTGCATGCATCTGCCACAGCATAGTATGTGTCCCACCTTCTGGGTCATAGTGAAAACCGTGCTAACCAAAATCTTTTTTTCCTTTTTATTTTTTACTTGCACCAATGTGTTGAGTAGGACTCATAATCGCAGTCCCTGAAACCCATTTAACATCAGTTGCATAACTTGAGATATGTCTGCATGAAAAAGTATGACCATTCTTCTGATTGAAAGATGGTATACATATATTTAGTTTTATTTTAACTTAACGTTTGTACACTGCAAAACCCTATATTAATCACATTTTAGTGTAAAAATTGACCTATTTTTTGCAGAGTTGCCAAGATGTCCATTTCAAAGGAATTTAAGCAGGATTATAGCCCAACTACAAGGGTCATATTCAGTCTTCTAGAGAGCTGATGGTTGCAATATGTTAACGGTGACCTAGATTCTGCTCTCCACTACCACTCCACACATCTCGTTATTGACAAACTATCGATCTACTTGCTGATCCACGATCCGTTGCAACATACATTTCTGAGAAGTTCCCCCTCTGTTTATGTTTGGCAGGGTCAAAGTGAATGTGTAAGGTCTTTATTAGGTCTTGTGTACAGGTAGAGGTATACATTAAGGGTCAAATGTATTTTAGTTTGGCTCCTCAAACATTACCAAGAGAACTGTATGTGTTTGTTGGATGGCACAGTAATCTGAGTGCTGTGCTTTAGTTCCAGGCCTGCCTCTGGTGTTTTCCCTGATCTGAGTGCTGCTTTACCACTTTAATCCTGCCAACCGCCCATCTCCCTTCATCTCCATCCAGGGGATTTGGCTACCATTAAGAGATGGATTTTGTGAAAGTGTGTGTGTGTATGATGAAACGGCCCCAACCCTAAGCCAACTGCACATACACACAGTAGCTGAAGCACACACTTTTCTCTCTCACATGAAATTTGTGTCAATCACACATCCAGTGAGCTTGTTCAGCTATGTCGTGGAGAGTGAGTTGTGACATACACACAGAAAGTGACATTTGGACATTTACTTTAATAACACATGGACACAATTGTCAGGTATGATCTACAGGTAAGCGCATGCTTCTCAATTTCTCTTCCATTTGTTGATTTTATATTTCAACTGCTTTGAAGGCATTGAAACTTCTGTTTAATCTGAAGTGTTTGCAGGCATTCTGATTTGCAGTGCTTTCACTCAATATTTCAACTGTTTAGCATTAGATCCTGGGGGGTTTTGTGATCAAACAACCTGAGAAGAGGGTCTGCATAAAATAAAACTAGATTCACGTTGGAACCAATCGCTACACTCCTAGTAGAAAAACAAATGTATTACTTTTTTCTTTTGGGAGAGTGGCCACTACGGAAGAGTGCGCTCCTCTGTATTGTTCCCAAAATGTTGAAAAATTAAATATTGGGAAAATGTTTTTAAGTAAAGTATACATGATTAGGACATGCTTAAACATTCTACAATTGAGGTCTAATATTTCTACAATAGCTACAAAACCTGTCCAGTCAGTTTGGGGCATAAACAAGAAGTTGAAGGATAAGTCTGCTAATGATATACCGTGCATGTTCACATCATGTATACTTTACATTACTTTAGACCATTTTTCAAATATTTTATTTGTTTACATTTTGGACAAAATAGCCAGAATTTAGTGCCCCCTCTTCTTGTATCCATGTAGAGCATCGTTCCTACATGTTTTTAGCTTAAGAAATGTTAACAACATAAATTATTTAAATCCTAACTTGTGTTGAGTGTGCAGGTCATTTTTATTGTATAATTTTAAAGGTTTTATAATGAATTTACCACTTTTTACCACTATTTAAAAAAACTAGTATAGTAAATAGTGGTAATTTTAATATTTAAAGTAGCAAGTGGCAGTAAACTTCCCAGGTTACTGAAATTCTACATCATGGGACTTATTGTGATTCCCAAGCAAAGGGCCCTTTAATGCATTTAGATAATTCACAATTATTGTCATAGTTAGAAGTGCTACTGTGCTTTTTATGTCATTCCAGATCTCCTTTAATCCTGGCATGTCCCAGATGAGAGGCTACAGGGATGGCTCTCATTGCTTTCACTGGTTAGTCTCAATCCACACTGCTGTTCAACAGATTCTCTTTTGTCAACTGCAAGACTGGCCTAAATGGAGAAAAGGTTCTTCTTAAGGGTGTGAGACAAAGACATTTAACTTCAACATTTTGAGGGTCAGGGAATGTGGCAAAGTAAAGTAGTGTTATGTTCCATATACTCTGATGGCAATACTTCACTGATCCTTGAAATTAATTGTCTGGACCATTTTCCACCATTGTTATCATTGACCAGAATTAAATAAACATGTCTCTGTTGGAAGAAAATATTAAGATTAAATTTGACTGAAATGAGGGCCCTTGTCTCGAGAGATTGATCAAATTAAAAGGCAGGGCTCCAAACAGTTAACATGAAATGAATGAAGGGTGAAATCCCAGGTGCAGACAATGGCTATTGTTGTTGGGCTAATCTCTAATGTAAGCTGTTCTTTCTTAATCACACCATCATCATTTCACCACGTTTAGCAGCTGGGAAAGAGACAGTTGACCCTGAAAATAGCCCATCAACCCGCCAGTCAACATGATTAGACATCAAATCATTACTCCACTATGCCCTCCAGCTGCTAGAGACTTTTATATAAATTTTAACCACGTCCTGTCCCTATTTTTGTTATTATAGGTGAAATTGTTTTAAAAGTATTTAAACATATTTTCAAAACATCATGGTTCATGAAGCTCAAATAGCAGATGTACAAGCTAGCTCACAATGCATTTTGATCTTTTAGATAGGCTATTATTTTTGCTATTATTTTGCTGTATGACGATTCTTAAAATATTATAATATGATTCTTTAAGTGGTTAAACTGAAGCGGGAGTGAATAATTTCTCAGGGTGCTCTGCAGTGTGTAGTCTGTTCCCTATGGTGCTGCAAATGCTGTATGCTTACCACTGTACATGTAAGTATAATTAATGAGCAGAACCAGACTTTTAGTTAACCCTAACCAAAAAGTAATTGTATATTCTTTCATCATTCCCATTCAAATATTATATTCTGTAGTTTTGTCAGAATTCTACTGTATTTCAATTCAATTCTGAGCATAAAGGTTTCTTATAACCCATGAATATACTGTCAAAATAAAGTATAATGTATGTTCAATTATAATCAACTACACAATTTAATTGTATTTGAATCATCATCAACTGAATCTGACAACTTTGATTTTCTGGAACAAGTTAAGCGGTGAACCCTCACTGACAGTAGTGCCAATATAAGTGAAGACATGGTGAACTCTGAAGTCAATGGCTTGTATCATGCTAAAACCTTAAAATCAAGTCAGTGAATCATTTTTGCAAAGGCCGTCTGTCCAGACCTCACCATTGCCGTGAATACCATTTTACCATAAATGAATGAAGAGTAATCACAATACTTACAGTAGTTTTACACAAAAAGATCAGCATTCAAATAATAATCTTCAGGCTTCAACTTTTTCTCCATTACTTCTCTCTTCCTTTCAGTCTCTTTGCTGTGCCTGCTGCCCCAGGCTGCATTGACACTGTGGGCATGTGTGCGTGCATGTCCAGCCTTGTGCACCTGCACCCAGGAGAGGAGCTGCAGTGTGCAGTGTGACCGATCAAGCTTGAGTGAACTGCCCAGAGAGTTTCCCTGTGATGCCTCCTCCATCAACCTGGACATAAACAGTCTCAAGTTCCTGTCGGAGAGGGCTTTCGGAACCTTGCCCTCGCTCAAGTCCCTCTCCCTGGACCACAACAACATCTCCTTTATTACACCCGGAGCCTTCAAGGTCTGAATTCACACCAGATGTAGATATCTGTCTTAAAGTCCTTCTGCCACAGTCCTATTTCCTCGTAGATAATGATCCTTGGGCATTACTGTTTTTTATCCTGTTAAGTGTACATTTAAGTGTTAAAAAGCTGTATTTCTGTGGACACATCCAAAAGCTTATTAACAATGTTCCATGTGGGTCTCAGATGTCATGTGGCCAGTGACAGTGACATGAGTTCCGCCAGTCATCTATGGGGAAAGGTTTCAGCTCAAGCCAGACTCCCAGTATACATTTCAAGTTATAAAAAGTAAAAAATATAGTCACAATATGTGAAGAAATAGTTAGTTCTAGGGATGTCCGATTTTATCGGCCTCCCGATATTATCGGCCGATATTAGCATAAAAATTGATATCGGGAAAATATCGGTATCGGTTTTTGAAAAAAATAAAAACAATTTTTTTTTTTTTTTTTTTTGTTTTTTGCTTTATAAATAAGTTACAGGAGTTTTTACTGTATATGGTGTGTGTGATATGAAATTTGAGCTTACCCTAATGACAATAATCCCCGCATATATCGGTATCGGTTGATATCGGTATCGGTAATTAAGAGTTGGACAATATTGGTATATCGGTTATCGGTAAAAAAGCCAATATCGGACAACCCTAGTAGTTCCTTGGCCTACTGGCAGCATGCAAAAGAAATGTTGTCCTGATTGATCCTGCAGTTTGTGACATTGTCCCAGAATAAAAATACAACATGATTTGACTTTGTGAGCTGTCTCCAAATAGTTAAATAGCGGAGAAAGTACAAAAGTGAAAGTGTGAAAGTACAAAAGTATTGGCGTGAAAGTACAAAAGTATTGGCATCAAAATATACTTAAAGTACCAAAAGTAAAAGTACTCATTATGCAGAATGTCCCAAGTTTTCAAATGTATTATAAATCTTTTGAAAATAGCAGATCTACAAGCTCACAATGCGTCGCGATGCGACGAGTTGTGAGCTTGTAAATCGGCTATTTTCAAATACACAAAGTTTACATAGGGCGAAGTGGTCAATGCATGTTTTGTATTATTAATAAAAATCTACAAAGTAACTAGTAACTAACGTTTTCAAATAATTCTTGTGGAGTAAAAAGTACAACATTTGCCTCTGAGATGTAGTGGAGTAGAAGTACTGACATTTTTAAATACTCCAGTAAAGTAAAAATCCCTCAAATTAGTACTTAATTACAGTTCTTGATTATGTGTACTTAGTTACTTTCCACCACTGGGCCATGTGGAAATGTAAAATATTACATTTTAACCACGCCATGTGGTTATTATTATAAACAAATCATGGCACTTTGGTCTTTAATCACTTATCCCTGTTATAAAATTATTATATTATGGTATTGTGTGTGAGACTCAAAATGCCTTAAGGCTTATACAATACACAAATATGCAAACTTTTATCCTGCAGGGCCTGACAAATTTGGTGGAGTTGAGGATTGCCCATAATGAATACATCAGCTACCTCCACACACGCACCTTCGCAGGGCTGAAGAAGCTTGTGCGGCTGGACGTGTCCGACTGTAACCTGTTTAGCATCCCTGACCGCCTCTTCTTGGAGCAATGGGCACTCAAGGAGCTATATATCTTCCAGAACAAATTCCGCAGGATCCCTGGGACCTTCAGGGGAATGGAGAACCTCACCCATGTCTACCTGGAGAGGAACAATATAGAGGCAATAGCATACAACTCCTTATTGGGCATGGGGAGCCTCAAGTAGGTGACACAGAGAATGGAATGTGTATATAGCCAGAAGGCACCATTAAAAATGTTTCTTCTACAGTCAAACTCATTTGTTTATAGTTCTAGTGAACTCTTTATTTCCCTTCTTCTCGCATTCTGTCCCAGGTACCTGAACCTCCAGGAGAACAAGATCTTTGTGATCCATGACAATGCCTTCCAAGACCTGCTGCGGCTAGAGAACTTCTATCTTAATGACAACGACTTGGTTAACCTACCGCGGGTTGCTTTTCAAGGCCTGACCCGCCTCAAGATGCTCAACCTGGGGGGCAACCTCCTGCTCAACGTGACCAGGACCTGGTTCAGTGACCTGGTGGAACTGGAGGTCCTCTACCTGGACAGGAACCGGCTACTTTTCATCGAGGAGGGCTCCTTCGAGAACCTGACCAGCCTGATCACCCTCCACCTGAACGGCAACAACCTCACCGTCCTGCCCTTCCCCGTCTTCCAGCCAATCTACTTCCTGGGGCGCCTCTATCTCTTTAGGAACCCCTGGGAGTGTGACTGTTCTCTTGAGTGGCTGAAGGAGTGGATGGAGAACTACAAGCTTGTACGCGACATACCCTGCGCCTCGCCCTCCTCTGTGGCAGGCCTGGACCTCGCTGAGGTGGTCTTCGCCAAGTTTAACGGTACATGCGTGGACCCTGGAGAGCTTAACCTGACCACAGCCTCCTCTGAGATCCTCTCCACCACAGAGAACCGCTTCAATAGCCTCATCTCCAAGCTGCTTCAGCAGGAGCAGCTCCTCAGAGAGGAGCTGGGGAACGGGACGGAAAGCCTCCGCAATGACACTCTGCTGGACTCCGACTTACAGCTATCTGCAGGGGCTGGACGGCTGGAAATGCAGGCAAACCAATCATTACTATGCTGCTTTATAGTGTGGCTCATCTTAGGTTTTG
Organism: Gymnoscopelus microlampas; assembly: GCF_963454915.1. Lineage (NCBI taxonomy): Eukaryota > Metazoa > Chordata > Actinopteri > Myctophiformes > Myctophidae > Gymnoscopelus > Gymnoscopelus microlampas. Next base: position 24,493,811 of record NC_139954.1, read on the forward strand.
TTGGTCACTCGGATGTGATTGTTTCTGTTTCTGTCACATGAGAATTATTTGTGGAAACAGGGCTGGCAACCCTGGACTTTATGCTCATTATGTCTTTTTAGCTTTTTTCCAGTGCTACTGGATGCAGAACATGTATGATGATCCGATTCAAATAAGCACTGATTCAATATCTGGCTATTGATGCGAGTCTACCCTGCCGAGGAGAGAGGAATTTGGGGGTGTTTTTCTCTTTTAAAGAATAGGCAAGGAAAACGTTTGTAAACAGTGTAACTTCAGTTAGCCAATTGAGGCAGTCATTGAGAATATTTTAATATGTAAAGACTCTTATAGACAGATGAATTATTGAGACAAGGAAATTACCCAGGTTATATTTATATAACCGAACATTCATAGATATGAGAGATCATAGCTGCTTATTACTTTTCTCCCTGGTTCATAAACCACTGTGCCGAGCTGTACAGTACTGGGTATGTTTGACAGAATTAGTTTTATATTTATAGAGACACATTGGTCTGAGCCTATAGACTACTGATGATATGATGAAAATGTACCTTCATTACATAAAGCCCTCAAATGAAAGTAGATTTAATTAATGTTATGTAACATACAGTATGTAGCATTACGTAGTCTTTGATGTGGTATTTCTTTCCCCTCCGTTCACATCTATGTGTCAATGCAAAGAAGATAAGCGCAGTTGGCCCGGTCATTATCTCCCAAACAGATGTCCGCTCTCTCTTCCCCACGTTTTTATTCATTCAACTCAACTGTAATGGAGGTCTTGCAGCTTCTCATAGATGCGTTAATCTTCTTATTGCATGTAGCTCATGTGTACTCCTCATGGAAAGCGTGTATGTGCTGGGATGCAATGGAGGGACCTTCATTGCATTTTCATTGCATTTGCCTCCTATGGATGGAATGCCTTTCCTATACGATGATCACACTGGATGTGGAAGATGTGATTTTCATATGGGGTTATGGATATTAGAGGCCAACAGGACAAAGCACACTGGGCAAGACCTAGCCGGTTGAGTGTCTAAACGGAAGTACCGGAATTTGGCGGAAGTACCGCCCAAGGATCAATACTAGTCCAGTTTAATGTAAAATCTGATATTTGGAAATCGATGAGATGTTTTCTAAATTACACAATAAAAACAAAGCTTACATTTTTATTGGGTGTGAGGGGCCTATTTCACGAAAGAAGAATTATGGGTTAAGCCTGGATTTAACACCTATCCTGGCTTAATTTAGCCAGGATTAGCAATGAATTGGTTTCATGAAAGCTGAATTATCTTGCCAGATTAGTTTAGCCAGTGCACTCACTGGATAGGCAACCCAGCCTGGTGGAGAGATCGCTGTGGAGCATTCTTCTCTAGTTAATTGTGTAGTAGTAGTAGTCGTTGTGTCTGCCACACAGTAGACGACAGTTTGTATTTCTCATGAGAGTTGTGTCATATAACACACACGGCCTGTGTCTGGGACAAACTGCAGCAACCAGGCATAGCGTCTTGCTGTAGACAAACTGCTTGAGGTCACAGACATTCTATGTATTCAAGAAACTTGGACAAGCTTAACTCTGTTAACAGTAAAGTCCATGGGGCAGATCTGAGCTTGGGTCTGAGCTTGGGTCCTGTGCATGGCAGAATACCTGGAGGAGTGGTTATAATGTGGCATTTAAAAATATGACCCCCTGATAAGTGTGATTAGACTCGGGGGAGTAGACTGGTGTATGGCAATTCAAGTTGTTTACAATAACAATGTTTTTATAATTGTAAATGTATACACACCATATGAATGCAATAGTAATGACGATGTATATCTTGAAAGGCTCGGTTTCATAAGCGCATTTATAGAGGAAAATTAATATACATGTATCTTACTACTATATAATTGACAAAAGCTCCGAAATTTCGTCCGGGATTCGCAAGCACAGGATCACTCCACATGCCTCCAAGACCCGCAACAGACTGTTGATCAGAGCTCTGGCTATGTCTTAACTGTGTGTTTGGGCATAACTGGTGTGGTTGTCATGGTTACTAACCATGTGTCATGTGTTTCAGAATGATTGGAGGGCGGAGTGTGTCATCAGTGGAGATCCGGCCCACCTGGATTGTCCTCTATAAAACAGGTGGCTGGACTACACTTTGGTCTTGTCTCTCACCATGAAGCTCCCTGGGAGCACTCCAGCCTTTTGGATTTTGGTTATTAAAGGACAAGACCACTTTGGTAGAGGTTTGGGTTGTGTAGTTACCTTGCCATGATGTAACTCCAAAGGTGAACAAGAAATCTAAAATAATTGCTCCATTGAATAGAATTGAAATATGCTCCTCATTGACTTGCATTGTACGGTAAAACGGCTCTCAAAGTCATGCTTTTAGCACATAAACGAACAAACAAAGCTGATTCAGTCAATATGGAACATCACCAAACCCAGTACTGTTTGTTTTTTTTACTTCCTGCTGATTTTACTATTTGAAGATCCAGATCCGCGGATCCAGTCCGGGTTTCTTTTTAATAAAAATAGCAAAATCAACAGGAAAGCATTTTTATTTAAAAAACAAACGGTGCTGGGTTTGGTGATGTTCTATATTGTCTGAATCAACTTTATTTGTGTTCGTTTATGTGCTGAAAGAGTGACTTTGAGAGCTGTTTCAGCATACAATGTAATTCAATGAGGAGCATATTTTTAATTATCAATGGAGCAATTATTTTAGATTTCTTGCCCACCTTTGGAGATGCATCTCATGGCAAGGTAACCACACAACCCAAACGTCTACCAAAGTGGTCTTGCCCTTTAAGCACCGTTAACCACCCCAGTATCCGTATTGTGGTGAAAGCTTTAGCAGAAAATAGCTGATCGACAAGCTCACTGCGACACATTGTGAGCTTGTCGATCGGCTATTTTCAGCCAAAGCTTTCCCCACAATAACAGAAAATACACTAGTATTGAGCCCTAAGGGACACCGGTTACCCATATGGGGTTAAGTTAGTTTTAATAAAATAATTTAAACGTTTGTGTGAGTTTCCTCATTTTGTTAAAACTCAGCCGTTTGTAACACTCTTGGTTGGTGGTTGCAATAAATACATTACATTTAAGTGGTTGGATTCAATTTACGTAATTTGTTATTCCTGAGTCACTAGAATACCTCAAAACGAAGTATGGAGCTCAGCCTATAATTGATCATTGATTTGATATGCTGCATGCAATGAGTGCAAAGTGGTATTTTCTTAAACTTAATTCAGCTAATCAAAGAGGATCTATGGTCATAATACAGCACTGTTTGAGGAACTATAGTTGAAAACTTTTTTATGTCCAGTCCAAAGTGAGAACAGAACAATGTAGCCTACTTGATTTAACACCAAAAATGCTATAGTTTTGATCATCTGAAACTAATAAGGAATTTATAAATGACAAAAAAGGGTATGAATTTGTATGACATTACGAAACATCCCTCTGTTTGCTTTCAATGGAAGTGTAAATCTGGGTTCAGACTCAGTCAGAGTAAACGTTTTCTAACAGATGGTTTTAAACAACCTAAATCTCAGTTGTCATAATGAACCCTTTCCCTGATCATTAGAGGGTGTATCTAGATTCAGTCATTCTGTCAGGGGTAGAGGTGTTTGCTGTAGATTTTCAGCTTTTGACCCGTCACCTCTTGCTTTAACTTTAAATATAACGTCAAAATCCTAATTAATGTGAAAGGCCTAGTGGTGCAAGTGAAAAGCATAGGCTTCGCAAGCGGATGGTTGTGGGTTTGAATCTTGGTCAGGGAAGATCTCAATTTTCGGTCTTTTTAAGGCGAGAAGCATGGATGTAGCCCGCCTCCCTCCTCACGCCCTCTTTTAGCTCCGGTAGGAGAGGGAGGAGCATGGAGAGAGCCCACCTCCTGGGGGAGGAGCTTAAGAATCCGGGAGGATAGGGAGGAGCATGGAAGGAACCCACCCCCAGGGGGAGGAGCTTAAGAAATTTACATATTATGCAAAGCTTTTTTTTTTTTTTTTTTTTGCGATTTTATGAGCTGTTTTTTCACAGTAATTTGATTGAGGTATTTTTTGTTTTTTAGTGTTTTTTTTTTTATTGTTTTGTGTTTTTTTTCCATCACCAGTTCGTATTGACCACAGTTTCATTTTAGTTATTTTACCCTTTCAGTTTTTATTTAGTTGTTTGAGTTGTTTTGAGTGAGCTTTGAACCAGGAACCCTGGGTTTATAAACCACGTATTTATCTTTTAAGCCACGCTGGCATGGAAGCTACAATTGGGAACGTCATACTTAGCTCGCCATAGGCCTATAGAATTTAGAAGGACAGTGAAAATGTTCTTCAGGAGCTTTGAACCCCAAACCTTCTGCTTTCAGACCCTGTACTTATCTCTTGAGCCACACAGGTATGGACAATGTGAATGAACACGTAATAGTTAAACCACCTTTTACAATTTAGATCGACAGTGAAAATGTGCTTCAGGAGCTTTGAACCCCAAACCTTCTGCTTTCAGACCCTGTACTTATCTCTTGAGCCACACAGGTATGGACAATGTGAATGAACACGTAATAGTTAAACCACCTTTTACAATTTAGATGGACAGTGAAAATGTGCTTCAGGAGCTTTGAACCCCAAACCTTCTGCTTTCAGACCCTGTACTTATCTCTTGAGCCACACAGGTATGGACAATGTGAATGAACACGTAATAGTTGCATTGTGTCACTACCGAAACGGAAAAAAAATTACTAAGTCCAGAGCTCGATGAATGTTAGGGACCAAAAAAAAGTCACTACCAATCAACTTTAAATTGCCTGAAACGTACTCCTAACAGGTTTTTGGGGGAACATTTTTTTTTCCGTTTCGGTAGTGACACCATTGTGTCACTACCGAAACGGAAAAAAAATTACTAAGTCCAGAGCTCGATGAATGTTAGGGACCAAAAAAAAAGTCACTACCAATCAACTTTAAATTGCCTGAAACGTACTCCTAACAGGTTTTTGGGGGAACATTTTGTTTTCTTCGTTTCGGTAGTGTCACTACCGAAACGGAAAAAAAATTACTAAGTCCAGAGCTCGATGAATGTTAGGGACCAAAAAAAAAGTCACTACCAATCAACTTTAAATTGCCTGAAACGTACTCCTAACAGGTTTTTGGGGGAACAATTTTTTTTTCGTTTCGGTAGTGACACCATTGTGTCACTACCGAAACGAGAAAAAAATTAATAAGTCCAGAGCTCGATGAATGTTAGGGACCCAAAAAAAAGTCACTACAAAGTACTACCAATCAACTTTAAATTGCCTGAAACGTACTCCTAACAGGTTTTTGGGGGAACGATTTTGGCCTCCACACTTAGTGATTTTTTCGGATTTAACTTCGTTTCGGTAGTGTCACTAGTAATTTTTTTTTCGTTTCGAAACGAAGTTAAATCCGAAAAAATCACTAAGTGTGGAGGCCAAAATTGTTCCCCCAAAAACCTGTTAGGAGTACGTTTCAGGCAATTTAAAGTTGATTGGTAGTACTTGGTAGTGACTTTTTGTTTGGTCCCTAACATTCATCGAGCTCTGGACTTGGTAAATTTACCATTTTTTCACCATTGTGTCACTACCGAAACGAAAGTTGGTCACTACCGAAACGAAAGTTAAATCCGAAAAAAATCACTAAGTGTGGAGGCCAAAATCGTCCCCCCAAAAACCTGTTAGGAGTACGTTTCAGGCAATTTAGAGTTGATTGGTAGTTCTTTGTAGTGACTTTTTGTTGGGGTCCCTAACATTCATCGAGCTCTGGACTTAGTAAATTTACCATTTTTTCACCATTGTGTCACTACCGAAACGAAAGTTGGTCACTACCGAAACGAAAGTTAAATCCGAAAAAATCACTAAGTGTGGAGGCCAAAATCGTCCCCCAAAAACCTGTTAGGAGTACGTTTCAGGCAATTTAGAGTTGATTGGTAGTACTTTGTAGTGACTTTTTTTGGGGTCCCTAACATTCATCGAGCTCTGGACTTCAGCAGATTTTAAGGTTCAAAGCTCCTAAAAAACATTTTCACTGTCCATCCTAATTCTAAAAGGTGGATTAAGTATTACGTCCTCCGATGCATTTTCCATGCTAGCGTAGCTCAAGAGATAATTCCAGGGTTTATAAACGTAAAATTTAGGATTCAAAGCTCTCTAAGAACATTTTCATTGTCCATCTAAATTCCAAAAGTATTATGTTCTCAGTTGCATCTTTCATGCCACCACGGCTCAAGAGTGAACTCTTTTGTAAACCGAAGGTTTAAGGTTCCAAACTCCTGAAGCACATTTTCACTGTCCATCTAAATTGTAAAAGGTGGTTTAACTATTACGTGTTCATTCACATTGTCCATACCTGTGTGGCTCAAGAGATAAGTACAGGGTCTGAAAGCAGAAGGTTTGGGGTTCAAAGCTCCTGAAGCACATTTTCACTGTCCATCTAAATTGTAAAAGGTGGTTTAACTATTACGTGTTCATTCACATTGTCCATACCTGTGTGGCTCAAGAGATTAGTACAGGGTCTGAAAGTAGAAGGTTTGGGGTTCAAAGCTCCTGAAGAACATTTTCACTGTCCTTCTAAATTCTATAGGCCTATGGCGAGCTAAGTATGACGTTCCCAATTGTAGCTTCCATGCCAGCGTGGCTTAAAAGATAAATACGTGGTTTATAAACCCAGGGTTCCTGGTTCAAAGCTCACTCAAAACAACTCAAACAACTCAAACAACTAAATAAAAACTGAAAGGGTAAAACAACTAAAATGAAACTGTGGTCAATACGAACTGGTGATGGAAGAAAAACACAAAACAATACAAAAAAAAACACTAAAAAACAAAAAATACCTCAATCAAATTACTGTGAAAAAACAGCTCATAAAATCGCAAAACAATAAAAAAAAAAGCTTTGCATAATATGTAAATTTCTTAAGCTCCTCCCCCTGGGGGTGGGTTCCTTCCATACTCCTCCCTATCCTCCCGGATTCTTAAGCTCCTCCCCCTGGAGGTGGGCTCTCTCCATGCTCCTCCCTCTCCTACCGGAGCTAAAAGAGGGCGTGAGGAGGGAGGCGGGCTACATCCATGCTTCTCGCCTTAAAAAGACCGAAAATTGAGATCTTCCCTGACCAAGATTCAAACCCACAACCATCCGCTTGCGAAGCCTATGCTTTTCACTTGCACCACTAGGCCTTTCACATTAATTAGGATTTTGACGTTATATTTAAAGTTAAAGCAAGAGGTGACGGGTCAAAAGCTGAAAATCTACAGCAAACACCTCTACCCCTGACAGAATGACTGAATCTAGATACACCCTCTAATGATCAGGGAAAGGGTTCATTATGACAACTGAGATTTAGGTTGTTTAAAACCATCTGTTAGAAAACGTTTACTCTGACTGAGTCTGAACCCAGATTTACACTTCCATTGAAAGCAAACAGAGGGATGTTTCGTAATGTCATACAAATTCATACCCTTTTTTGTCATTTATAAATTCCTTATTAGTTTCAGATGATCAAAACTATAGCATTTTTGGTGTTAAATCAAGTAGGCTACATTGTTCTGTTCTCACTTTGGACTGGACATAAAAAAGTTTTCAACTATAGTTCCTCAAACAGTGCTGTATTATGACCATAGATCCTCTTTGATTAGCTGAATTAAGTTTAAGAAAATACCACTTTGCACTCATTGCATGCAGCATATCAAATCAATGATCAATTATAGGCTGAGCTCCATACTTCATTTTGAGGTATTCTAGTGACTCAGGAATAACAAATTACGTAAATTGAATCCAACCACTTAAATGTAATGTATTTATTGCAACCACCAACCAAGAGTGTTACAAACGGCTGAGTTTGTAACAAAATGAGGAAACTCACACAAACGTTTAAATTATTTTATTAAAACTAACTTAACCCCATATGGGTAACCGGTGTCCCTTAGGGCTCAATACTAGTGTATTTTCTGTTTTGTGTTATTGTGGGGAAAGCTTTGGCTGAAAATAGCCGATCGACAAGCTCACAATGTGTCGCAGTGAGCTTGTCGATCAGCTATTTTCTGCTAAAGCTTTCACCACAATACGGATACTGGGGTGGTTAACAGTGCTTAAAGGGCAAGACCACTTTGGTAGACGTTTGGGTTGTGTGGTTACCTTGCCATGAGATGCATCTCCAAAGGTGGGCAAGAAATCTAAAATAATTGCTCCATTGATAATTAAAAATATTCTCCTCATTGAATTACATTGTATGCTGAAACAGCTCTCAAAGTCACTCTTTCAGCACATAAACGAACACAAATAAAGTTGATTCAGACAATATAGAACATCACCAAACCCAGCACCGTTTGTTTTTTAAATAAAAATGCTTTCCTGTTGATTTTGCTATTTTTATTAAAAAGAAACCCGGACTGGATCCGCGGATCTGGATCTTCAAATAGTAAAATCAGCAGGAAGTAAAAAAAACAAACAGTACTGGGTTTGGTGATGTTCCATATTGACTGAATCAGCTTTGTTTGTTCGTTTATGTGCTAAAAGCATGACTTTGAGAGCCGTTTTACCGTACAATGCAAGTCAATGAGGAGCATATTTCAATTCTATTCAATGGAGCAATTATTTTAGATTTCTTGTTCACCTTTGGAGTTACATCATGGCAAGGTAACTACACAACCCAAACCTACCAAAGTGGTATAGTCCTTTAATAACCAAAATCCAAAAGGCTGGAGTGCTCCCAGTGAGCTTCATGGTGAGAGACAAGACCAAGGTGTAGTCCAGCCACCTGCTTTATAGAGGACAATCCAGGTGGGCCGGATCTCCACTGATGACACACTCCGCCCTCCAATCATTCTGAAACACATGACATCTCGCCTGCCCTAAATGTAATTCCTGGGAACGCCACTGTTCCATGAGCTGCTGCAGTGCTGCTGTTCAGCCACAGAGAAGAACGCTGCTCTGGTTTTGGGCTCCATGATTGGTCAAGTTCAAGCCAGGATTCTGCTATCGACTTTCATGTTTTTTTTTATAGGAATACGTGAAGCCTGGCTTTAACATCCTGGCTCGACACAGCCTGGCTTGACAAGGTCTAGCTCAACAAAGTCGCTCCTTTTCACTTCAGCCTGGCTTGGCGTTCATGGAACGGAATAAACTTTTTTTTTGGATTTTACTTAAATCCAGGCTTATTTAATTCTCCTTTTGTGTAATAGGATATTGGATAGGGGGCACTGGCCAAAAAAACGGTAACACTATGTAGAGAAAAAGGAGGGGACCAAGATCCTTCCCAGTGGGCACAGACGTTGATATGTCGTCACCACACAGAGATGGGCAGTATTTTAAATACATGTATTCTAAACACGTATTTCACGATCCAACCAATATACCCATATGTGGGAATTCCAATATATGGGCATCTGATGATATCAGGGATCTCCATATGTGGGCATAAAAGGGACACCGACAGACGAGTGCAACGGTAGCCTGATTATCAGACTGAAGCTGCGTGGAGCTCACTCAGAGAGTGGGCGGGGTCTATGGGCTGGAACCAGGCTAGTGCAACGGGGTACTCTGACAGAGCCCCCGACACTATGACTCAGACATATTGGTCGGATCGGCAGTGCGATGTATCGAGCTGTTTACATTTTTTGCCTAATAAAATATTCAATCAAGAGGGTTTAACTTGGGACGCGTAAAAATCCCGCACTCTGCTCTTGCTCAGCAGCATCAGTTTTATTCAAATTGACATTTTGTCAATCAGTCGAAATAAAACTGATGCTCCTGAGCAAGAGTAGAGTGTGGGATTTTTGTTCATAAAATATTCTTTTCATGATTGCTTGATTTATCAGTGTCCAACACACTTGCATCTGAACAAAGTGGATGTGCGAATATTTTCTTTGCAAAGTCATATCTAGAAAGAAAATAGCATATCTTCAGTTGCACAGTGTTGGCAGAGGAACACACTCTAATCTCGTTGGTTAAGTGCTTATAAATATTGCATCTGGGGCATCGTGGTGGCTAGGGATTAACCACTTAAAACCCAGCATCCGTATTGTGGGGAAAGCTTTAGCTGAAAATAGCAGATCGACAAGCTCACAACGAGTCGACAGTTAAAGATGCACATGCATCTTTAACTCCAGTGTGAAATAGGTGATGATGTATGGATCTGAGACTTGGAGAACAACAAAACACACAACACACAGGCTGAAACATTCATCAACACCTGTCTCAGGAGAATCTTACACATCTGGTGGAGAGACAAAGTAAGCAATGTGAAAAGAACAAGCCAGGATCCCATTGACTTACAAATCCGAAAGAGAAAGTGGAGTTGGATTGGTCACACACTTAAAAAACCTGCAGCAAACATCACCCGACAAGCCCTGAAATGGAACCCCCAAGGGGAAAGGAAACAAGGTCGCCCCAGTAACAGCAGAAGAAGTGACGAGGCAGAAATGTCCAAGAGTGGGCTCAAGTGGGGAGATCTCCATAGAACCGCTAAAAACGAGTGAAATGGAGAATATTTGTCAACGGCCTATGCACCCGAGGAGCAGAGGCTTCTTCTTTTCTTTATTGTTCCCTGACCCCCGTCTTCTTCAATATGCATACACTTCACTACACTCCTACCTACGTCTTTTTTCTCTTTTCAAATTATCACCTTCAAAAAGATTTACAAGCTAACTAGCTTGTGCGCTTGTAGATCGGCTACTTTTGTGTTTGTGGAATATAGATAAAAGCAATTGTTAACAAAAATAAATATTCAATATTTTCTGGTTAAAAGTTGTACAGCATTTACTCTTTGTGAATTATTAAGTGCTGTTAATATGAACACCAATGTGTGTGCAATCTGTGCATGTGTGTGCAGGGAAGAAAGGAGCCTCACCCTGTTTAATGTTCCAACACATAAAAGGAAATATATTTAAAAAATTGTTCATACTTAATAACTTTTTATCATTGCAGAGTCATTTACACAAGGGCAGTCTGTCAGTCTGTCAGATTCATATACACGGTTATTCAGATGCACAAACTGCCTCCTCTTCATTTGCAAAGTTATCACTTTGCAGAATGTAGTGTGTGAGCACACCCCTTTTCCAAACAGATACACAGTTGCAGAATAAAAATCAGAATTTTTACCTTTCATTGATTTAAACAGAATTGAAAACATTAATACTCTCGGACAACACATTTTCTGAAATGGCAAATGAGGAAAAAGGTGGAATCCCTTCTCCCTAATCTTCATCTTTTTTGAATATGACAATTCAGAAATTGAGAAATGTTCTTCTTCTTCTTTTTTTTTTTTACAAACACATCTCACTACATGGTCGATCATTATAAATTGGTGGTTTAGAAATGTCGCCCACAATGCAAGGGATGTGCATAGATGTCAAGACAATGTCCGGGCTGTGGTGCTGCTGTAGTAGTAGTAGTTGTTGGTTAGCTTTCGTGCTTCCCTCAATTGAGTTCAGTCTTCCAAACATTTGGAATGTGTTTTATTTTCTTCTTCCTTCTTTCTTTTGTCTTTTGGAGGTTTTACAGAGGGAGAGGGAGGGGCAACACTGACTGACAGCATGGAAGCTTGCGAATGTTCACATGCATGGTAACCTCATTCAAACCAAACGTTTATGAAATTAGAAGAGACAGTACCTGGTAGAGTGCGTGTGTGTGTGTGTGTGTGTGTGTGTGTGTGTGTGTGTGTGTGTGTGTGTGTGCGTGCGCGCGCATGTATCTACATGTGCATGTGTGTGTGTGTGTGTGTGTGTGTGTGTGTGTGTGTGTGTGTGTGTGTGTGTGTGTGTGTGTGTGTGTGTGTGTGTGTGTGTGTGTGTGTGTGTGTGTGTGTGTGTTTTGTGTGTGCACAGCTGTGGTGACTTTGTTACTGTACCATCAAAAGGGAAAGAAAGATATTAAATTAACGGATAACAAGATAGGCTCATCCAGATAAGACTGCTACCAAAAGGGAAGGAATTAATAAATAATAAGGGCTGGCGAATGGGAGACACTGCAGTGTTTGTGCGCTTTTCTTCAGTCTGGCTAGAGAGAGAGAGAGAGAGAGAGAGTACCCACCAACAGTGTTTTTCTAGGGAGCTACAGATGCTTAAGAACTACGACACCCAACAGGACTACAGTGCGATGTGTGCGTGTGTGTGTGCGGGGGGGGGGGGGGGGGGGGGGGGGAGCGGGTGACACGCAAGGGAGGACACAGTACTGTCTCTTTAAAACAAAACAACTACAAAAATGTCGCCTTGCTAGCTAGCACGAACATGACGATATTCATTGTTTTGTTTCACTTTTGTTTTTATACAACACTACGTCTAGGTAGTCTGTAAGGGCAGAGTGTTGATTGGCCCGCTGCGGGTGTTTGGCGCAGCACCCAGAGGAGATTTCGGCTTGGCTGCTGAAAGTTCTTTGTGCAGTACACTGAGGGGTTTGATTGGCTGTTGAAGGTCAAGTGCAGTGTGGAGAGACAGAGCGAGAGAGAGGTTTCTGATTGGTTGAGGTGCATTTTTTCTCTTCTCCATTTCTCAGAGTAATGACGCTAGTTTTTCTTTTTTTTTTACGCATCTCTGGATGGAGAGAGTAGGACAGGAAATTTAGAGAGGATGGGAGAAAGGGGGGAATTCGAAGGAGGGCTATTTGGAGCTCGAAAACTCAAAGAAGTGGAGGTGAAAGAGGAGTAGGCCTGGGTGTCTGTAGCTCAGTAGACCCAGGAGACGGGCACCCACTGGCCGGTGGTGCAGACCAGATCGATGGCCTCCTCCAGGTGCCTGATGGTCTCATCGATCTCGTTATTGATGATGGTCTGGTCAAAGTAGTGGGCGTAGGTCTTCTGGAGGATCTCAGACTCCTTCTGCAGTCGCTGGAGAGACTCGTCCTGTGCAGAGGAGAAGACAGGAAAAGAAGGTTGGAGGCAGTGGTTTTCAAAGTAGGGGCCACTAGGGGGCGCCAGGGGGTCAATTGGAGAGGAAAATGGAAAAAATATGTAATTGTTACTAGATTTTCTTTAAAAATGTCCAAACATTTAAAAAAATTGTGAAAAAGCTCACAACCCATCGCGATGCAAATGCAATGTGAGGTTATAGATCGGCTATGTTTTATTTTATAACATTTTACAATGCAGCCAGAGGCTATGGCTATTTGGGGGGCCTTGGGACCTTGGGAAACCTGTTGGAGGAACGATAGAGAGCTGGAGGGATAAGAGGGTGGTACATGGCTGAGGGGCTTCAGACTAAAATAGAAACCCTTCCTCAGCCAAAGGAGGTGAATAAGAAACACGACTGGGAAAGCTGAGCAGACAACGCTAATGACTACGACCATGTATTCAATGGATATCAATGGAAATAGAACTTATGTCAGATGAAGACATACGCACGCACGCACACACGCACGCACGCACGCACGCACGCACGGACACACACACACACACAGCAGTGCTAACTGCTTAATTGCATTCAATGGTTATGCCATATCTATTCTGTCTCGTACTTACTGGCAGCTTTCGACACCACCTGGGCATCTGAGAGGGATGCCAAAAAAAACAAACACATGCAGCATGCAAAGTAAACAAGCACAGAGATGGATGAGAGAGGAGAGAGAGAGAGAGAGAGAGAGAGAGAGAGAGAGAGAGAGAGAGAGAGAGAGAGAGAGAGAGAGCAAGCAAGCTCTACTGGCGCACACATGCTGGATGATCATCGCTTAAAGACTTAGAATATTTTAAAATTGTAATATAATAAAGAAAGAGCTTGCAGTACAGTGGAAAGAGATTGTACACAGCATGGGTGACTGCTGATTATTCACAAATTTAAGAACCATCTGCTAAACATAGAGGGCCATGATTTTCTTTGACTTTCCATTGAAAAACGTATTGTGTGTGTATTTGTGGTGTCTATTCATACCTCATTGATGCCTGGTGTGATGGTTGGTGCCGCAATGAACACAACATATGGGGCAAACTCTGCCGTCCGCAAAACCTTCAGGGCCTAATGGAGATCATATTTACAAGGTCAGTGTTTGCAAATGCAACACAGTTGCACACAAATATGCGCACACACGCACGCACGCACACACACGCACACGCACACACACACACACACACACACACACACACACACACACACATAAGCGCACACGCACGCGCACACACCTGAGGTTCTACATCCAGAATGGATATGAGTCCCTGCTCATGGATCTTGCGGATGGTCTCCAGCCGTGTGCCGTACATGGCGTCCTCATGGCTGCCATACTCCAGGTACTCGTTGTTGCTGATGTCCTGCATCATCTGGTCGTGGGACACGAAATAGTAGTTCTTTCCATTCTCCTCATCCTTCTTAGGAGGTCTGGTCGTGTCTGAGAGACATGAGTGGGAGGAACGGTGAGTGATCCGTGTGGAGAAAGAACATCTTGTATTGCAGACATAGTGCATACTTATATACCGTGTGTGTGTGCGTATTTAAAATACCGATACATCTGGGGAAGTTTAAATTAAATGTAGGGGCTAGAACAGCGGAGAAAACCTCAATTAACAATGCCTACCTATGCCCACTGCTTTGGAACCCAGTCCCGATACAGTCCCAACATGAAGCACCAAGTCTTTGCATTGGTTCCGCAACATAGTTATTTTTTAAATCTCCAAGTACTTTCCACCCAGTTTTAGCCCCTACTTTAAAATTATATGTCACAAGATGTATTAGAAGGCGCGGAGATCTACAATTGTCTGGCTACACAAGACACTGACAAATAACTAAATAAATGAATACGTATACATGATTCATCCACTACTCCATATTCATGCATGTATGCATATACACACACACACAACGAGTGATGTTTGTACAGTTTGTGTGCGTTCATACGTGTGACTTCAGGGTGTTTATGTGGGTTTGTGAGTGTAGTATGTCTTACGAGGGATGGGGTAGGCGAATCTGTCAGGGTGTTTGGTGATGAGTGTGTTCTTGATGTGTCTCCTGCCCACTCCATGGGCACCTGAGGAAGTATAGCCAATCAGACAGACAGACAGACAGACAGATACATTTTCTTGATTCTAGTGCTGACAGACAGACAAGACAGTGAGTCCGTAGTGTATTCTCTTGATTCTAGGACCAATCTTCTATGTGTAGCCATTGACACTGTATCCCACAAACAGTGGGGAGGAAGGGCAACCAAAATGCCACATACAGTAGAATAATACAAGAGAATGTAAGAAGTGACGTATATTTGCTAATAATAGCACTACAACAAATAAAGCGAGTAAAGGCCATGAACACGAAAACGGCTTGGAATTAAGCCATTACAGTGCAACATGTTTCAATTGATTCGATTGCTCTTCCTCAGGCAGTATCCCTTTTTGTATTCATAGCCTTTGTTCTAGTGCTATTTGAGAAAATAAATATCACTTGTTAACCTCTTAAAGAGGTATTTCAATTTAGAGCAGTTTTTAAGTTGCTTGATTAAATATTTTGATATTCAGACTCAGAGTTGTACTGTATATTCATTTGACAAAGGCCCCACCCATCCCATGCAAGCCCATTCAACTTCAAACCCCACGTTAGACTCATTTAAAAAACGTCCATTCATCTCTGACAGACATAGTCCTTCTAATGAATGAGGAGACCTTCATGTTATTAGTTATTTCAGTGTACTATTGTACACTATAAGCAGTGTGTGGTGTGGGGGATGTCTACTTTAAGCACCTACATGTGGCCTGAATCCAAACGATTGGACTCTGAGCTGGGTGTGACTGCATACCCTGTTGTCATGCCCACACACACTCACACTCTCAGAGTGCATTTGGAAATATGCACAGAGCACTGGAGTGCTCTCTGGTTGTTTGTAAATTCAGTGCAGTCGGTGCGTGGCCATTCGAAAATTCATTGACCGACCCTACTCTGATGCCGGGTTGACTCCAAAGGGTCCAAACACTGATGAAAACAACAATGGCGGAAGGAGTAGCCTAATTAATTGCTAAATGCCTACTATATGAGGCGAAACACTATTTCCTTACACACCCTCAGTGTGTGGGGATGACTGATTTATCATTTGTCCATCAATTAGATCGATGCAGAACAGGATGTTTTCTCTATTTTGGAAAATGTTTGCAAATGTTTGAAAATGTTCTCCTATAATGACATGCCAAAAATGTTTTAAATTCAAGTGGCTTCCCAGCCTCTTCTCTTGATATTAGTCTTCCACCTGTACTGACCTAATAAGACTAGTGTTTTCCTCTTGAAAGCAGGGAGCTTCACCACCTCCTCGTATGTGACGAGGTCTAGTTGGTCGAACACTGCAGGGAGAGAGAGACCGGAGAGAGAGAGAGAGAGAGAGAGAGAGAGACAGTGAGACAACCTGGGGAGAAAAGACGGCTAAGACAAAGGCACTGTGAGGAAGTTCTACAGATCGCTAAAGACTAATTTATAAGTTGTTGTATGACCGTGTCGCTCATCAAAAATAACTAATTTTCAAGTGACACACTTGATAATAAGTTTTTTTTTGTGAGCCAGAAGGTTGTATGACAAAGTATTACATGGTCTACTACAGGAGTGTCGGACACACTTGGGTGACAATAGGCTGTTGTGGAAGTAGGGTCACATGTAGTCTCGTGTAGCAGAGACGATTGGAGATCTCAGCCTACTGTGACTAATTCTAAATTCAACGTAGGGGCTGAAACCGGATGGAAAGGTTTAGGGAAAAACAAAACAAAACTGCATTACGGAACCAATGCAAAGACTTCATGGCGGTCCCTCATATTGGGACGGTGATATGATTTGTTTTCAAAGCAGTGGCCATGGGTTTGCGACCATTCTCGTTGCTGTTCTAGCCAATATATTAAATGTACATTTCTCCAGACATATCAGTAGGCAGCGATCTCTGATCATCTGGTTACGTAAGACTAGCTCACATGTAGACTTATATAAACTGATGGATGTCAGGTTTATCGTCAAAACTTTGGCCGGGTTCTGTATTATACGGATAGTTGGTAAAGGGCCATGTAGTGTCTGTGACAGAGTGAGATGTGGCATCTCACTGTACAGTTCAGAAGACTTAATTTCATCAACTGAGCTGATATGGGTCACAATAGAGAGTAATCCAACCAAGCAAAGGCTTAAGCGTTCAGTTCATAATTTTTCAGGCACACCTTCCTGTGCAGGAGCCATCAAAAGTATATGATCAAAATAATAATAATTTCATAAGTGGCCACTGTAACAAAACACTTGGATAAATATTTCAAACAAACTTTCAGCATAGAATAAGTATAAATATATATGTGTAAAGTGCATGTTTAATTCATTATCCTATAAAAACATTTTATTTTATTATATTATAAATGTTATGTTGGGGAAAGCTTGGTGGAATCCATTTCTTTTTCCATTCAGAAAGGTGGGAGAGGAGAGAATGAATGCTGGTTGGTGCACATGGAGCGCAGGTGTCAGAATAAGCAAGTTGAGAATAGGTCATGTTAGGGAACAAGAATACTACACTCCCTTCGGCCCTTGGATGTCTGCAGTGCAGTTCACTGCACAATGTGTGTTCAGCCCCCGTAATATGAGCCACAGAATCTGGATGAAGGGGGGCTGACATATGAAATACAATACCCACAAGTCACTGTGTTCTCTTGTGAAACAGTGGACGCTATCATTGATGCTATCTTACTGACCATCTGGCTGTTACTAAAGCATAAACTAAATGTGCATCTGACGTTCTAATGGCTTTACAAAGTGTGTGCTCTGTATTTAGTTAATACATATACTAAATTGAGCACATCAGCAATTGACCATCCACGGTAGTCATTTTACTCTTATGTCATACACAGAGGACACGTTGTGCACATTGTGCGATTATGAGGCAAGACAAAAATGTCTGCCATTTGACTATGGCCAATAACGGTAATATCACAACTGAAGAGCCGCCATTGCTACTGTCGTTTGTAATACTGTCCATTTTGAGCGCACATGACCCAACAAATTAGAATTAGACATTAGGAGGATGACAATACACAAATATTATAAACAAACATACTGCAAAGCCATATGGTTTCAGTTTTCTGTTTTTCTGGGTAAATGGCAACAGAAACAAAACTGAAACTGTGGCAGTGACAGCTGATAAGACTAGAGGGTTTTAACTCATTCACTGCCAGAATTATTCTGGCCGCGTTTGAACACTGCCATATTTTTCATTGAAAAAAAAAAGTACTCAGGAGCCGAGATACAGAATTTTTAAGTTTTAAGTTAACAAGGAAGTGGATGGGAGTCTATATCTTCGAAAAATCATATCTCCTTGGTATTTGGGCCAAAAAAAAAAAAAAAAATCTAAAAAAAAAAAAAAAATTAAAAAAAATATTTTTAATTTTTTTATTTTTTTAAAAAGTCGTTTTAGTCGTTCTTGGCAGGCATGGCTTATGGACAGAAGTCGTTTTAGTCGTTCTAGGCAGTATATGAGTTAAAGAGAATGGAATGATATAGAAAGGCAAAGAGAGTGATAGGCTAGAATAGAAGTGTGAGACAGTGGAAATGCATGTGTGATATGTTAAGATAAAGAAGGAGGACGCAAATAAGCATTAGACTCCATCACAGTTTGTTACTTACATGCAGAGAGGCCGTTTGATAGGAAAGCGAGAGAGATGGACAGGGGGAGGGGTCATAACATGGTCCAGTTACAACAGCAGAATTACCATACATAAATTGCACACACAGCAAACATACATTAGTTTGAGTGGCCATGCGACACTGCACAACACCAACAGTGGTTCAGTCAGGACACTCATCGAGATGAAAAAACACTTATTGCAGTGATATTATGCATTGTATCTGATGGTGTGGCTCTGCTTCCGTGATGCTCCAGAACAAACCTGCCCAAGCATAACACAGACTTGACTCTGAGCTCACAACCCCTATAAGGCCGAGCCTAACACAGTTATTGTTACATGGACATGATCATACCCATGAATCCCCCATAGGACACAGCCTAAAGATATGCAGAAATGAAAGAACGTGATTATATACATACTGTATGAACCTGCACAAAGTGACACGCTGACATAGTGAAGACCTACGTAAATGCTACTACAGGAGGAGAGGCTCTAGGAGGCTGGGGAGTTTAGTCATGGACAAACTATCATGTGGTAGTGGCGAGAGATCTGAGCATGTAAGAGTGAACCTAGCTCTGCTTAAATAGGCCACGTTGTTCCGTTAAAATTGTCAGCGTATGAACGTGGGATGGGCTTGACTTCTGTAGCATGTCCGCCCGAACTTCCCCAACGATCCTCAATAAATGGATACGTATCAATACACAATACAGCCAGTGCTATGGGTAAAGGCATATTCACACTATCTGACTAGTGGTTCCAAGGAAAGGATCTCAATCTCTTGCAACTGTGGCGTGGTTTAGGAGGACTAAAATATCCCGGTGATGTATCAGAATGTATCATCACAGACAGGAAGTGAGACACGCAGAGTTGGCTAAATGTTCGGTTTATCCATGCAGTTCCTTATCAAATGAGGGTTGGAAACTAGATCAACTACAGTGAACAAACACATGCAGCAGAATAGATTATATCATTGCTGTTGGGCAGAAACCTTTGATCTCCATAATCCATATGTTCAATTTATGGACGTTTGTTTTCTTTCGCAAATGAATGTCCTACTGTACTTCATTGTGCAAGAGTGTCACCCAAAAATGGCCGATCTAACTAATTAACAAGAACAAGAGTATTAACAAGAGCTTGTGACTAAATAATAATTACTTTGGTTCCATTGGAACACAGGTCATTTTTTTTCATTTCCTGAAAAGTTAGTTTTGGACAAGGTTTCCACCCGACAGCTACGATATCATAGCTGTGATATTGAGTTACAGTGCTACTTTTAATCAACAATGGCTAGATGCAGAGGAGACTGGCATACATGTTATGAACAGAGTGTGCAACTCTGACATGACTACACGTTACATATTACATGCTAAATAGTAAAGTATAATAACTTCAAATGGACATTGACAGATGTGAAGGCTCTCTATGGCCTGCTGAGCAGACAGTTGACATGCTTACCAACCTGATTTTAGGCTACGCACGCACACACACACACACACACACACACACACACACACACACACACACACACACACACACACACACACACACACACACACACACACACACACACACACACACACACACACACACACACACCGCCATCCCTCAACCCCGGCATATTGATTGGGAGCAGGAGGTCTTAAAATACCTACCTAAACCCCTCCAATCCAGCTGTGCTCAATGCAACACTCAACTTCCATAATACCTTGGAGGGAATAAAGCTGCACGTGCACATGTGGCTGACGTGTGCAAAACATCTTTATACAATTAAATAATCCAATGAAAAACAATTGATACCAAACCTTCCCTCTTTCTCTCTTTCTGCTGAATAAGGGCCTGTAAAGGTCCTGTTGAACACCATACTATGCAGGTTATGTGCAGGCACAAAGACAGCTCTAAGTGGGCTGTTTATTGGTCACTCCTGTAAAGAAACCTTGCCCCCTGGGCTGCTGGTCAGGGTGCTAATCTTAGAACAAGTGCAAAGGCCACTGAAACCTAAAGAGTGTGGTAGTCTAGTGATATGCAGACAGGCTGTACTGCCAGCACCCTGTGCCCAGAACCTTTGCAAGCTAACACACACAGAAACACACAGGGGTGCTTGTATGCACAATCTCACAAATATTAGAGGTTGCACGTGGTATGGAACAGGAGCGTTCCAGTCAGTGCACTCAGGCCTGAGTAGCCAAACTCAGAAGCCCTCGAAAACCACACCCCTCCCTCTCACCCCCCATTCCTCTTGCTTACCTACGATCCCCTATCCAAGACTACGTCTCACACACCCCTGAACTTCTTTTAAACCTTAACTCACCACCCATTACCAAATTATCTTTCCCTGACCGCCTTTGTCATTTAAGCTCTCACAGCCACAGGGGCAGACCAGCAGTGACTGTCCAAGTCTCTCCAACACATTGCTTTGGCCCTGCTCTGCTCACACAGCATGGCAGTGGTGTTCATGGCGATGTGCTAGGTGCTGCCATCTACGGCCAAACATGGATACTGCAGTCACAGAAAGAACGTGTCCACAACTGGTACAGTACCTATTACTAATGCTGGGGCTCTGTATTTCATTCCTCACTTTTCACTGAGTGATGCGTATACTTTGAGATAAAAGTATTTTGGCAAACATGGCAATGTGAGTAAACACACACATGCATGGTATTTCGTGTGCCTGCATGTACTGCATAAACAGATGTTGTCTCAATGTATTTTCTTTCTTATTACTATTTGGTATTGCTATATTATAGTTATTTTTTGTATTGGTGTACATTTTGGTGGCTTTTCTGAGCCTTTACTTGTACAATGGAGAGAGAGAGAGAGGAAACAGAGAGAGAGTGATACAAATGGTCCAGCTGACCAGGAATTGAACCGGGGACTCACTGTCAGGAATTAGAGCCCATGTCTTATATGTCCTAACCATTCAGCGTTCAGGTCGCCCCGATGCTGACTCAAGGCTAATGTACGTACTGGAAGTGTTGGTGAGCTGGTCACATTGTCCCTGTGTGACATTCCTGCTACTCTCTACTGTATGTGCTCCTGTGTGTGCACACGTGTGTCAGTTATTCCTGGCATGAAGGTGGGACTGCTATTGGAGCTGTATGGCATTAGGTCCTGTTACGCACCACCCACACACCCACACACACACACACACACACACACACACACACACACACACACACACACACACACACACACACACACACACACACACACACACACTTCATGCCAGTCCTCAAACTTGTCTGCATGCCTTCATGCACGTATGGACAAGTTTGTGTCAAGTCATCGACGTCATATGACATCACTGAAATCAAATTGTCTGTTTTCACATGCACGCGGAACTACCAGAATTTTAATCCAGGTCTGGGAAACCAAATATCTGCCGCTCAACCAAAGGTGAATCCCTCCTTGGCCATGGGAGATATTAGGCTTCTGGTCATGAGCCAGGTTTACTCTGCTACCCATGCATGCATGCATGTATGTGTATATATATGCGTGTGGTGTACTGTACCTGCATTGTGCTTGGCCAGATACTTGTCTTTGTACTGCTTCTTCTTCTTGCCAAACCAGGTACAGCTGGCCTGCTGTTCCTGTTTGGTCTTCTCCATGGCTATACAAGCCACACGCCTAAAAACACACACACACACACACACACACACACACACACACACACACACACACACACACACACACACACACACACACACACACACACACACACACACACACACACACACACACACACACACACACACACACACACACACACACGGTTAGATGTAGTGTTGCTGACATGGCTCAGCTTTAGGGTTGAGGGATAATAAGGGTTCTGCTTGTTCCAATGGATTTAATGTAGTTTAATACCACAAACAGCACCTGTCTTGGGTGCATAGTGGACTTATGAGATCAGGAACACTACCACAGGCTTTCATAGCACTTAGACGAAGACAAGACGAAAATCCTCCATGGAAACTCAGGGATCTGTGTGTGCATGGGGACGGTTATGCATATTGTGCTTGCATATTGTTGCTGTCTGTATGTCCAAAACCGTACATTTTCAGGAAATGCGTAAACCTGTATTCCAATGGATCTAATGTAGTTATTATTTAGTTACAAGCACCTGTTAATCACCTGTTTCATTGTCAAGTGATTAGGGGAGGCAATCTGGCATTGCTTGCTGTCCTATCCAGCAGTCGTATGGATGATGAAGGTGTTTCACAACCAGCTTGTTATCTGTGTGTGTGTGTGTGTGTGTGTGTGTGTGTGTGTGTGTGTGTTCACTTACCACTCCTGGAGCTCTGGTGAGGGGATGAGGCCTGCTGTTCCATTCTTTGTGTTCTCCAGCTTGCCCTGCCACCAGTTGTGGTCGTCCTTGGAGATAATCTGAATGATGTCACCCACCTGGAAGCGAATGCCGGCTTCCTTGCAAGGGATGAGTTCGTCCCTGGAGGGGTCGTACTCGAACTGAGCCCTCACGTAAATCTGTGGTGGAGGGGAGAAAATCACAGTCGTCAGGAGGGAGAGAGACGGGAAGACACAAGCGCAAGAGTCGTTTCGACAAAGGGAAGGGCAGAGCAAGAAAGACAGAGCCAGATGGGATGTGGTAGATAGTGTAGGTCCTGTGGGGTATAGCGAGCGCTATAGAGCTGATGCAATGACTAAGGTACGACCAGAACTCTTGGACGGAGGGGTGGGGGGTTGCACGGTTGCCAGGTTAGAGAACAGTTTCTAAGGCAGGGCTGTGTCCCACGAGATGCTCTCAGACACAGCTGGGCTATTAATGAGCCTCTCAACACGCTGGTAATTATGGCACAGGCATTGTTTGTAGGCTATGTCTGCGACTTCAAAACAACATAAATGACTCTGCTTTATTCGACCTACAACACCACTGTCATTTCTGGTTTCCTCTATCCTGCATGTGATCTGGGAGATATGGCCGTAGAATGGTTTGGCGCAAAACATTGATTGGACAATCAGTCAGTGCCGTTACAGTAACACTGACTATTTGGGTGGTGTTACAGTTGATACTTTGATGACGTCTTTATTTTGCTCTGGGCGGGCTGTCTCTTACCTTGATGGACATTTTATCCTTGATTGGAGGTCTTGGTATGATCTAGGACGTGAAAGCATCACACACATCATGCAGTAAAAAGATACTACCGTAAATGTCTAAAACAAAATTGTTGTTACCTAAGGCTGGTTGGGAGGGTATCGGAGGAGTGTGGTGAGATGAACGATGGTGGTATGACTATGAAGGATAGGTAGGTAGGGGTGCTATAACAACAGATTATGGGGACTCTAGCCAATTACACCTCTAACATACACTATTATGCTGTTCTGTAACTGAGACGTTACAGACATGATTAAAAACATTGGCATTTAGAGCAAGCTCTGCAACTGAAAATCTGCCAAGCTGCTTTGCAGGATTGCCTGTAGACCCTTGTGCCCTCCACTGGTAGGATCTGGTAACAGTGTTAAACAATACAGGATACTCTGATTTCATTTTAGGCTTGTTGTGTGCAACACGTCTTGGGATTGGGTGCAGATGAAGGGTGATGTTCTAACTAGGAATATATACAGTACACAGTAGAAGCCGGAGTGTCAATGTAACACATAGTGAAAAAACGGACCCTTAAATTAACACTCTGGATTTTTCTGTGTAGGAGGCTGCTAGTGAGATGAAATGGATAGACAGTTAGGGTACAGCGGTGAGTTAAGAACATTTATTTTGAACTGCGTTGAGGTAGAAGTTGCCCATAAGTCCTGATCTAGAGTAATTTAAACCGCATTAACCATTTCTCTGGAAAATAATTCATAGTTTCTGGCAGAGGATCAGCAGATAAGGGCAATTTCAAGGCTCTCCAAATGTCAATAATGCCTGTGCCATTAGTACCATATAGACAGCAGCAGTGAGGGAAGGGAAGGGAACTGTACCGTCAAAGCTGATAAGACACAGAGTACACTGCAGTGGTCACGGACTTTACTACATTGTGACAATTTTGCCATATTAATAAACCAATTGAACCCAATGGACTTCATGAGTTGTTCATGGATGTTCAAAGTTTCCCATGCTCTGAAGGTGCCATGCACTATGACCACTGCGGTGACTTGTGTTTTCTGCTTTAAATTGCGGATTGTGTTCTTGTATTTAAGGGAAGGGATGTGGTTGTTGGTGACTACAATAAGCTGTCGCACACTGCTCAAAGCCCCAAGGCCAGATAAGAAGGCTGGGGGAGCGAAGGGCTGTGGAGGGCATGGTGGAGTATCGGAGGGGGGGGGGGGGGGGGGGGGGGTTACGTTACAGAGGTTGTTGGATCTCTGGCTTGACCACAGGCTATGTTCAAACAGACAGATAGATCTCAAACTTCTCTAAAAACGTTTCCATTTGGCGCATACAGGGGAGTGTAAAGGTCAGACAGAAAAACTGAAGAAAAAAAAATCAATGAAAAACTAATTTCCTAAAACACCGGCCAAACAAAAATGTAATTGAGTTCTATCGAACTTGGGAGGTCTCAACTCCATCTTTCTCTTTCTCTGTGACCGGCTCAAAGCTGAGCAGCTGAAGAGCATTTCATTGTGTATTATAGACTCTAATGCATTTTGGAGCCGGTCCAATATCCAATAGTGTTCGTTTAAATGGAGGTCATGCCTTGGCCATCCATACTGAAAGTGCCAGCTTGGACATCAGCTGGTGGCCATGGTCTTAAAAATCAACACTGTAAATGAAGCCACATTATTTGGATGAACGAAACTCCACCACAGATTAGTGACTGGTTTCTGTCAAACCAGAGGTGTGAGAAGGGAAAAGAGAAAAGGCAAACACACACAGGGACATGTGAGTGCGTGCGCACGCACACACATAACACAAATAACACAATGTGCACAAGAACACAGTTCTGAATTGGGGTTCGGGGTTGTGAGAGGATCTAATGTGCTGGGGGTGGGGTGGGAGAGAGAGAGATCTGTTATTCACCTGTCGACCTTTGGGCTGGATGGTGGACGGCAGATCCTGTGGGGTAAACCATTGACGACATGGAGACAGTTTAGAGGCAGATGGCACATATAGCAGAGATAAAGCAATAATAGGCTAATACAAAAACAACCACATTTTATCACCAGAGAGACCCGACACAACATGCAACATTCACTGCACTGCACTGAAAAAAAGAAAGAAAAAAAGACAAGAGCAAGAAATGAAGAAGTAAGAGTAATTCTCATCTGTTATGGATCAGATCTGGTAGCTGTGGAGTGAGCAGGCAAGCACGAAGCAAGCAAAGCATCAGCATGACCACATAGTCTGTGTCTGGAGCACTGGTGAGGTTAACTGAGGGGAACCGAGTAGGCAAATGTACTGCACAAGTGTTTTAAGTATATATAATGTATATATATACTTAGGGCTGTCACGATTATGACATTTTACTTGATGATTAATTGTCATACAAATAATTGCGATTTACAATTTAATTGTGTGGCTTTTTGGCCTTGTAAGCAAAGGTTGCACGGATATGACAAAAAACGTATAATACACAAAATAAAAATAAAATACACAAAGAAATGACTGACAATGGCCAATACCAATAATCAAAATAAATGATGTATTATGGCCAAAATACGCCATATTTAATATTTTATACTAAAGATTTGTAACAAAATAGTGGAAATAGATGATCTACAAGCTCACAACGTGTCGCATTGCGACATGTTGTGAGCTTGTAGATCGGCTATTTCCACTATTTCTGAAAATGTTTCAAAATGTATGAACCTTTCTCACCATGGAAACGATTACGACGATTATGCAAAATAATTGCGATTATCTCAAATAATTTCGATTAGGCTATTATGTAATAATTGTGACAGGCCTATTCATACTGTATACAGTACAACAGAGTGTGTCCTCAGTACCCACTGGAACCACCGGAGGGCCTTGTGTTGTGTCAGCACAGGGGCACAGCACGCAGCGGGCTTCATGAGGCACACCAATTTGTTAACTGAGATATCGGACACGAGGGCTTTTAGCTTAAAAAAGGAACAGATTGAGAATCAGAGGGGATAACAACACAGGAAACGACTACCTGACGAGATCCTCAGCACAGTTCGAAAAAGTACCAACACTGCTATAGTCATGCCTGATTTGTACTTGCTTGCGCAGTGTTTGTCGCACATCTGAAAATGCAACGCATTGTGAGCTTGTAGATCTGCTATTTTAGTATTTTCAGTGTGCGACACCGGCACGCAACTAAGTATAAATCGGCCTTTAACATAAAACGGGAGAGAAAAACAAACATACAAACAAACAAACAAACAAACAAACAAACAACGAAACATCTACAGAGACACTGTTTGGAGTGACGGACGGACATGGACAAATAGAAATATCACGGGACATCAGGATAACAAAATGAAAAGACACCAGTGGAGACAAGAGACGCACAAAATAAACTGATGGTTGTGAGAGTCTGTCTGGGAAGGGCAGTGTTTTATTTATTTATGCTTGTTCTTTAAGGGGAGGGGGCTTACCAAGATTGAACTGTTAATGCTGGAGTGGCCATTGGCAGGGGACTGTCTGGAGGTGGTAGGGGACTCTTTCTGAAATAAGACACACAGGTCAGCAACATACAGACGGCACACACAGACGCACACGTGGTCACTCACTCAAAAACGTGTGGCACGGGTATACTGTACACTTACTACGTACTCACATATATGTATACACACGTGCCGGCTCACTTGCATGTACAGACACACACACACACACACACACACACACACACACACACACACACACACACACACACACACACACACACACACACACACACACACACACACACACACACACACACACACACACACACACTGGTGTGATGGTTTCCCACACCGGGCATCAAAGGGAAAGCTGTTGCACAAAATTATAGATCCTTCTCAACGTTGATGGAATGAATTCATCAACAAGATATGGGACGCTCATCCCTGGAGCCTGCACATCCTTATGTCACCACAGGGGGGCAGTAGTTTAACACCACAAACAGCATCTCTGTCTTGGGTGCAGAGTGGACTTATGAGATCAGGAACACTAGGCTTTCATAGCACTTAAGACGAAGACGAGACGAAAATCCTCCGTGCAAACTCAGGGATCTGTGTGTTCATGGGGACGGTTATGTGTGCTTGCATATTGTCGCTGTCTGGCACAGACACCTTGTATGTCCAAAATACATTTTCAGGGAATGGAAAAAATAACCTGTGTTCCAATGGATCTAATGTAGTTATTATTTCATTACGAGCTCTTGTTACTTTTCATTGATTGAATATTCCTAAAACCCACAGACAGACTTAACCACATTCAAACTAGCGTCCCCACATATTAGGCATGTCATTATAGGCAAATATTTTCAAACAATTTCTAAAATAGCGGATCTACAAGCTAACAACGTGCCGTGATGTGACCCGTTGTGAGCTTGTAGACTGGCTATTGTTGCACGACACTGAAATAGGCCATTCATTTATGAAAACATGTAAACGGGTGATATTATGGAGATACAAGGTTTCTGCCCGACTATGACAATATAATGTTTGTGCGTATAACATGTATAGCCTACTTGTGTGTGCACACACAGAGCGGAGTGTTGACCTGGAACGGGGGGAGTGGGTCCGGTATCTTGGTTGTGAAATTGGTGTGCTGAATGTCTGACCCAGCCCCAGCAAAAAACACAGCAAAACACACACACACACACTTTCTCCCATCCGCAACTACACAATATACTTGGTTAGGCACACATACACGCGCTCAGTAACTGGCCGAGCAGTTAGTAACCAGATCAGGGAGTTGGGAAAACAACGCCAAGGAGGAGAGAGGAGAACGGGAGCTGAAGAGGAAGTGGGGTTGTTACCTCACACGAGGAGCCCTGCTGCGTCCGGTAGCTTGGCACTATCTTAAAAGTGATGCTGCCTCGCATCTCTCTCTGTGAACAGAAAGTACACAAGACTTGGTGCCCTTATCTTCAATTCAGCATTTAATGTATTCACTATGATCTGCACACACTGTGACACACACTGTGACACACACTGTGACACACACACACACACACACACACACACACACACACCAGCATCTTCTGTAGCTGCTCAACAGTCTGATTGGCCACGCTGATGCCGTTGATTTCCCTGATCTCATCTCCCACATGCAACGTTCCTGAGAAAAACAAAGAGAGGAGGAGAAATACATCAGAGGACGAGTCAAAAGCACGGCACTGTCCCTCATCATTCCAATCTAGGACAGAAAAACAGCCCTGAACACTGGAATCACCCTGAAAAAGATGATCCACTTTCTTTAAAGAAATATATTTTTCTCCCAATTTAGTCGCTACACAAATTCCCAAATTCCCCACTCAGTTGTCAGAATGGTTGGTCCTATATTGACCACATGCCACCTCCCATAGCCATGGAAGCACCTGGCGCTTCTTTTCACATGCCAGTGAGGAGCTTCACCACGAGGACTTAGTATGTGTGGAGGAACACCCTATTCCTCACAGCTGAACAATTTGCTGGAGCCACTGGTGCAGCGACAACGATTGCCCTCGCCACACAGCTTCTATCCTGCGACCACGTCCGATTGTGCTCATATTGCCACGCCGGAGGAGATTCAAACCCATTAGTACTGTGGCGG
Source organism: Gymnoscopelus microlampas (assembly GCF_963454915.1). NCBI lineage: Eukaryota > Metazoa > Chordata > Actinopteri > Myctophiformes > Myctophidae > Gymnoscopelus > Gymnoscopelus microlampas. The sequence continues at coordinate 24,523,005 of NC_139954.1, forward strand.
TGGGAAGGAACTTTACCCCCGCGCCACCGAGCGCCTATAGATGATCCACTTTCCAAAGTAGCCATTAATCAGCTGTCTGCTTAGTACGCAGACACGCAGCCATCGCTGTGTCCAAGGTGTGACATCTGACGACAAGGCCCTTGTTTTCCTGAAGACCAGTTAATGAAAGCACACACTCATCTATTGCAGAGGCAGAGGTTTACGTTGCCAAGATCTGGATGCTTAACAAGAATATGACTCTTTTCCCACTCAGGTGGTGTGTGTGTGTGTGTGTGTGTGTGTGTGTGTGTGTGTGTGTGTGTGTGTGTGTGTGTGTGTGTGTGTGTGTGTGTGTGTGTGTGTGTGTGTGTGTGTGTGTGTGTGTGTACTGATCACATTGTGATCAGTACATGTATATAGCCATCTTCTGTGATTCAGAAAGGTCATTGCGAGGGCAGCATTCATTAGGGCACAACTCAATGCTGGGTCCTTGAGGGGTCCTTGAGGATGTTTCAGGGTGTTCCTAAAGAAATAATTGCTAGTAAGGAACCAAATAGACCCTTATGGGTCTGTAACTCAGAGAGTGTACAAAAGGACAAAATGGACCCTTGTGGGTCCAATTTATACGCTCAATTAAGATAAGTTAAAAATGTTTATAAATGCGGGTCCGTGGCGTGGCCTAATGCATATCCTTGAAACTAACGGTATTCAGGTATCAGAGAAAAATTATAAGCTAGAAGTGTACCTTGTCTGTGGATCATCCCTCCGTGCATTATCCTCGCCACGATGCAGTGGTTCAGATCGTTCATCTTCAGCGTAATACCCTACACACACACACACACACACACACACACACACACACACACACACACACACACACACACACACACACACACACACACACACACACACACACACACACACACACACACACACACACACACACACACACACACACACACACACACACACACATTCAGAGGCCTTGGTTACATTTCTTACAGAAAAAAAGAAATCAACATCAGTTCATCTCCATGTTGTTTAATGTATTGTGCACCATGGGTTCGTCTGTGTTCTTCTGGAACTGGACCAGGCGGACTCTGGTGACATTCTCCAGGTCCATGTCTCCGTTGGCGCTCTCCGGGGAGTCTCCGTTCAGGTAGGGGGAGGTGGGTGGTGGGGTGACCCTCAGAGCCTCGTCGCTGTACACCTCATGGGCCACCACGTCGTGGGTCTGCAGTAAGGCCTGAGCACACACACACACGCGCACACACGCGCACACGCACACACACACACACACACACACACACACACACACACACACACACACACACACACACACACACACACACAAGAAATAGTGTTGGACTTGACATTCCACAGCATCAAAATGCTGGGGTTTCAGTTGTCTGTTTGGATTGCTTTCTGCTGTTCCTCTAAAGCAGAACACCTTTTCCGTCCCCCCGAGCAGCCTTTTGCAGTAGTGCCTTAACAGTGGGCCTGCTGATCCCGCTCACTCCCACCCACTCACGAAGCTCACTCCGCTGACACACACACACACACGCACGCACGCACGCACACACAGAAACCTGAGTGGCACTTTAACAAACCAGTCGGAACCTTTGAAAGAAGCAATCAAAGCGCAACTGCCACCAAACCGCTCTCCACTGTGTCTTGTACGTGCACGCACACACATCACGGATGCTGTTTATTCCCAGACACACATAGTTGTCTCACACAAACACAACACACACACACACACACACACACACACACACACACACACACACACACACACACACACACACACACACACACACACACACACACACACACACACACACACACACACACACACACACACACACACACACACACAGAGCAGATCAGAGAAGCAGAGACATGAAGGCAGTGGCAGCGTTTCTAACTCCCATGTCAAAGCACATCATCCAAGAGTGAAACTCTCATTCCAGCACACACAGGAGGTATGTTTATGTGTGCGTCCTAATGAGTACAGGGTTAAGGGGGTTAACTAATCCCTCCATGGTGCATATATGTCAGTGTGAGAAAAAAGGAAAGCAAAGTAACTCAAGACAAGCAAGAAAGACTTAAAGAAAAGCGAAAGACGGGTTGAGAGAAGCCAGATATTAATAATTGATTGGCTCGTTAAAAAAATGTAGGTATCCGAAGTGATATGCTGATCTCAGTAAGACAGTTAGTTAGACGATGACTTTGTCTAACTAGCCCAACTGCAAGCAAACTATTCAGACTCTTGCTAGGTTTGGCTTTGTAGGTTTGAATGAAAAGAAAAGGCGTGTTATTTTAACTCTGAGAGTGTACAAATGTAACCAAATGGACTCTTACGGGTACATCTGGTTACATATGTACACTCAGAGTTTCAAATGGATACATTAACACAGAGGATTTTATGGTGTAGCTTGTCGGTTTGCAATGTGAAAGGCGTTTCCAATTTACAGTAACACTGCAGAGTGTAGATGGAAAACTAGTGAAACCGTTGGACAACTCCTCCAACAAATGAAGCAGCGATGTACTGTAGCACGATAGCAGGACAGACAGACCAATAGAGCAATTGTGTAGATCAATTGCACACAAAAGAAAATGCTACTGCATACACACACACACACACACACACACACACACACACACACACACACACACACACACACACACACACACACACACACACACACACACACACACACACACACACACACACACACAATCCTCACCATGTTCATTGGAGTGGTCGGCTGCTGTTGCACACACAGTAAGCTCTTACGGGAGGCGCAACAGAGCTAACACAGACATACTTTCCTTTCCTTGTGCGAGTGTGTGTCTTGGAAAGTAGTACTACATGACGGCGCCTCGATACCTCCCTCCCTCCTTTCTTTCCTTCCTCTTCCTTCTATCTAGGGTACGAAGGAGCCAGGCCCCTGACCCGGCAAAGCACATTGCATCAGACACACATGACTGACCCTGACCCCCCCCCCCCCCCCCCGCTACACACTCAATCCCTCTCCTCATCATCCGTCTCTTCCGTCCTCCCTCCTTTGAGCCTTGTCTGATCCTTTCACTCCTTGTATCTTGGTTTTGATCTCAGTTCACTCTCCCACTTGTTTAGCACTCCTCCTCGACTCCCCGACGATGACTCATCCAAGCCCTGCAGCAATTTAGGTTACTTTCATCACCCCGGTTCTCGGATAATATGGGGAACGCTCCCTCCGTGAGGATAATGAAGGGAGCATTCCCCATAGTGAGACAGCGAAATTCAATTTTGTAAGAGAACAGCAACAGAACAATTCATTCACTGTTGCTCGTTTTACAGAATTACATGCTTAAAAGGGGAGGAGGAGGAGGAGGGGGTTCGGAAGCACTCTTGAACAAACGGGAGGTGCTGAACGTTGCGAGGCAAGTAAAGTGGAGCGAGTGGAGTTAAGCCGTGACCTCGCATATTATGGTTTTCCTTTTTCCTGTTATATACTTGTCAAGAAGCTTCCGCTGCAACATGGAGAAAGGACATAGACACATATACACACACACATATACACACACAGAGTCTAGACTCTGTTCCTCACCCAGCACATGAGGCTCTGGAGAGAAGTCTTCCCCAAGGGGAGCGCAGTGTTTGTTGGCAGAGTTCCGCCATGTCGCCTGCAGCCTCCCAAATGGGGAGTTCTGACAGAAATAAAACCTAAAAAACGAATATATACTGTATATAAACAATCTTTGCTTCCACCACCCCTCTTTTTCTCCTTGCTCACTCTCTCCTTTCCTCAGACAGAGCATGGGAGCAGAGAGTGCACAGGTATGGTATCAGCTGCAGAGTGATTACTGAGGCCAGCGGTGTGTGCTTAATGGAAGTGTTTGGATTCTGTCTGGCTGAGTCTGGCCAAGAATGTCATCGTCAGCAGCCCTGAACATTGCTTAGGGGCCTACTACACCCGTCTGAGAGCTGTGGCAACATGGCGGCCTGTGTGTGTGTGTGTGTGTGTGTGTGTGTGTGTGAGCGTGTGTAGCTCTCTTGACCTACCATGAAATGAGGCTGGGTTAGTATCCGTCTGAGTTCTTTAGCGTCGTGGTTCTCTGGATAGCAGGAGATCTCTTCCAGTACCTGAAGAGGCACACAGACAAAACACATCAAAGACAAAGCATATGGCTAGACGTTTCAGTCTCATCTTTATACCTGACCCCCAACACACACACACACACACACACACACACACACACACACACACACACACACACACAAACACACACACACACACACACACACACACACACACACACACACACACACACACACACACACACACACACGCAAACCTTGTAGACTGGAGAGTTTGGGGAAACATCAATACATACTGAGAATCGACCTCAGGGTCTCTCTAAAGCCTTCTCTAATCCCACCTCCCACGTCAACGCAGTCAATTAAGAGACCAACGTGGATACCATTCAACCAATCAGGAATCTGGTCAAGTTCAAGCACCTCCCCCTGCCCTTTTGACGTGAGTTGATTTGGTGTCATTTCAAGTTATGTTGCGCCTGGCTGCTGAATGTGGCATTGTAGAGGTGAGGCCTCAGTTGGTGTGTGTGTGTGTGTGTGTGTGTGTGTGTGTGTGTGTGTGTGTATGTGCGCGCGAGTTAAGACTTTCTGGTCTCCCAGCATGCTCACTTAAACCCCTCCAAATGATTCAGAATGCAGAGGCACGCATGGTCTTCGACCTCCCAAAATGTCTCTCCTTTTCCCTTCCCTGGCCTACGGTTGTTGCACACACCCAGTACAAAACACTGGTGATGACCTACAAGTACATCTTACACTTACAGTACATCAGATAAAACACAGCCTATTCGTCCCTTCCCTAAAATAATCTGGTCAACACACCACACGACCTAGACTCTTCTCTCTCCTGGTTCCCAAGCTGTGGAATAAACTCCCCCTCTCACTCAGAACTGCAGACTCACTCCCCATTTCCACCGCAGCCTTAAAACTCACCTCTTCAGACTCCACCTCACCGCCTAGCACTTTTCTCTCCTTGTATCCCTTCTTGTCACCTCTTTTAATAGATTAGACTAGACTGGACTTGTTCATGTGTCAGGATATGTAGATTTGTTTTCGCTTGACCACAAATGTTAAGAATGTTATTTAGCATGTTGATTAGACAGATGCTAAATTTGATGTTTACCTGGTTACATAGTTGTAACTATATATGATTGTTCTCTTAGCATTCTACTTACGTGACCATTTACCCTGTCATTTGTTGCTCATGCCATTAACTCTGGTCTCGCACTTATAAGTCACTATAAGAGCGTCTGCTAAAAGCCTAAATTGTTATTGTAAATTAACATTCAGGACACAAGGGTACACTTCAGTGTATGTGTACAGTATGTGTGAAATTTGGATTGAGAAATCACAACATACTCCCTTTCTCTATATCGTGTGTGTGTGTGTGTGTGTGTGTGTGTGTGTGTGTGTGTGTGTACGCACTTGTGCGCGTATGCAGGTGTATGTGTGTATTTGGTCACACGAATGCCATTCAGTATCTGTAATTTGCAATTGGTCTCTTCCACTCAACTCACAGCCAGAGCCAGAACTGACCAGCATATAAACAGGGATGCACTATACCAACTTAGCTACATGAGCCTATCTTCTGATTGGTTCACACACCCAGCCTCAATTGACCCCATTAATGCATGAACTTGAAAATCCTCCAGATGTCCAGGAATGACTCCATCCATCCAGATAGAGATCCAGTGACAATGGATCGCAGACGATATAATGCACCCCAAAGAGCTCAGGTGATACCAGTATGCATTAAAAGCCAAGTCAGCTAGTTTGTCTTTGGTTCTGTTTATTGGTGTTGTGAGGGTGGTAGAGAGGTGTGAACAGATCTCAGGGCTTACACATTCCAGATGTTTCAAAGCGCCACTTGCTCCGTCTTGGGAGGAAATCTTGCCGGAGGAAGACACAGGAAGAAGGGTTACACATGTTGTTGACTGTCCTGGTTAGAGAACTCAAGGGTCAAGGTTGAAAGGTCAAAAGAGGACAGAGGTCAGGGGGAGAGTAAAAAAAAAACTTCCCAACACCTAATCTATGCCAGCCAAAAAGAATTAAGCCATGACGTGTGGGAGAGGTTAGTATCTATAGCGGAGGTAGGTAACTACGGGCCCAAAGAGTTTAAGGTCCTAACAAAAACATCTTTGAGAGGTCATATAAGATGTGTTAGGTGCATGGTTAGAACAAGTTAGTTATCCTTGAAACAGCTCACCCCTGCTCTACTGGGTCAGAAACCCCAGAAGGCTACAGTGTGATTGGCTCAAAGCATTTCAGTTTCAGCCGGAGGGGATCAGTACACAGGAGCAAAGCAGTGGACGAGGAAAAGACCCTACAGAAAATCAAGAATAGATGAAAGAAGTGTTCGCCTGTTGTGAAACGATTTCATAGCAGCACTGCATTGACTATAAAGAAAGCTTAGGAGCGTGTCTGTAGTGCTTAAGTGAAAGTGAAGCTCAGTTCTGAGCAAAGAAGGAAAACGTATAAAAGACAGTCTGTGACCCGACACCCACATAAAGCCGTAACGTTACCACATCTAGTGTGGCTCCATCCACAATCCTTCTAGACTGCTTTAGGATGGAAAATGTGAACAAGTCTCTGCTCTAATACCAGACGGAGACTCCTCTGACACAGCGTTCTAGAGCTGTGTTAATTAGCCAGGCCTATTTGACATGAACCAAAGCCACATAAAACAAAGCTGGGCTCCTCCTCTCCAAGCTTTCCCAGTATTAACACAGCTGGGATTTAAGACAGCAGACCTCCCTATTCAGACTTCTTTAATTGCTCCCTCAACAAAGCTAACAATGTAAACATAATATAAGCTGGGGGGCACTTGCTTCGCGCACTCACACGCATGTACAAACATACAAGTGTGCATACAAGCACAGGCATGGGTGTACACGCACGCACGCACGCACACACACACACACACACACACACACACACACACACACACACACACACACACACACACACACACACACACACACACACACACACACACACACACACACACACACACACACACACACACACACACACACACACACACACACACACACACACACACACACACAGTCACGCGCAACACACCCAACAACTATAGCAGTTTCTTTCACACACTATTTCACTTCTGTTCTCCGTCACACTCCTTTTAACGTGTCTGCTTCCTCCCCATAACCTGCATTACTGTGTGAGCGCAATGTGTGGTAAACACACATCTCTAATCTAACGGTGCGTATACGTTTTAATGGTGTCAAATCCTGGACTCCACAATGGGAGTCCTGTGTGAGAGTGGAAAACAGTCTACATCACACTAATAGCTCACAAATACACCCACGGAATGTGTGTGTGTGTGTGTGTGTGTGTGTGTGTGTGTGTGTGTGTGTGTGTGTGTGTGTGTGTGTGCGCGCGCGCGCGTGCGTGCGTGTGCGTGTGTGTGTGTGAGTGCATGATTTTGTGTATGTATTGTGTGATAATACACATTTGACACATAAAATAGCATATCTAATGATAGGTCAAAGAAACAAGCCAGATCTGTATTCATTCATAAATGGGCCCATACACTGCTCTAACAACGGGACTAACCCAGACACACGTCTGCTCATGAACAGGCACAGAACACTAGACTAGATTAGACTTAATAATTGCACATAAATAATATAGCACCTGCGTGCTCTGATTCTTGATATCGTCGCTGTCGGGCAGAAACCTTGTATCGCCATACAGTGTTTCAACTTTTTGTTTTTTTATGTTTTTTTCCTAAATGAATGGCCTACTTCATCATACTATTAATATGAGGCTACTTTTGCGAGACTATGTCACACAAAAGTAGCAAAATAAAACAGATCTACAAGCTCACAATGTGTCGCAATGTGACATGGATCTGCTATTTTTGATTTAAACAAATCAAAAATAGCAGATCCATGTCACAGTGAAAGTGAAAGTCTGTTTGTGGGTTTTATAAATATTGAATCAACAATAACTAATAACAAGAGCTTGTGACTAAATAATAACTACATCGGATCCATTGGAACACAGGTTATTTTTTTATTTTTCCTCAAAAGTAACGTTTTGGACAAGGTTTCTGCCCGAAAGGGACGATATAAGAGTGGTCGCTGGTGCAACATTTTGTAAAAAATATAATATAGAGGGGAACCAATAAAGACTAGCTTGCCATGTGCCAGCCAATGGGGATACAGAAATTATCGTGTGGCTATCATTCTGTTTGAGCCGGATTTCCAAACGTCACCAATTACGTAGGCAAATCAGGAAGTGACTCGAACTTTACATTGAAAGGCTCTGTCCCGCCCCGCCTACGGACCTTTAGATTGGGAAGCCACTGGTCCCGCCCCACACCACAGACCAATCAGAAGCCGCGGCTCCTGGGTGCCCATCCCGTCCTGCTCCGCCCCAATAGCATGATTTCCAGACTGAGAAGCGAAGTCAGAAAAATAAATCAGCCGAACGGATCGAATCAGTCTGGATTCCAGGCTACAGTGGACCCCCATCTAAAAGATTTTGTGCCAGGGACTCCCATAATTTGTGTTAAGTTTGTCAATTTTTTCGTATTTCAAAATGTTTGAAAAATAGCAGATCTACAAGTGTTGTGAGCTTGTAGATCGGCTATTTCTGAACAGCCAAAGAATGAAATACGGTTAAAGTGGTTAAACCTATTTTGATGATACAGTATATTTGCTGAGGACCCCCTGGGGGTCCCCAGACCCCACTTTGAGAACCACTGCACTATGAAGTATCCGTCCAAACCAAAAACCTATAGCCGGCTATCAAAACCTCAACTCTCTGACTTTAAGCTCCAACGTCAACTTCTCAAAAATGCAGGGAAAACGGCTGGTTCTCACCAGTGGTGTCTGCGCTTCTCTCAACCAATAAAATGACCTTTGAATGGGTTTCCTGGACTGAAGCAGCATAAAGCATGCCATTTGAAACCCTCCCACCATGGAAATGCAAGGCACCAAAATCAGCGTTTATGGGTATTCACGTGACAGCTCAGAAAGCCTTAGATCCAACAGTGATTATGAAGCAGTAGGGTGTAAGTATATTCTTTCCCGGAATGAAGCATTCCTGTAGAGCTGCACGCACATTATCCCAACTTACCCCCGAAGAGACAAGGAGGCAGCAGTGCAACAACGCTAGGTGTTCCAGCAGTGAAGAGTTAGAGGTTTAGTAATCAGAAGTGGACAGAGTGGGTTAATATAGGCTAAGCTTTGAGAGAACAGAGGTTCATGACAGAACAGTGTGACGTAGTAGGTTAGGTGCTCAGAGAAGACAGAGGGGTAAATCTGCCAACAACATCGGCTCATCATTAAAATAGACTTACTGACATGAGCGGGGAGAAGTAGAATACAAAATGTGCTTGTCTTAATGTGGATGTTTGTGAGTTCTATCTGTGTGCAAAGTGTCAAGAGTGTATTTGTGTGTGTGTGTGTGTGTGTGTGTGTGTGTGTGTGTGTGTGTGTGTGTGTGTGTGTGTGTGTGTGTGTGTGTGTGTGTGTGTGTGTGTGTGTGTGTGTGCGTTCACCTCTTTGGCTCTCTGTACAGCATCACTGCGGGGGTTTCTGATCTGATCTGAGGACTTGGTGTTGATTTTGTCATACAGCTGAAAAGAAAAAGACACAGACAATCAATCAATCAATGAATCAATCAGTGGAAAAGTGAACAGTGTCTGACGTGGGGTAGATGAAGTAAAGAAGGTGTTCTATTTACAACTAGACCATCCTCATACCGACATACTCAGACCAATTCAGACTCCCCCTCACCCCTAGTGCTCCTCTCTCCTTGAATCCCTACTTGTCACCTTTGGGAATCTAGAGATATATATCTAGAGATTTAGGGTTCATTGTTTACCTGGTATTCTAGTTTCTTTGAGGAACTAAATTGTTGTCTTTGCACTCTACTTATTTCACTTCTGCCTTTATTGATAGTACAGTGAAGCGAGACAGGAAATGGGGAGAGAGTAGGGGAGTGAGTGACATGCAGCAAATCCGCAGCTGGGCTCTGGAATCAAACCGCTGTCAGGCATCAAAGCCTATGCGGTACGCACTTTGCTACCAGTGCAATTTTACCTTGTTTGTTGACTAAGATTCATGCTTACTCTGATATTGCACTTGTAAGTCTCTCTGGAGAAGAGCGTATGCTAAATGTAAATTGTAATTGTAAACTAGAAAAATGTGCTCAGGTCTCTGCCAGACCAGGTAGAAGTAAATCTTAGGCAATCGGACGCTGCGTTCATGATTTGAGGCATTTTGTTCCAAACGAGCCACTCCTGCAAACTTTAGATGTCAATCTTAGCCAATTAGGATGGAATATGAAAAATCTGACAGATCTGTCTTGATCACATGACTATAAAGATAATGTGTACCAATTTGCGTGATGTTTGGACTAAATCTGTAGGAGTAATATCAAAACATGTGTTTTGCAAAAATCGGCCTCCTGGTGGCGCTATAACAGGCCGATGTGAAAGATTTGGGGCAGAGGTTCTGCTCTGGCCTCCAGGGAGTGTGTGTGCACAGTTTCACGTCAATCGGGCCAACGGTTCCGAAGATTAGCTGTACACAGACGGACGGACGGACGGATGGACATGGGCCAAAACATAGTCTTAGAAAACATAGAGACAATTAACACTCAGGAAGTTTCAGTGTTTGTGTAATGTATGTGTGAGAACTGAGGAATTATTTAGGACGTTTCAGTGTTTGTGTACTGTATGTGTGAGAATTGAGGAATTATTTATTTGTAATAGTAACAGTGAGTGAACCCAGAATACGCTGCTGGCTTTAGATGCACATGCCTTTCAGGGATTTGTTTGCATATAAAATGTTAAGAAAGGGCTCTTGTTGATTTAGCTCTCTGATGGGAGCACAACAGCCTTTTATAGAGACATAACGGCACTGACTCACAAGACCACTCAACGCCTCTGTTTACAAAAAGCCAGCTGACTAATGAAACTATTCAAACTGAACCGTCTTGTACAGCCTTAGTTTGTTGTATGTGTGTCTGTGTTTGGATTCTTGTTTGCAGAGTCCATAATGGACTCCCAGAAAACCGAGAGTTGCATTCTTTATACACAGTAAAATTTGCTAAAATAATTCTGTAGAACAGTGGTTCTCAACTTCCAGGGGGTCCCCAGTTAAAATATTGATAGTTGGGGCCCAAATTGACCCTTACGGTCTGTAACTCATATAGTGTATAAATGGATCCAAATATACGCACACGTGTCCATTTGGGCCCTCACTCTCAGAGTTATAATAATACTGAGGATTTTACAGTGTAGACTGGGGTCCCAGAGATAAAGATCGTATCAAATGGGGGTCTGTGGCCTAATGCATATCATCTGAGGTTCCTTGAAATTAAAAATGGAATCACTAGTGTGAAAAAGCACATTTGTGAAGACTACAAACGAAAGGATGACTCAAAACAAATCTAGAATCATACGACTGTCTGTGGTATTAAACAGGTGATGTGATTTGTCCATAATGTGGCTGATAACTCTCTGACCAGCAGACAAACACATGCTTTGTGAATACATGAATACACACACACACACACACACACACACACACACACACACACACACACACACACACACACACACACACACACACACACACACACACACACACACACACACACACACACACACACACACACACACACACACACGTGAGAGATATTTCAACACAGCACAAGGGGGGCCAAGCATCTTCCGCTTTCCCTGGCAACAGCAGCACACTGTGCCAAGACATGTGATCAATGATAAACACACAGACGGCAGACACATTAACAACACTACAACAACAACATTAACAACTATGGCAGAACATTACATGTTTATTTGCTATATTAAACACAAGGGAGTGAAATATCCAAACAACTTCATAACAATGGTTGGGGAGCAACTCAAGATTATTTTTTATAGCAGCTGGTGTTAACTGTGCTGAATAAAAGGGTCGTTGGCAGAAATGAATATTGTAAAATATAAGTACATATTTAAGAGATCTGGGTGACTATGGTCTGTTCTTATCACCATGATCTGTGCTAGAGCTTTATCCTTCCTGAGAGAGGACACAGGTAGTACTGTGGATGTGAGTGGCTGTGTTATGTGACATGGAAATATGCTGACTATGGGAGACTGTGGTCTATGTCAGTGTTCGGATGTGTGAAGATGGATGACACTGTGGAGGTTGGGACAATAGTATGCCTGGGTCTGTGTAAATGTAGGTAGTAAAATGTTCACGTCTTTTGCGAACGCGGAAGGAGGCGCGCCCAAGTGGAGCTTACTATGAAAGTCTGCTCGGCTTGTGTGTGTGTGTGTGTGTGTGTGTGTCTGTGTGCAGTGCACTGCCTGGGTGCGGCCGACAGAGTGCGCCAGAGTGCAGCTACAGTCAAAACACAAACACACACACACACAAAGTCCGTAAATACACAATATTTTCGAGCTGCGTTCGCTTCCAGCGTTCGCGCGTCTTACTTGTGTTATTTAGATTTGCTCTTTCTTGACCACAATGTTAAGAACGTTATTCAGATGTTTGCACATGATGTTTAGACAGATGCTGGGTTTGATGTTTACCTGATGTCCTAGTTTCTTTGAGGCACTATATTGTTCTCTTTGCACTCGACTTATGACTATTTACCCTGTCATTTGTTGACTACGGTTCATACTTGTAAGTTGCTCTGGATAAGAGCATTTGATAAATGCCTGAATTGTAAATAGTAATCTTAGTGTTTTAAAGGAAAACATAGCAGATTTTCAGGCATATAGTTCACATGTTCGATGACGTTGAAGCTGCGTTTGAAGTCACAATGTGGAGAAATATAGATAGAAAATCGGCAGAATTTACCTTAAACTTTGAGTGTCAGTGTAAAAAATGACCCGTAAGGGTCTGAGGACACTGAGGATTTTACTGGGTAAGAATACATAGTCAGTGTGCTTATGCATGTGTGCTGTGCATTTCTGCAAACAAAGATGCATAATGGAGAGCATGGGAAGGGGGCTGAACAGATAGCTCTCATTGAGAGAGATAGAGTGCCCCCACCCATGTGGAACACAGACATCCAGAATAGGGTTAACCACTTGAACCACTTCTGGGGGGCATTCCCCGAAAATTGCAGATCTACAAGCTCACAACGTGGCGCATTGCGACGTGTAGATCTGCTATTTTCGGCGGCAACATTTGCAAGACAAAAAGAGGACCAAGTACAGAGCCAACCCAACTAAGTATTAGTTTACTAAGTATAGAGGGTATAATGTGGGAACCACAACATACACTGTCTACAACCCAACGCACATGCACAAAATCACACATGCACACGAGTATATGGCTTAGGAGTACTAATTATACTGTTTCGCAAACTAGAAGGCCTTACGTTTTGAGCAGAGGAGCGTCGTGATGCACTCTTTTCCTTTTATAGCAGTGGGTTTCCTCAAGGACAGCTTACACCACCTGCCTCCACTAACTAGGAAGGAACTGAGCCGCTTACGAAACTAGCGCATGTGAACAACAACAAATGTGCTCGACTAAAGCACCTCATTAAACGTCGGCAAAAAACACAGACATGCGCAGACGCGCGCACACACACACACACACACACACACACACACACACACACACACACACAGGAGGGGGGGGGGGCTGGCTGACTTCAAATTAGCTTAAGGCATCTTGTGACAAAATACTCTTCTCCTAAACACAGCAGAAAGGGAGATGAGATAAGACAAATAAAACTCACACTCACCCAGGAGACAGCAAGCAGTGTGTCAGAGACGTGCAGCCAGCAGAACACACCCACACACACACACACACAAGACACAAGTTATCTAAACCACCAAGGCTCCATCCATTCTCTGTCTGCTGGCTCTCCCAGTCTCCCCCCAGCCTGTATGTGTTTGGGTGGGTGGAGTGGAGGGCAATGTCAGCCTCTGCATGCAGATGGATGGGCAGATACTGCTTTGGAGGCTGGCTGTGTCTGCCTTGTGAATGGAAGTCAGGCTTGACAATAGGTGCCATTGTTCCTTCACGGACCGGGGCTGGGCTATATCCTACTCTCTCTCTCTCTCTCTCCTCTCTGCTCCCTCTCCTTCCTTCTCTCTCAGGGAAGGGGTGTGAAAGTGGGGATGAAAGCCATACATCTGCAGTCCCAGGCTCCCAGTGATACGAGGGCAACTGCAGATCTGGCAGCTTCTCTCCATGCAAGTCTCCAAGCAAACTCTTATGCATGTGTGCACGGGCACGCACACACACACAAATGCCAATGCACATTCACACGTGCGCACACAGACAGACACACACACACACACAAATGCCAACACACACACACACACACACACACACACACACACACACACACACACACACACACACACACACACACACACACACACACACACACACACACACACACACACACACACACACACACACACACACACACACACACACACACCTCTCTTTTCAGCTCACTTCTTCCTGACCATAACATCACAATATTCTCCTCAAGTTCTTTGCCCCCCAGCACACACACAAACAAACAAACAAACAAACAAACAACACACACACACACACACACACACACACACACACACACACACACACACACACACACACACACACACACACACACACAGAGATGAATGTGCGCTCATATGTGGGGCCCCCACCACCCTCCCTGCAGTTGGAACGCCTGTGTCCTAATGTGGCCTCGAGTCCTGAGCAGAGCGGGCAGGGCTGCCTGGCTCCTACACTGCTGTAAAGTGGTAACTGACAGACTGACTGACTGACTGACTACTCAGCCAGTGAATGGTGCATGGCCTCCACTACAGCTCTTACTGGGCCAGCAACCACATATCGACAGGGTTAGACACACAAAAAGACAGGACAGCTCAAAATAGAGAGCGACAGAAAGAGAGAATGAGAGAGGGACTCAAAATACTGACTATAAGAGGAAACACAGACTTGATCTCAATGGCTAGAATTTTTTTTAAAGAGATAATTTCACTGTGATCGTTCCACTACCCTCTTCCATCAGTGTGCCACTGCTGGTGTGGTGGAGAACCACCTGATGTCCGATGCACAGCGCTGTGGTCAGCAGCCTGGCCTTGTAACCTGCAGCTCAACACTCTGACAGTTTCTCTGCCAAGTCAAATCTGATTCCTCCAGACGCAAGCAGCTGCAGAGCATTAGTCAGAGTCATAGCTTGCACTTTGCCCCGCCATTCGCCTTCAACCAGCACACAAACAAACAAAGGGTAGAAGGGTGTGTGTGTGTGGGGGGGGGGGGGGGGGGGGGGGGGGTCTTTTTTTGTGGTCTGACTTCATAGATGTGGCTGAACAGAAATGGAAAGCTTTGAGATTATGGTGCAATTTTATAGCCATGACAGAGGTTTTAAAAGAGATTAACAGCAATGTAAAAGAAGAAAGATCAAAATACTTCACATTTAATTGCTGCAAATCCTCACAACTATTCAGAACCATTAATTCTCTTTCCCAGGCGTCCCAATTCTAATGAGGTGTCTCTATTACGAGATGTGAGACATTTCGGTTCTTTTTTGTTGATTAAGTTTGCTGCATTAGAGCCCAAATCATGCCATCTCTGTGTATTCTATCACATAGTGAGGTATATTGTTTATTTGGATCCCCATTAGCTACTACCTTAGCAGCAACTACTCTTCCTGGGGTTCACACAGACCCCAAAAGTTGTTTTCATTTCATCCAGTAGCTCAGTCCAGATTTACTGAGGATGATTAATGGCATGAAATCCTCCTCCCCTCTTTTAGATATTTTACTCACAAGAAATTTCTCACTTTTTATCTTCAGATATTTTTGCAATATTTAACAAGTCTTTATCTGCACTGCAGGAGTTATTCCTCCAATTGTAAAATTGGCTGTTGTTCAAACTCTACTGAAAAAAAAAACCTTTCTTGCCAACTGGCGAAAGTAGCATATTCTCAGATGATATCTTTTATGAATGAGTCTTTGAAAAGTTTCGGTCCCGTTTTCAAATTCATCATAGTACAGAAACTGCCCATCTAAATGTTTTAAATGACATTAGCATGTATTGAGATGCCTGCTGTTGCACTATTTTGGCGTTGCTAGACTTGACCATGACATATTAATTGGTCATCTATTCTAGACAACTGTGTGACTGGGACTGAGCGAGACTGGTTTAAGTCTTCTTACCCGAGTAGCAGAACCTTCTCTGTATCAGTTGGAAATGTCTCTTCTATCTATGCAAATATCACCTGCAGCGTTCCTCAAGGGTCTATTCTTGGCCCTTTACTGTTCTGTATCTACGTATATGTTACCACTGGTTCAAGTTATACGTAGCACCAATATTCTTTCCATTTTTATGCTGATGATACTCAATCGTTCCTTACTTCCTAGTTAGTGGAGGCAGGAGGTGGTGTAAGTTGTCCTTGAGGAAACTCAGGCGTACCTGGGAGAGACCCTGCGAAAGTAGCATATGGAACTATGCTAGACGCTATGGAACGTCTCCTGCCCATACTGTCAGAGGCCCCACCCCCTTCACTTCAACATTCCTCAGGCTTTCCTTCTGAGAAAGCAAGCCTGGGATCCGAGGTTAGTCTTTAGTTTCCCAGAAATACACCCATGAGGCCAGAAATCCGGGAGTCATTTTTTATTTGGACCTGAACTTACCTAAACATTTTAGCAATATCATCAATTCTCACCCCTTACACCCCTGCTCGTACTCTCAGATCTGCAGATCATCTGTTACTTTAGGCCCCCAGCGGCAAGGCTCAAGACAGAAGTTAGTAGGCCATAAGGGCTCCACAATTGTGGAATCAGACAAGCTTTTCTCGTCTTTATTGATAGTCCACACACAGTGTAGAGACAGGAAACGGGGAAAGCGCCGGGAAGCAACACACAGCTAAGATCCGCCGGGCCTGGGAATCGAACTCGGGACTTGCCGTCAGGCATCAGAGCCCATGTGGTACGTGCCCCACCCACTCAGCCCATCTGTGCCCCAAGTGTCCTCTTTTAAAAGCTTTTAAAAAAGCTCTATAAAGAGGCTTTTAAATTGAATTTTTCTTTTTGTTTAATGCTTTTTATTCATTTCACATAAAATATTATTTATATTCACTGTCTTTTTTTTAAATCTACAGTACATTTCTTGACTGTGTTGCACTTGTTTTAATTTGCAATTACACTGTGTATATTTTTTCTCATGTACGTGAAGCATCCCCAGGCACATCATTTTGGAAATGTGCTATATAAATAAAAAATATATTATAACTTCTTTATGTTGCTGGTGAGTTCAATGACACTTACGTCGAGCAGCGTGTGTAGATGTTGGTCCTGGAAAACACTGTGAAGAAAGTCCAAATCTTTCTCACTGCAGTCTGTCAAAGCATGAATCTCTTCCAAACTGTCCAGCACCTGAGACACAGCTCCTGTAAGCACACACACGTTTGTATTACGATAGTTGTAGTTGTCAAAAGTTTAACGTGGCTCATAAATGCCATTTTTACCATCCTTCTTTACATTATTTGTAACAGACAATAAACATAATTAAATGTACATTGTACTGTATCCGACATCTTATTTCCCCAACCCCCCACCAAGGTCATAACAACAAGACAAAAGACAGTGAAGACAAAAAATAAAACAAGACAGCAAAAAGTAAGTAAACCTTAACATTTTTAACTCTAACCCTACAGCCCAAGTTATACTTGACTGCCCGTGGTGTTACGTGGCACCGAAAATAGCCAATCTACAAGCTCATAACGCGTCGCATTTAGAGCTTGTATATCTGCTATTTTCTATGCACGACACGCAGACACTGACACGAAACTGCATGTCAAATCAGGCATACCTCCCCAACTCCTAGGGCCCTATTTTGCGCCCAAGTCGCGCTATACACTATTTGGCTATCCCCTTGTGCGATTTAGCATCGCGCAAGGGGCGTTCCCATGGCCGAGTTGTTATCTTGCGAGCCTTGCCGCGCCATGTGGCCCATAGGGCAGGAGCCTTTCTCATGTTTCTGTAGCGTGAGGCAGCTTGATGTGCAAGTACACCCCCTGGATAGCATGTCGCAGGGACTTACCCCCAATCCAACTCTTGCGACACCAGCCTTATCCCTAAAACACCTGCGCTACCCGTTACATCATGCATAGGTGTGGTTTGGGCGTTACATTAATAAAACCAATCAGAGTGCCAGATGCCATTGCCTTTAAGAGCAGGCTGGGCAAGCTGTTATGCCCAGTGCACTCTACACTCTCTCCCCATGGAAGAGCGAAGAGGCAGTCCGACGTTGATTGCCTTGGAATAAAATAGGATTTGGTACAGAGAATTATCATTCACACATTGCTGGTTGTAGAGAACTTTAAATTACAGCAATCGCTTGTGGATTAATTAAACTGAATGGTCTGTGTGGTTATAGCAAACACAGATCAAATTACATTTTATTTGTCTTTGATAAGCTTAACTGGCAACTGCTGATAAAAACACAACTTATTGACAAAAGGAATTAACTGTCACACTTTTGTGGATTACAGAAAAATTGTAATGACAACCACATTCACAATCACTTAATTCAGAAGTGCCATGGTATAACTCTGCAATAACTCTGCAGCCACACCGAGGTACCATACGCAATGTTGGACACATCCTGACGTTTGGATCACAAGGTCTAACCTTTGATTGCCTTAGAAAACAATATTTGATACACATAAGTATCATCCACATGATTATAGAGAATGTTATAGTATTGTAATCCGTTCTTTATTTCCTGCATAATGGATTAATCAAACTAAGTGTGGTGGTTTGGAGCGAATGGCATTGTGCAGCACAAATCATTGTCTTTGAATAGACTAACATCTTTGACACTCTCACTTTTGATGCTTATAGGAAAATTAGAATAACAGAGATTTGTTGACAATTAGGAGTGAGGGAGACCTCTTAACACTTCACCTGCCAGAGTTATTTCAGATTTTTTGCTGTTGTCTGCCAGAGATTTTTCATTGAAATTAAAAAAGTACTCAGGAGCCAAGATACAGAATTTTTAAGTTTTGAGTTAACAAGGAAGTGGATGGGAGTCTAAATCTTCGAAAAATCATATCTCCTTGGTCTTTGGGTCAAATTGAAAAAAAACAAAAAAAAAACAAACACATTTTTTAATTTTTCAATAGAACGCATTTATGCGATCTTGGCGGCCAAGTGCGCTATTTAATAGATCGCATTTATGCGTGATTGGCAGGAATTGAGTTAATGTTGTGCGCCCGGCCAACTTCCGACATTTCCATTGCATGCACGCTCTACCAAACAGATTTGGCATAGCGCTATGCGCTTTCCTATACGTGTGTGGGAAAGATAGCAATTTTAAGGATAGCACAGCAACATGCCCATGGCCACACCACCAGGAGCAAATAACAGAGTGTATAGCGGGCAGCGTGGCCGTATACCGTTTGGGGACAGCGCCAGCTGCCTTGTGCGTAATTAACGGGTAGCGGTAGTGCCAAGGCATAGCGCAAGATACTAGGGCCCCTAGACTAATTTCCTAACCATTTCTTTTGTGAGGAGGACCATTAAAGTGTATTTCTCAAATTCTACTGTACAGTACTTGTGGAGACATTTGGCCCTCACAAATAGTAATACAAGTACACACCCAGACATCCAGACATACACCCACCCAACCCAACCCACCCACCCACCCCCACACACACACACACACACACACACACACACACACACACACACACAGAGACCATCCGGCCACACACACCCACACGCACGCACAATTCACCTTGAACATGCACATAAGCTCCACTCAAAAGGTAAATTAATGTTCTGAAGTACATCATCCATTAATGATCAGTATGACATGTGAACAGAAGGGTCCAGCTATTGAAAACAGACACATGACATCACAAGACACAAACGGACTTGACAGCCATGAATAGGAAGAAGTATAGCATGCATCACAGTGCAGAAGGAACAGAGAGATACCTACGTTCTGCCGCTAGTAGTCCTAGCAGGTTGGACGCATTAACACAAAAATGTATATCATGACCTCGAGAAATATGTTCATATATTATTCAAAAAGTTAACTATATGCTATAGAATTAAAAGGCACCAAAAGAGAACAAAAAACAGCTAGTAACTTCAACAAATAACAGAAATGTTGTCACTGAAGGCTAACAGAATAGTACACTGCAAAAAGGTTAATTTAACACTGAGAGTGTAAAAACGGGCAACTAATGTACCTTCAGTTAGGCTATGAGATGCTCTATGCAGGCTAAAGATTCTCTTTACACAGACAGGCAGACAATCTGTTAAGCTACAATGTATGAATACAGTATATACAGTATTTGGTTGTTAAAAAGAAGTAAGATTTGTTTTACTTTCACAAGCTTTTTACAGTGATTTTGACAACCTTCTTTCAGCACATTGCTTAATGTACTTCATAGAATCAGCTTATGACAACTTTGTGCTGAAACTATTTTTTTTTCCGGCAAAAAAAAAAAAGTCACAAATTGAGCAGTGGGGCATTTGATGACACTTCCCCTTTACAGCTATTGCTTGAAAACATTGTGAGCTTGTACATTGGCTGTTTCCGATGTGCGACACCAGTGCACAGCTATAAATCAGGTTCGATGTGTTCTAGCAGTGGTTCTCAAAAAGCAGTTGTTCTCAAAGTGGGGTCCAGGGACCCCCAGGGGTCCTTCAGGGGGTTCCAGGGGGATCCCCAGCTAAATTTGTTAATACAGTATCACAAAACATTTTTAGATGGGGGTCCGCAGCCAAATACATATCAATTTGAGGGTTCTTGACATGAAAAAGTTTGAGAACCACTGTTGCAGAGTAATGACGTGCCAGGTGTGTAATAGAAAATGTAAACACACAGGACCTTCCTGACAAAACGGAAGTTGAGTAACATGATGAGTAACCATGACTAGAGTCAAGAAAAGGAAGTGGTAAAGATAGTGAGTGTTCTGCAAAACCGTGGGGGGGGGGGGGTACCATACAGTGTCTCATATTTATTATATTAATTGTTCACTTTACACACCACATACCTGAGGAGGTGGGGTCGTCAGAGAAGTCGTGGAGCTCCTCCGGGGGGTCTCCGTAGAAGGAGTTAAACTTGTGACTGGAGACGGCAGCCAGCACAGCACCCTAGAAGCACCACAACAGCAGTTGCAGTACACATTCTACACTTGTTTTTTAAACCACATTAACCCTGACATCCCTATTAGGTGTGACATTTGTTTCCCACAATCTTCCCAAAATTATCACATTTTTCCCAATGTTTTGATTAACAATTTGTCAAAATTGCGTTGTTAGCTTATAGATCGGCATTTTTCAAATAGCTGAGATATAAAGTAGAGCTTAAGAGGTAAATCTGTTATTGAACGCATCAGATTTATTGTGCACATATTCATCTCATCATCTAGCGTGTGTGTGTGTGTGTGTGTGTGTGTGTGTGTGAGGGGGGGGGGGGTTCGCCTGTGTAGACTGTGACCTTGAGCTTCCTCCTGGCGTTGAACTTTCTCAGCTGCTCCACAGTTTCTGGCAGGTGGATCTTATAGGCGTAGCGGTCTCTCTCCTGGGAAACGTGACGGAGCATAGAGCATTACTCACACAGACACAGAGCTAATACAAAGCAGCTCAACTGCACTGTGACGCAATACCATGGCAACGCGTGAATGCAGGTGGACAGTGGCTGCAGAGTACAAGTATTAAGATCTTCTCACATGGGAAGCGACTAACGCACCTAGTAATTCATTTTCAATAAGAGGAAAGCGGCAGATAGGGAGGCGCAGGCAATCTGACAGGCGTAGTGACAAGCAGGCGCACTCCTGTGAAACTGTTGCGTTCATGCTCACGCACACGCCCTCCACTAGAGACTTATGGCATGGCTCTGCAAGAGACTAGACGTCTAGGACAGGGTCTGTGTGTGTGCGTGTGCGCGTGTGTGTGTCTTTGTGTCAGGAAAAAAAGCTTAGCGTCAAACCACTATCACTGTTGGTGTGATCTAACATTTTGATGCAGCCCTAACTGATAGTATCAGCATGAGAGAGAACATGGAGGAAGGATTGATGGTTGCTGAACAATGCACGAAACATTGTGTGTGTTTGTGTGTAATTTGTGATCTATGTACCTTGAGCCAGGGGTGGTTGAGAGCCTCGTAGACAGTGATCCTCTCAGCAGGATCCAGCATCAGCATGCGCCTCACCAGATCCTTAGCACTCTCTGAGATGTGACCCCACTGGCGTGGATGTAACTATATATGCACGCACGCGCGCGCACACACACACACACACACACACACACACACACACACACACACACACACACACACACACACACACACACACACACACACACACACACACACACACACACCCGAATGATTTCAGGCTCAGCCAGGAAACCACACACAAATTGCCTGTAGACAAATCTGCAGATTTCACAGGGTATTCTCACACTCTCACAGTGAGGAGACTTCTTAAAGCCTCACTACGTAACTTTAAACAAAAGAATAAAACTACATTTTGTCCAAGTTTGTTAATATAATATAACTTATACAATTGGGGTGGTTGCATTTTGTCTCCCTGCTCTTCTATTGAGACATTTAGATCGTGTCAAAGGTCATGTCTCACCTAGACACAGGATCTGACACAAAGTTTCAAGATTCAATTTATCCCCTGAGCAAGCAGGCCGACTCATTAGCTAAATGGTAAAAAATGTCAGCACTTGCGCAGGAAACGGGTAGAATCCAGGGTAGAAGAGGAAAGCTACATTGCTTCTTTGAACCCTTACCTCAGGGGTATTCAACTAGATTAGGCAGGGGGCCACAACTGTAAAATAATTTGGAGTTGGGGGCCACACAGTGCGCGTGCATGTGCGCACACAATCGCGAAATTTTTCAGGTCTAATTCGGTCTAATTCGGGTCTAATTCGGTTCTATTTGACCAATATAAATCAACCTTTTTTCGGGTCTAATTCGGTCTAATTCGGTTCTATTTAAGGTTCTAAGTTAAGTTCCAATGAAAGATGGCCTTTCAAGAACTAATGAAGGATAAATAATTTGTACTGTTTTAACTTTGATAACATAAATCAAAGTTAAAATAAATAATAATTATGAAAATTAATTTTTTTTTTTTTTTTTGAATATGGCCAGGGGCCACAAGGAAGCTCCTCGCGGGCCGCACGTGGCCCGCGGGCCGCCAGTTGAATATCTATGCCTTACCTTGTATTTGCCCTTGCAGATGGCCTCAAACAGGCGCTCCTTGGTGCCATAGAAGGGCAGACAGCCAGAGAGGAGGATGAAGAGGATGACTCCGCAGCCCCACACATCCACTGGCTTGCCGTACGGCTCCCTCTTCACCACCTCAGGGGCCATGAAGTGGGGAGTACCCACACGACCTGATGAACAAGCGATGGCAGTGAAGCTATAGTATTGTAAAGACTAATTTATTATGGTGTTGGGTGCCAAAAATAGCCGATCTGCCAGCTCACAGTGTGAGCTTTTAGAGCTGCTAATTTCGGGCCTCAAAATGTGGATGTCAATCATAGCTAATCGGAACGAATATGAAAAATCTGACTGTCTGATGCATCTTGATCACATGTATCCAGAGATAATATCTACCGATGTGTGTATGTTTTGGCCAAAATCTGTAGGAGTAATAGCAAAAAGTGTGTTTCGAAGAAAACTAGTCTGTCTGGCACAAATGGCACTGGAGGAGGGAGCTCTGGGGAGCTGCTGCGTCATTATCCAAGAAATCTAGGGTAAAACCAAATTTGATTGTACAACCTACAATTCAAGAGTTATAGGCCAAAACGTGAAGCCACCTAATAGCGCCATCATGAAAAAAATGTTTCATGGCAATCGGACACTGTGTTCATGATTTGTGGCAATTCGCAAAAAGGGCCACTCCCACACATTTTGGAAGCCAATCGGAATCGAATCTTACAAAATATGTAGGAGTAGTAGCAAAAAGTATGTTTTGCAAAAAACTTAAAATGGCGGAAAATCTTGTCAGGCGGAAATCGCCGTGGACTATATGGTGAGTTGAGTCAAATCCAGGGATCTATTTTACTGTGCGACCTACGGATCAAGAGTTATAAGCAAAAACATGAATCGGCCTATTATAGCACCACCATTAGGACAATTATTTTTTTAACAGAAGAACAGAGGTTCATTCTTGGCCTGGGAGTGTGTGTGCAAAGTTTCATTCCGGAATGTTGTCCGGAATGTCCGCAATGTGGAGAATATTTTTGGATCATTACATCATGGCAAGGTAACCCAAAACTCTACCGAAGTTGAATTGTGCTTTAAAGTTATCATTCCAGATGATATATTTACCTTAGTTTAAGCTATGTGCTAATGCATGAGGACACAAATGAGGCACTGTGAGCGCATACATTCATGCATGAAACTGAGCATTGCAATTCAGCAGTCACCGCAGTCAGGCTGTTCCCCCACGCTAAGTCACCCTCCAATCTCATTCGCCAACAAGCTAACAAATACACCCTCAATCCTATTGGTTCATTCTAGGCGGTCTTTTTATGGAGAACGCTGCCCACTCTTCAAACTACACACTCGGCATAGGTCATAAGTCACAGCACCTCTTCTCCAGCTTGTCAGTGATCAAACTCCCTCCACCTCCCCAGCCTCCTCCTTGTGGCATTTAGTTATTCACTATGTCAGTATGTTAATTGTATGGATGGATGTCTAGATGTGTGCTAACCAATGTGTGTGGTTAGTACACATTATTCTTTCCACTCCTTTCTAAAGCATCGTCCAAATCTGGGCTGACTCTAAGCCCCTCCTAAGCCTTTGGGCTCCCCTCTTGCCAGACTTTCTTTTTTGAATAATATATCTTGGCACTTCCCTTGCTATTCAAAATCTGCTACTTCCATACTCATGTTTCCAACTGTGGCAGATGCAGTTAGAACTTAGAAATGAACTTCTTCATAGGTTAAGCGTTTTCATAGACAAGGGGAGCCAGGGGAAGGGTGCCTTGTCCTCTTATTTGCTTCAAATAAGTGAATTGTCGATCATGGTAAGAAAATGAAAATAGCCTTTTTCCTGAAGTTGTACAAATATGATTCAGTTGACTGCCAATCTGGGAACCCATTGACAATTTAAAAAAAAGAGTAGAAACCGGATGCCGGCTTATTTACTCTCCTTCAGCCCTCCTCTTCCGGTGGTGCTCCTTTGTTTTAATTCCTAATAACAACAACTCTACAGATTCAGCTGCAGAGCTCTGAATCTGTCTTGAGAGATTAGTTGACTGCTAACAGGAACATACTGTAAGACTTGTGATGAGGATATAAAATATCTGTGTAATGCCTGGGAATGGGAAAAGTGTGTGTTAGTGTATGTGCATGCACATTATCTGTCTGTAAAAATGGGTATTGCAGTGATGTGTCACAGAATGTACTGTACCTCCTGCCACCAGTCCTGATTCACCAAGCTGGATTGCTACTCCAAACCCCCCTAGCTTCACTGGAGCAGAGTTCTCCTTGGATGCCAGCAACACACAGTGGGGCTGAGAAGAAGGGAGGAAAGAAGAGTAAGTGGAAGGGAGTAGGAGAGGGAGAGAAAGAGAGAGAGAGATATGAAGCTCTTCTTTTGATAATTAAAGAGGGACAGCCTCCTATGAATGACAATAATCACATGTATACGACACACCCAAAGCCCCAAACCACAAAGCCCTCAGATCTCCACACACCCTCCTGCCCACCACTAGCACACATGAATAACCAACAGAATCAGAGATTAAAAGCCTTAAGAAACGAATAACTGACAAGCATAGGTTCAAATTTACTAGTGATCATTTTGGCTGCAACCTTAGAGCTCATCTCAATCTTGTGACTTAAACACTCATTCCTTTTGGTGACCACTTAGTAGTTTTGTCTTCTGTTTTTCTCATTTTAACCTCTTCTACTTTCAGTGTAGACTTGGTTGAATGAGACATTAAAAGGTAAATCCCTTCTTTGTCTGTTTTACCCGAGACAGTCTGACTAGCCACGGCAGATTAATGTATGCTATAGGAAGGTGTTGGGGCAGATACTAACCGTAACTCTGAACCATTTACCAAACAGAATAAATCATGTGTTTTCTTAGGCTCCAGTAACTCAAATAGTGATTGTATAACTTAGTGTATTGCACATACCTATGTTACACTATGTTCTTAGAAGTAAGGTAATCATCTGAACTCAATTTAGAATAAAACGAGAGAGTTAATGACATTTTTGTGTGTTTTTAGAATTGCATCCGTTGGTGTCCTTTATTTCAACAACATTAACTGAAACATTACTCCAGGAGTTAATCAGGAGGTGGGAAACAAGGTGAGTAAACAATGCTATGACTTTTATAAAAACATGAAACAACACTAAATCAAAACCTGGCCTAGCATAATATGCTAGGCTATCCAACCATATTATGGTTGGATCGTGAATGAAATGCTAGATGCTTTGAAATAAGGGATAAAGGCCGAGACGATGCTCGGCTGAGGAGAGTGATCCAATGGTGCAACTTCATCAGTCAGTGATTAAGACAGTCAGAGACCTTGATGTTTATAATGTTAAAAAGAGTGGTTGACATTTTGGTAAAATGCACTCCACCCTGTGTGAAGTGTAAATGGTGTTGATAGTGTGATGTGGTGCAGACTGTTGAACCACCAAGACTTTATAAATAGGGTTTTGGTAGCCTATTTACTATTACAAATTGTGAAGTCCTGATATAAAATGGGGCATCTAACTACAAGTTGTCTGAACTCAATAACACCACACCTATAAAATGTCTGATACTGTATTGGGTTTTTCCCACAACTCAACTCATTGCTCTACGTTGAACCAAGACTATTATGCTGGCAACAAAATTCATATTCACTATACAGTAGTAGTACTATGCTTAAGAAACGTTAACTTGAGATGTTGACGTTGGTTTGCGGCTACCGGCGTCTCCTGGGTGGCAATTTAAACTTGTCTCTGGCTATCTTCACTCGCCATTGTTTTGATTACTTGGATGGCATGCATTGGGTATTTCTGAAACCCATCTCTTACATAGCAGAGTACTGTACACTCGACAGGTACCTCTGTATTATAATCAGAGCCCATGTGGGACAACATGCTGTAAACACAAGCGATGAGTGAGTGCTCTGTGGTTCCACGTTTAATCAAAAGTTCTGAACTGCGGCCCTGCCCCAATCTCTCTGTCACCCACTGCTCTGTGGTTTTGAGGCTCTGGCTTCCTTCCTTAAACTATCCAAGAAGCATCACCACATTCTTCTTTTCAGCATTTCTCTGTCTGCTCTCGTGACTCGTGAGCACAGCTGTGTTCAGCTGTACACAAAGTAAAAGAGGAGGGAGCAGAAGAGAGAGAGGATTTGCCTTTGGACCTTGTGGCGTAGTATAGTTTACGAAGGGTGAAGTCTGATATTATGAGGATTGGATGCTAAATGGATGGGGAAGAAAAAGATCCTAGAGGAGATGAGTTTTTCCATCAGATTCAACGAATGGGGAAACAGTGAAATGAGTCAGATGAAAAGAAAGTGCACCGTAGGAGTCACAAGGGAGCTACCGTTCTGTGTTTAATTCTCTGCTGCCACACAGTCACACATAAAACAAGAGCACTCAACAGGTCAATGGACTGCATTCACACGGTGAGTACTACTTTCCTCTGTAAACCATTGGTATCATGTTTTTCTGGTTCTCCCTATGCAAACTTAAAATGTGTTGGGTTTCTATTGGGGGTTCAGATCTCTTGATGTGACCTCATTATTTTTGCACTAAATAAATGATTGTGCACTGTTGGGGAGTACAGCTAGTTAGTTGCAAAACAAAAACAAGCATCACTTCTATAAAATATCCCTTCCCATTAGCTAATCTAACTGATCTTTGGATAAGATGTACCTAAACTAGGCTTAGTTGTAAGGTCTACAAGATAAGCTTGCAGATCCTCTATTTTCGGTGAATTACACGGGCACGCAACAAAATATAACAGGGCTTTAAGTTTCGTTGAGTAGAACTTATCAAAAAAATATCAATGTAATTTAGTTCCTGCTGGGCCTGGTGCTGAGGTAGTCAGCTGGGCTTAGAGGGCAGGATTAATGTTGATCCAGTCCAAAACCACACAGCTGGCCCAGGGCCATCACATACACCAGTGCCAGTGAATGTGAGATCTTCACAAGAGGACCAGAACAACTCCAAAACACATTATACAGTAGTTAATCTGCTAATCATTATAGTAAATAAAACAATTGACAGGCCACATGTATTAAAAAAAACTTTCCCCCCTCTTTTTCTCTATATGTAGTGCTGAGAAACTAATATCCAACATGATGGACAATTTTTTTCTGACGACCACGACTGCCACGAGCACCTTCCTATTCCCAAACACCTCCCTTTTCCTCATCATCAACGACAACAGCCAGGTGACCCCAATAATGACACCTGAACCCTGCCTTATGGACGACAGCTCACTGCAGGTCCCCCTAGCGGTTCTTTACTCGCTGCTTTTTATCCTGGGTCTGGCTGGCAACTTGCTGGCTCTCTGTGTGTTTTTCAGCGTGCACTCCAAAAGGAACTCTGTCCGCGTGCTCCTCATCAACGTGGCCTTTGCAGACCTGCTGCTGGTTGTGTGTCTGTTTTTTAGAGTGCTTTACCACAGCCAAGGTAACCGTTGGCACATGGGTCCTACCATGTGCAAAGTAGTGGGAAACCTCTTCTACATGAACATGTACATCAGTATCACACTGCTGGGGTTGATCAGCGTGGACCGCTACCTGACGATCCAACATGGCATGCAGTACCGGCCAAACGCCAGAAGATGGAGCACTGTTGCCTGTGCCATCATCTGGGTAATGGCATTAGTCACGTGTTTGGTGATGGTGTTCTCGAAGAAAGAGGGGGATGTCAGCAGGTTGGTGATATCTTTAATCAAACAAAATTGACCCTGTCTCAAAGTTTACATTTGATGCAACAGTCCCTGCATGTGTATAGCGTGCTACCAGTATCACTAACTAATAGTCTATATGTCTTGAATAGGTGTTTCCAATATAAGAACCTCCAGAATGCAAAGTGGAAAGCCTACATCAACCTCTCCCTACTGGCTGTCTTCTGGTTCGTATTCTTCGCACTTGTTGTGTCTTATGGGAAGATTGCCCAGAAGCTTTTAAGGACATCACGGGAGAAACCGGACATGCCTAACGCGCACCGATACACCCGGACCGCCAAGAAGTCCTTCTTTGTCCTATTTGTCTTCATTATCTGCTTCGTCCCCTATCACCTGGTCAGGGTGTTCTACATATACTCCCAGATCACACACACTTCCTGTTTCTGGAGGGGTGTGGTCGACAAGGCCAATGAGGTGGCTCTTCTGTTTTCCGCCTTGAGCAGTTGCCTGGATCCCGTTATGTATTTCCTGTTGTCTTCGTCTGTGAGAAAAGAGGTGCTGCGATTGGTAGGCAACATGTTAGTCATACGAGAGGGCATGACCCAGGGGAGCAGCTCCACTGTTGAGGTGGCGAATGGGAATAGGAATTCTGTCAGTAGACAGGCATCAACTGGGATTAGGAATGCTGTCAGTGGACACTAGGCATAGTTAAATCAATGAGGGTTGTAGTGTGCCAGGTCAATCACAACATACATATTCTGTTTGCAATGATATTCATTGTTTATGTTGTCTTTTTGCATTAATCCGAGACCCAACAGAGGTTAGGAAATGGTCTGACAGGCATACGTCAGGACCTCAACAATCTGAAAAGATACCAACTGAAAGTTATTTCAGATTCTGAGATTGCATGACATAACATTTGCCTATAAAATGATGGAGGTGCCAGGTGGCCATTAAGCCATTGTCTTAGCAGTAACAGTAAGTAAGTAGCCTTGGGAACTATGTGGCCCATAGGGCAGGAGCCTGTCTCCTGTTTCTGTAGCGTGAGGCGGCTTGATGTACACCTGCTTCCTCTAGCAATGATGTACAAGTCCACCACCTGGACATGAGTGGCAAGCAGGGAGGCATTTGGTCTCATTTTTATAGTCTTTGGTACAGTATGACCCGGCCAGGGTCATAGCAGTGATCAGCAATAACCTTGCTCTCATGAGGATCAGTGGACAACAAGCAAAGAATTATAAAACGAGCATCACAGAGGGAATTTAAAAAAGCACATGGATGAAATTGAAAACCCTGCATGCACCAAAATCTCTTGTTCTACTTCCTGTTCATAAGATATGACCAATTATGTTGTTTTGACCGTGACCTTGATTTTTTCATGAAAATCCCCGATCCATTCACTAGTTATTTTTTCACAAACAGTATGTGGTCATACACCACATACACACAGACAGGAGTGATTACAAAACTGCCCGTAATTATTGTGTACAATTTTTCTGCTGGACTTCTCTTTATTTCAAACCATTCATTCATGTGCTCAAGCACTGTTGAAATAAAAGCAGCAGATGAACAAAGTGAGCTCACGGACATAGGACATGCTGATACGTTATGATGAAACCAAATGAAAGAGAATAGCAACTTTACAGACTATATAAAAAAGTGGGT
Source organism: Gymnoscopelus microlampas (assembly GCF_963454915.1). Taxonomy (NCBI): domain Eukaryota; kingdom Metazoa; phylum Chordata; class Actinopteri; order Myctophiformes; family Myctophidae; genus Gymnoscopelus; species Gymnoscopelus microlampas. Next base: position 24,553,599 of record NC_139954.1, read on the forward strand.
AGTCTTGCTAATTCCAGAGATCAGAAGCTTATGGAGAACAAGCCACATGTTTTATTAAGCATGGGTCCATACTGTTATTCAATAATGTTTGAAAAAAGCCAATCTACAAGCTCACAACACGTCACAATGCAACATGTTGTGAGCTAGTACATCTGCCATTTTGAACATTTTCACATATAATGACATGCCCGAAATAGAGGCCGTCAGGTTTAAACTGGTTAAAATGACACTGCTTTTGAGACGAGTGTCAAAGAAACAAGATGCATTTTAAGGCAACACTTCTCTGGTATATATGCATAATTTAAAATGGGTGTAAATTCAATAAATACATGAATAAATAAACTAACTAGCTTTGTATGAGTTGTTCATTTCTGGTTTTGTATGACATCAGTTCAAATATTAATTATACACTGTGATGATAAAGGCACACAGGGAAATGTGAGCCCTCGTCTACAAAACTAACACTCTTTACTGCCCAACCAGTTAGAACAGCAGCACCACCCCAAGGCAGAAGATAAATGGACAATAGACAACATAGAAGAAATTACCATTGAAGAGTGCCCTCCACTGGAGTATGTTTAATGGTGCAAGGTTTAGGGTTTCCAGTGGCAGTGGATTAGCTCATATCTTCTGGCAACTGTGAATACTAATCCAGAAGTTACTTTATTGTGGCTTCAGTGCATTAAAAGAAGATTTGAAACTCATTTGTGAGTGTTCCTTTTAGACACCCACATTTGGCACACATACTTGTATCAGTGTAAAAAATATGCTACTCTTGAATCTTGGCCACATTATTGCAAACCTGTGTTGCTTGTCCCTCCTTCTCTATGCCATTTATGTCTGTCTGTCTCTCTATCTAAATAAATAAATAAATAAATAAAAACTGCCCCCAAAAGAACAGGTTATAATTTATATATCTACATATACAGTAAATGGACTTCTCCGGTAAGCAATACTGTTAAAAACATTATTCTTAACAGTATTGCTTACCGGAGAATGTTTTTTTTTGTTTTTGTAAACAAATAATATAAAAGGAAAAGCAGCTGCATAGGAAAGAAACCATGTACTGGAGGAACAAGGAAGCAGGTCCTACTGTCTGCAGTTTGCAAGTGCAACTTGCAAAGACATTTTGTTCCACACAGGATTCTGGGTGGATTGAAACACATTTCTAGTTGCAACATAGTGTATGGTATATCGCTTCTTTGTTCCAGAATTTCAAAATAAAAATATGTTGCTCATTTTGATTGTTTGTTGTTGTTTATCTTATTTTCAGGAGCTGACAAAGACCAGATTAAGAATATGTGCCCAGACTAGGATCAGAATTGGATTAGAAGAAATGTTGGTGCATAGCAGCAGATAATCCAGCAGTAGATGGCAGTTTATTCTTACCCATTTACATTTTAGGGGCATAATGAATTATGTATCAGAAAATCAGAATACATTTTTGATGTATTTTTGTTCATCCTTGGCCAAAACACTGAAGTATTTCTCAAAATTCAGCCCTCATACTGTACTGTAGATCAGCAGAAAAGGGAAGAACCAAGAGAAAATGAAGAGCTTTAGATCATAGTCTATAACATGATACAAGTGAAACAATATGCTACCACTGAAATACATGCAAGTTATTTCCTGTGTAAGATCAGCTTGTGAAAATGCACCACGGTTGCACAGATAACACCTGTCAAAATGCCAAAACACACTCACACTTTCCATGCTTTATCATATTGTCACTTCCGCAACAATGCATCCAATGATGCTTGACATATGTGCATTACAAATACATTGAAAAGCATTGTAAGCATTTCATCCAGTGTGGCTTACAAAAGGTTAGAGTAAGTGCCATGAGCACTTGGCAAACAACAGGGCAAGTGGTCATAGCATTATAACGAATTAAAATGAAACAGACAAATGAAACATACCTGTAGCTATAGGGTTCTCAGCTACAGTATAATAATACAACTTCCTCTTTCAGAATGACTAGACGGCATCGACGTACAAGAAGCCTCTCATTCTACCTTCCGCTGCCAGTAAATGTATCATCGTCTGTGTGCATTTTGTTAGGGTTAGGGAAGTTGCTGTTGAAAGTCCTGCGATTCCGAATGTAATCAGGACTCTTGTGATTGGTATGTATAAAGCAAACTAGAATTGATCAGAGTGCAATGCCATATTTGTCAATTTAGAGTTGTCAAAAGTAAAAGTTTGTGGCTTGTACTGACAATCATTCAGATAATTACTTATTGATTATATGTTGGCTTATGATGTATTACATGAGGTATATAGTCAATTATGTAACACCTTCTGTATCAACTGTGTCAAAAATAAGCTGGAAAATGTTGTTCAATGATGTTTTACATCTTCTTGGAAGAGGAAATGTTTCTCTGTCACTCTCCAAGTGACTACCAAATGGTCAGCAGAATTAACTATTTACACTGCTCAGCTCATCCCAGGGACAATTTACATTTGTAGTTGTATTTCTCAATATGGCTTTTCACAAATACTGTACATTTCTAGGTCTTATTTCACACTGGTATTTATTTACCATAAGTCCTAGGTTAAGGATTCATCCTTAAAAAGCCCAAGGATAACATCTTTAGTACACTCACAACTGCAGCACGCAACAAGTTTATGTTGTAGACAACTCGAGCAGGATCTTTACCCCAGTGATTCTGGGGATACTGTAACTGTGCTCTGGATGAGGGTTTAGGAATATACCACTTTCAAAGGTATAGGCGTGAAGCTACTGTAAGCCCAGGGCTAACAGGGGTTAGTTTTCACCCATAGCTAAGAGTAGTGTGAAAAGCCCTAATGCTGTATCTCTCTACCCCTTTGTCCATTTGTAGCTCAATGGAGAATTCACCCTACTCTTTCCTGTTGGTTAACAGCTCCCTCTCGACTCTGACCCCTGCATCCCACCCGGACTCCGTGTTCTCCCTCTGTCCTACACGTGCCACCCTCACCTTCCTCACCTGCCTGTATGCTCTCCTCTTCCTCACTGGTCTCCCAGGCAACGCCCTGTCTTTGTGGGTGTTCCTGCATTGCATTTCCTCCAGAACATCCACCCACGTCTACCTGTCCCACCTGAGCTTCTCCAACCTGCTGCTGGTCCTCACCACGCCCTTCCTGGCGTCCTACTACACCAACGGTCTGTCCTGGCCACTGGACGGGTTTGTGTGCCAGCTCGTTCTGTACGTCGCCACCCCTGTGCTCCACATCAACATCTATATCGGCGTGGTCATCCTAACCTGGGTGGCCCTCAGCCGCTTCTCCACCCTCATCCAACACACGCATGCCACCAGGGCCAGTGCTTGCACCACGCTTCTGCCGCACAGCGTCTTTACCGGCCTGAGGAAGGCCTCCGTTGCGAGGGCCGTGTGCGCTACCGTCTGGGTGTTGGCGGTGGGGGCCATCGTGCCCGTGACGGTGTATTACTCTAAAGAGGAAGCCACGAGGGCAGGAGGCGGAGCGGGAGGAGCAGTGGAGGAGGTGTGCTACAGCCCGGCGGTGGAGATAGGGGGCAGTCTGTCCAGGGCGTCCACAGTTTTCGCTGTGGCCGTGTTCTTTGTGTGCTTCCTGCTGGTGCAGCTGTGCTACATGACAGTGTTGCGGCACATCAGGCGCTCATGCCGGAGTACAAAAATCACCGACTCACGGAGGCTGCTGGCACGGGTGTTCCGGAACATTGTGGTCATCCAGGTGAATTGGCTTAGTGTATCAACATCTTTTAAATGTACTGCATTTACCTGCCCATATAAACAAACAGTGGCTATACAAAAATGACTCAACCTCAGATTTTCTCTCATTCCTTTGCAAATGTGGTTTAAACACCAAGGGAGAGTAACTGGGAATTTCAAAGGAAGAAATTATTCTGTTCATGTATCCATGGAAACATTTCATTAAGATATTTTATAAATACGAGTTATTGCGAGTGTATTGCCCTCGCACTAAAGGGGGACTGAACACATTTTATAGTCACTATAAATTTTAATGCACCATATTTGAGACTTTAATAATCAGAACTTCCTTGTCTTACTCTTGCCAGGTGGTTCTGGTTGTGTGTCTTCTACCACACCACATATTCAAGCCCATCTTTGTCTCTTTGGTCCAACAACAACTGACAGTTCCAGCAGCCAGTCCCACCACAAATCACCACTGTCATCCACTTTCCAGTCTCGTTGAGGTGAGCAAATTTGTACTCCAGTAAAGCAATGGGCACTCTTACAGTATTTACTGATCTATAGTACACAGTGTCTATGGCTAGGAAAACACGATGCAATATACGGTATGTAGAGAGATTGTGCTGCATTTTTATGCAAACAATTTGCTATGGTGTGATCAGTATGTCAAGACACAGTCATATAATCATTGTTAAAATTACATACTCTAAAAGAAATATGTATTTTTGTCTTTATCTTCCTCAAGTTGAAAAACTGTCTGCTCCTTCTGACTGCTCTGAGGGGTTCAGCTGACCCTGTGATGTACTTCCTGTTGGACAAGACCTTCCACAACCATGCCATCAGCCTCTTCAGATGCTGGCCACAACCTTCCGGCAGCCAGTCATCTGGCTCAATGACGGACAAAGCCAATGAGAAGAGTCCCTGCCCCAGTGCCCCTGGGGCAGGGACAGAAATCCCTCCAGTAGATAATAGTCATAGGATTGCACTGTAGCCTGTTATGCACTCCAATAAGTCAAATAAAAAAAACACCTGTTATAAACAGTTCATCTTTTACTCAAGAGGGACAATGCCCGTCGCAAGTTGATGATGACATTTGTCCATGTGTGGTGCCGCCCTTCAATGTATGGAATGCATGTGCAAATAAAACATTTAAAATATTGATTTGATGCTCATATTAACCTTAGGAAGTATTAAGTTGTTTTTTATTAGCACATACATTCCATAAATTCCATAGGGATAGAAAACACATGGGCAAATTAAATTACATCATCAACTTGCGACGGGCACTGTCCCGCTTGAAGGAGAATTTTGGACTAAGTTTTTCTTACCTTTTCTATGATGTTATATCTTAAGATGAATGGTACAGTAGAAAAATGTCATAACTCCATCCCGGGTCCGCCACAGCTTAAAACGTGTGCGGATAGGCCTTGCGTTAGATCACATATTTTAATAGCCTTTTTTTTTTTTTGAGATCTGACGTTCATAGTGACAGAACACTATGCAACCAGAAAAAAAGAAAAAGAAAAAAGCAGAAGTCTCGCTAGACGAGATTGAAATCTCAAGATTTCAATCTTGTCTAGTGAGACTTCTGTTGCCTATCCGCGCACGTTTTAAGCTGTGGTGAACCCAGGATGGAGTTATGAAATTTTTCTACTGTACCATTCATCTTAAGATATCATAACATCATAGAAAAGGTAAGAAAAACTTTGTCCAAAATTCTCCTTTAAGTAAAACATGAACTATTTCTAAAATAAAACAAATATTTAAGGTGTTTTTATTTTTAGTTATAGAGGCAATTATAATGTATTAAGGCATATAAGGCTTATTAGCCAGGGATTCTTTTAAGATGTTACTGATCATTGGCAAACATTCAGAAAGACAGTTTGGTGTCATTTGGTTTGCCTGTGTTTGTGTATTTGTCTTTAAGTAATTAATTGTCAGGTACTGGGACTGGCATGCACTAATTGTTGTGCATGCAACTCTCATTTAATGGTTTCTCAGACAGTGGGTGCTCTCACTCATTATGAATTGACCAGAGCAGATGTTGAAGAATATGTGTACTGCTCAGTGGGACAACAAACTAAATGTAAAAATGTCTTTATGGCCCTCTGCTATTTTAAATCATGGGTAGGCAGGTCTGACCAATATTGCAGTCCTTTGAACTCTTTTTTGCATGGTCCTTCTGTCCATTCCAAAATGTGGGATTAAGAACTTAAAGGCCTTTCACCGCAAACACAAATTTCTGCATGGATTATGGCTAGGAACGTTGATTTAAATAACATTTGAGATCATATTCAATTGATTACATTTTTGTACATGTATTGAAAGTTCATTAACGTGCACTGTCCCGTAAATAAAGAAAGAAAGACATGAAATAATTTTGTGGGTTATAATGGAAGCTTACACATCAGGTTGGAACTTTCATGCATCAGTTTTTCTGCAACTGTGTTGCAGAATTCTGTCTGCAAAAACACAGATTTGACCAATGAAATCTTTCTTTCTATCTCTTTCCTTTCCCATTTTGCTCACACAACTCACTCTGGCTATGAGGAAATGTACAGTATACTATAGCTTCTATATGCTTGTAAAACATGACTTTGTTTGCTATGAAGTTTTGCCACAAAGTCTTGGTCAGAGCTTTCAATGGGTGCCAGGGACCCATGACCAACAATCCCATAGAATATACTGTAGGCTGTTGATAAAACAACATACTATACCGATATGTTGATTTTCTTTTTTGAACATTTATCAGCTATTTTCCATTGCTAATTCACTGAGAAAGGCCACAACATGCACACAGCGTGTTAGGCTGAACAACACACTTTAATAGTTGTGAAACTATTGATGTGACATAGAGATCTGCAACGATCAAATGATGATCTATTCCCAGTTGTCATTGTGTTTTTGTCTGTGGTGCTGAAATTGTAAAATCCTTCCCATCCCTCTCTCATTCTGTCTATGTCTTTGCATTCTGGTCCCACAAGACACAAAACTAAAAAATAAACTGTTTTATGGCTGCCGTTGGGAGTGGAACACAACACAACGCAGGTGGTAATGGTCAGAAATGCAGCAGGAGAGGGATAAGTACACACTACACAGTAGAGCAAGGCTCTATCGTAAGGTCCCTGGTTCAATTCCCAGCACCTCTTTGCTTCGTGCTGTAGTGTTCCTGAGCAAGACACTAACCCCTAATAGTTAGAGAACTATTAAAAGTTAAAGTAAATGCAGATAACACATTTCCCGGGGATCAATGCAAGTTAACAAAAAATGTAATAATCTATCTATCTGGCTGTTGTTGAAGTATCTCCGGAGCCTATCTCCTGTTTCCTTCTTTTTTTTTCTCTGTGAACTGAGTGGGTGTTTCTTATTAACTCATTCAGTGCCCAGCTTATTTATGGAGTGCCACAGCCAAAACATTTTTTGGACGTCTTAGACGTCCAGTGGCACTCGGGGCTTATATCAACGGACGTCTTAGATGTCCAGTGGCACTGAATGAGTTAAGTAGATGGGTGTTTCAAATATTTTTCCTTTGCTTAATGTTTTATGTAAAGCACTTTGAATTGCCTTGTTGTTGAAATGTGCTATACAAATAAACTTGTCTTGCCTTGCCTATAAATGCGAAAAATATGTATGCGTGTGTGAGTGTATCCCCCACATATCTTAAAGATATTTTTGGCACTTTTTCTGCCTTTAATTATAGTTAGTAGTAGAGATGGAGAGGAAACAGGGGGAGAGAGATGGGGAGAGACATGCAACAAGGACCATCGGGAACGGCACTCGAACCCGCAGTGCGCTGTCAAGCTACTTATGAGCGTAGGTGCCCGGACCCCAAGGCCAGCGGTCCGGGCGCCCCACATATCTTAAGAACCGCCCGACCGATTGACTTCAAACTTGCTGTGCATGTCGCAGAAGACGCAAGGGAGTGTAAAAATAACAAGACCAGGAGACCTGGTTCTGCCAGACCCAGAATAAATTCCCTTTTATGCCCATGTATGGACGAAAGGGGGACGAAATTCAGAGGTCCCTTTCATGCCCATGTATGGACGAAAGGGGGACAAAGCCTCATGTAGGCCGACCCCTTGGGTCTGGCAATAATAGGATGCCAACATAATGTGTTTATGTATAATGTCTGTATGGAATTTCTGACGCGTTGCTAAGTGGTCTATATGTACTGTACATATGTAGCCGTTCTTATTGTGTCTGAACAGTAGCCTGAATATCAGACTGAAGCTGCGTGGAGCTTCAGTCCACTCAGAGAGTGGGCAGGGTCTATGGTCTGGAACTAGGCTAACTGAACAGCCTAAAGCCTGAAACATACTCCACGTAAGTATGTGAATGACAACACCTGGCCATGCTGCCACAAATGCACTTCCCTGGTGAACATACTGTATGCAGTGTGTGCACTTATGTACTGGTGGAGGTAATAGTGTTGAATTCGCCATTATACAGTGCTTTTCCCCCCTCTGTTTACCAATTAATGTCTGTATGCATCAGCTATCTTGTTTAGCAATTGTGTATAAATGACATCTATTATGAGCCATTACAGTATGTGTGTGGGACATATGAGGTGAGTACGGGGAAAGGGAGGAAGTATGATGATGGGGCTGCTCTGTGAAGTGTAGCCGTTGCAGGTGTCTGTCCCCCAAAGGGCCTAGGCCTTCAGAATGAAGCAAACTGGCAATAGAATCAAATAAAATACACTCCATTGCGTTTAACATACCCACAGACACGCCAGAGGAAGGAAGGGAGACAGCAGAGGAGGAGCTGGCACAGGGCGAGAGAGATGGTATAGATACACACAGACAACTGGGTATTTCACCTACATTTGAGACAGCGCCACCACTCTGGGGTAAAGGCAAAATGCAGTTCTCCTCCATGCAATCCCTATTAGAGGAATTGTAAAATACCTCTTTTATTCGTTATCTGCATTTACTTTTACTTTCCCATATGGTTGATATCCCATGACTCATCTGTTATTTATCTTAATACACAGCCCACAATATCCTACATTACAATTGCCTAATGGGTCGTTCGGTGGACCCATGTGGCCCCGTCACTATGACTCAGACATAACTATATAAAGTTCACTATGACTCAGACATAACCATATAAAGAGTTCCCACTGCAGCTCCACCAAAATATGGTGCGTGTCATCATACCCAAACAAACCGTGTCATCATGACATCAGACTCTAACAAATCATATAAGGATCCATATAAGGAGCTCCAGGTGCGCATGTGTCCCCTGAGTGCCTCTGATATGGCCATATGGGCCCATATCGGCGGTGCGACTGGGAAGGTAGCCAAAATTATGTACATTATGGATGTGTGTGCGTTTCAGAGAGGTATTATGATATCATGGGCTATTATTGTGTGTGTGTGTGTGTGTGTGTGTGTGTGTGTGTGTGTGTGTGTGTGTGTGTGTGTGTGTCTATCGGTAGAGATAATCTGCTTTTATGTTGGCAGCAATCTCGGCTTCCCACTTGTCTCCGTTGTTGAGCAACTTCTCCTTGTTATAGAGCAGCTCCTCGTGGGTCTCTGTGGCGTACTCAAAGTTGGGGCCCTCTACGATAGCGTCCACAGGACAGGCCTCCTGACAGAAGCCACAGTAGATACATTTGGTCATGTCGATGTCGTAGCGAGTCGTCCTCCTGCTACCGTCAGCGCGCGTCTCCGCCTCGATGGTGATGGCCTGGGCAGGGCAGATAGCCTCACACAGCTTGCAGGCGATGCAGCGCTCCTCTCCTGAAGGGTACCTGCGCAAGGCGTGCTCCCCTCTGAAGCGGGGTGATAGAGGTCCTTTCTCAAACGGATAGTTGATAGTGGCGGGTTCCCTGAATAGGTAACTCATGGTCATACCCAGTCCCCTGAACAGCTCTGTCCACAGCAGAGTCTGAGCAGCACGGTCTGTAATGGACCGGAGATCCGTAGGAACATCCTGAGCATTTACATACTTGAATCCTTCCCTCTGTACTGATACTGAGAACGACCTCACTAGACTCTGGCTGGCCGTAAAGGTGCCTGGCCTTGACACAGAGTATAGTAAGCGCAATGTCGCAGCCATCACGTCTTTAACATGCACAGGCTGCTATTTGGATTTCTCAATCAGAAGAGCGGACGATTGCGGGACGGACCTGGCATGCACAGAGACACCAAGGTTTATATAAGTGTCTACGTGCCAGTATAGTGCCCATACATGGGTACGTTACGTTTGTGACATGGAGATTTTCAGGCGTCTACGCCCCTTGAAAGTCTACATATATGGGCATGCTTAAATGGCTGCAGCCTACAGGCAATCTGAAGGCAACATAAAGGGGAAAGACTTTGGAGTCCAACCTCACCGCTATTTTTGTATAAGCAGTATAAGTTATAAAAGGTACCTGTTTAGGAAACATTCAGGGCATAGTTGCCAGCAATAGCCTATATATGGATATCCCCATAGATGGAGATAATAGACCTGCAAAGTCGTCATAGAGACCCAAACGTGCCATATGTACGGAGTCTGACATCAGCGAACCCTTCCCCGAAACTCCACGTATAGACATAGCCATCACGTCCAGGGCTGAAGTCTTGATCCCATATTTGGCCATAACTAACATCGGCAGCTCCATATATGGAGACGTCTGACACTATCTGACATCATCATAGTGATGTCAGGACCGCAAGCCAGCATTATAAGAAGAGGCTCGAAACCTCTCAGATAGGCACGTTCCAGAGCGATTCCGAGAGACATCTTAACTCTCTCCCGAGTACCAGGAGATTGGCTGGCCTTACAACCCAGTTAATCACAGATTGCATATTCAGGACGACTAGCTGGCCTTACAACCCAGCTAGGCCTTCAAAGTGGCTCTTGAGTCCGGTTCTAAAGAACCAGTCGATTATCATTGTTATAGTACCTCTTGTTGAATACATCTACTTTTGCAGAACGGACAACGGACGGACACACACACGGACGGCCAGGCATTCGGCCAGGCGGAGAAAAAAAAAAAGAGCAAATAAATAACTATTCACACACACACACACACACAGGGCTGTTCAAATTGGGCAAGCGGAAAATTTCCTTAAGTCACACTTGTTTACCCCAATCAATGTAATCTGCAGTATCTTAATCAAAGGAATTTTTCCCCACAAATTTTCTCAGAGCAGCACTCTCCTCACCAAGTGATTACTGCAGTAATTCACATCATTTCCCCAATTGTTCAGCCTCATTACAGATGCCGATGGCCCACATGAAAGTGTGTGTGTGCGTGTGTGTGTGTGTGTGTGTGTGTGTGTGTGTGTGTGTGTGTGTGTGTGTGTGTGTGTGTGTGTGTGTGTGTGTGTGTGTGTGTGTGTGTGTGTGTGTGTGTGTGCGTGCGCGTGCGTCAATAATGTGTGTGTGTATACGTGTGTGCCGATGTTCGTCTGCTGAGGCTGTGTTCCTCTCAGTGGTCGACGAAGTACTTGAGCAAAAGTACAGATATTAATGGTAAAATTGACTCCACTACAAGTAAAAGTAGCTCAGTTAAAAAGTTACTTGAGTAAAAGTACATATGTAATTGCTTTTAAATACTTAAGTATTCAAAAGTACATGCTTTTAAAAAATACTTAAGTTCAAGTACATGTAAAAGTAAAAGTAGATTGTGTTTTTGTTGTTTTTTATATCAATGCATTGTGGGTCTATCAATGTATTGCTTTTCACAATGAATTTATAGAGCCTTGTAAGCAGAGATGTAGTTTGTCTTCTCTATTTGAAAATGTATGTGTTTTTGTACTGTGATAGGTTTCCTTCTTTGGAGAACACAGTGTGTGGCCAATTGCATTTTATGGAAGAAGGGGAAAAAAAGAAAAAATAACAGCCAACCTAAAAGTAACTAGTACTTCACAGCCTTCCTAGAAATGTACTTGAGTAGAAGTAAAATATTTGTCATGGAAATATACTTGAGTGAAAGTAATAAGTATAAAAAAAATCTAATACTCATGCAAATACTCAAAATCTGTACATAAGTACAGTACTCAAGTAAATTTACTCCATTACTGTCCACCACTGGTTCCTCTCACCTAAAAAAATGTTTCAGTGTCTATCCACCATTGTGAGTGGATGAGTGATTGCTGTTTTTGTTTTGTTCAATGTGAAAAGTCCATCACACTTAACTCAGGAGCGGTGTGACTCACAGCTGGGTGTTGAGACCGCTACTCTGCACAGATCAAGGGATGGATGGATGAGGATGAAACATGCAGCTACAGATTCTAACACTGGTGGGATACTGACTACCTGTCAGTACACTAAAGTGGAGTTTAGTCACCAAACTTGGGGCAGAAAAAACAGTCTGTGTGAATCTGAGCGTGTGTGTGTGTGTGTGTGTGTGTGCGTGTGTGTGTGCGTGCGTGCGTGCGTGCGTGCGTGCGTGCGTGCGTGCGTGCGTGCGGACGGACACATGTGTGCATGCAAGTGCTGTGGAGGCTCATTGTCAGAGCTTTTATGTCCTGACACCACAAGGCCCATTGCTTGCCATTAGGGAAGCCATTAGCTTTGACCATGTAGCCACCCATTATCACACAAACAGCACGAGCAATGCTGCTAATAGCCCCCTGTGTGAAACAGGAACAGGGCCTGAGTGGACTGCTGCCATTTTACCTTGTAAAAACAGCTGACACTCAAGTGCCCGATGGGGAAATAAGACCCTTCCCCGGCTCCCTTAATTCCAGACATTCATATTGGAGAATGTGACATTTGCACCGGAGCGAGACTTCACAGTGCAGAGGAGAGGCTGACACAGATGCAGCGAGCCAGACAGACAGACTGCTGATAGTAAGACTGACTGATTGACTGCTTTATAGATGGAAAAGCTGTGACTGATTTATCTGAGTGATCAACAGACACACAGATAATTCAAGACGTCTAGACAGATGGATATAACATACAGTAGACAAAGAATAAACCCATGGGAAGATCAGATCTTTCCTGCAGTGTCTGGTTCTGTTTTCTGCCCAAAACAAATACTCTGCTGCAAACAGCATCTCCAACTCACGCCTCCTGTCCTACAACCTCCATGAAAGACAACATACAGGATCAGATAAACATCAGGTTTTAAGAGGTCCAACACATGCACATATCTCTGTTTCTCTGTACTAATTGGAACATTCCTGTCTGCCATTGTTTACTTCTTTTCACAATTACAGCATCTGATACGCACCATTAGGTACCATAAGTCAGAGGCTGTGTGTTCTGGTCAGTTGAAGTTATAATAATTACCAGCGGGATGAATGTCAGACTAAAGTCTTCTACAAAGCAAATAACAGCTTCATTAACCCATAATAACACATACACACACTTTAATATAGACTAATCAGGAGTTAACTTTCTGATGTGAACCATTTAGCTGAAATAGCATTACGAGCCATGGCATGTACAACAAGCATTCAAATGTCCCATCTACATGCAGGAACAGTATGCAGAGTTTCAGCTGAACTACCACTGAAATAAAGTCTGGTCTCCTTCCATCAGCTTCCATGACAACTCACACCATCACAGCAGTATGCCTGTTAAAAGGAAGCATGTGACTTTTTTCGGATCTGTGTTTATAGTTAAGCATAATCATGTTAATGAATTCCTTAACCTACTTCAAGTACAGTATGCATCATCTAGATCCCTGCATAGCAGTTCCAACATCCGTCATCACCTAAGTGTGCCCCTATTTGCGTATCAAAGATAGCGTGCAAAATGCAAGACATTTCCGGAACCCACATCATACATGCATTCATTCCAGCGGCTCTGTGAAAACACATTCTTCTTTTTAAGAACCATTTGGGCTTGTTGGAGCTGGTATTCAGGTCTACAAGTTCTGCATTCAAAACTTGAGAGTGGGATAAACAGATGCTATCATTTTGGATTGCCTCCGCATTGCTGTAGCCCATCTCTATGCAAACTGTAATGTAACCACACACACACACACACACACACACACACACACACACACACACACACACACACACACACACACACACACACACACACACACACACACACACACAGCCATTGCAGCCGTCTTCAGTGGAGGTCTGTGATGAGGCAAGGAGAAAGATAAATACTGCTAGACAAACAGCGTCTCAGTGATTTATGAACATCAGGATTCAAGTGAATTCAATGACTTTGACTTTCATCCGTGGAAGAACGTGGCAGACTCAAACCTATCCATATTCAACAAGGACACTCTCACCATGTGTGTACGCGTCCATAATGTGTGTGCACAGTTCAACACTATGTGTGCGCGCGTGTCCGTGCGCGTGTGCCCGTGCGCGTGCGCGTGTGTGCACTCCATAACAAAGCACTCACACACAGCGAAACTCTAGAGAGATGCCCCCTCAGCCAGCTGGCCATGGAACTCCGGGCACAAACACAAACAGAGCCACGAGATAGAAAACCCATCGGACCAAACAAAATTATAAAACAGCAAAAGGAAAACTACCTGACACATTGGAAAGAAGCAACACAAAAGCAGAGTAAACTAGAATGCTATCTGGCCCTAAACAGAGAATACACAGTGGCAGAATACCTGAGCACCGTGACCGACCCAAAACAAAGAAAAATCTTAACTAGATACAGACTCAGTGAGCACAGTCTTGCGATCGAGAAAGGTCGTCACAGGCAGACCTGTATCCCGAGAGAAGACAGACTATGCACCCACTGCACACAAAAGGAAGTGGAAACCGAGCTACACTTCCTAACCGTCTGTCCATTGTACCAAGACATCAGAGACACATACTTCCCACAGATTACAACCACACACAGAGACTTTGAAAACATGACCAACGACAAAAAACTCCCATATCTGCTGGGCGAAGTACAACAATGTGCAAACACAGCAGCAAGATTCGTGAGTTGTTGTGATAGGAGAAGGATATCGAACGGAACACAACCACCCTAAAGACTAATCATTGTGTATATTCCTGCACTATACCTGCACCCAGTGATCTTGGTACATAGAAATAGATCTATTGAAGATTCTGACTTTCAAATGTACATTTTTTGTTTTGATTGTATTGCTGTATTGTTGTATTGTGCTTTTTGCTTTGGCAATGTAAACGTATGTTTTCTCATGCCAATAAAGCCCTTTGAATTGAATTGAATTGAATTGAATTGTGTGTGTGTGCGTATGTGTGTGTGTTTGTGTGTGCGCGAGCATGACCACATGTGTCCAACTCTATCTCTCGTGGAGCGCATAAATCCGAGGCAGAGGATCTGATAAAACAGAGACAGGACACTTGCTGCAGAGTCAACGGTTAAATGGTGATAACGGAAGTGAAAGCCACCCTGTGCCAAAGTCAAAACTCACAAAGTTAAGCCTGCGTTAGTTATACTTAATTGTGCATGGGTGTCACACACCCGAAAATAGCAGATCTACACATCGCAACTAAGTTTAACTCAGGGATCATTCAACTCACTTGTAGTCTTCATCATATTGATGAGTTTATCTTGACTTAAAACTTTTAACCTTTAATGTTGCTCTAGTCTAGAGTCTAGACTCTAGACTAATATCTACACTAGCATTAAATGGGAATGTAATGCTACATTTGAGTGGTCCAGGGATTATGTATTTTTGTAGGCGGAAGGAGGAAATTTGAGTTTTCCTGATTCCCTCAACACAAAACCTATGGGATTTTTCCAGTGGAGTTTTGATTAGTGCAAAAAATAAACTCTGTGGCAAATAAAGTTCATGATACTTAATGTGCATGTTTTGTTCAGCAAGATAATCTTCACAACCACTTTTATCATTATTTCAGCTTAAAAGGAGTAGTTCACCCAAAAAATTACTTATTTTCAATTGCCAGAGGTAAAAAGCAAAACGCCTTTTTTTAAGCTTAAAAATGTATGATTGCTGTATTATACAGTATGGTATAAAAAGGTGAAAATATGTTAAGCGTACAGTATGTGACCTTATTTATTACAGACCTTATTTCAGGCATCTAACCAAAGACCCATACAAAATGTTTACTTTGAGATGAGGGAAATGGAAGTGCAAAAACACTAACTTGTTTCCATGTTTTAGGACTTAAAACTTCTGCACCATATTAGAAGGAATATACCATACTCACACATGGCGATATTTTGCTCTTAGAGTGCAATGCCCCCTCAACTCAGATACTCAAGACGTGACATTGACTAGCTGCAAGTGCTTCCAACATCTCTGGGTGTGTGCTGGTATTCAAACCTCCAGAGTGTTTCTGATCGTGTGTAAATTAGGAGGTTGTGTGTGTCAGCTCAGTATGAGAATTGTTCAAACTAGAAAAATTCAAACTTCGGGCATTTGGCACCTTCCTACGTGAAAGGCCCACATGCCCCCCGCCACTGCCTGGCCTCCTCCCAACTGTACCCATCACCTTTGAGTGATGGGGACAGTTACTCCCTCCTCATCTCCACAGTAAAAACATATACGCTGCTGGTTGTGTGTCTGCTGGAGACGGTTGTGTTACTTGCTGCCCATGAGCGAACACAAACTGAGTAGTGATGGAAATGGGAATTATTGTTGCTTTCACAAAAAGGTTTTGGCGTGTACATTGTCCAAACGACATGTGATTGGTATGAAATCCAATTCACTTGTGATATTGTTTTATGCCTACAATCTGTCAGCAACGTACCATGTACTGTTTTGAAAACATGTTGGCTGCGGTCATAATCCACCTCCCTACATGCCGTCCCTTATTGCTGTTGCATTGTCCGAAAATAGACAACACTGTATCGTGTGGTCAGTGTCATTACACATGTAAATATATTAAGCCACAACAAACACAACCAGATGGCAATTAATTAATGGAGAGAGATAGCACAGTTTGTCCACTGCCAGGGCACTCAGGGCACCTTAGTGGCCAAATTATGAGGCAAAATCCACCCTTTTCTAATTGTAGTATAAGATGGGAGGCAGTGGTGGAAAACACACAAGCCTGCCGATGAAATCTGTCAGAAAACAGGCCTTGCAACATTGCAGGTTATGTAACTTTATCAAAGCAGTGTCTGGGACAGTAAATAAAATAAAAATAAAAATAAAATAAAGATCTCAGCGAATAGGAATTTGTGCGCTGCTGAATGCAGTATCATTGCTGTGGTCAGTATGATACACTGTGTGAACATATTGATTCTGTAATTCTACTGAGTTGGACTGACATAGCTAGACTGCTACTGTGGTCAACACAAACAGCAAAACGCCACCCGGAGAGATTCCGACAATGGACAGAATGAAAACCTATACAGCACAAGTGTAAATTAAAACCCACAGTGCAGCAACGGCAGCCGCACTACTGGCAGTAAAGTCTAGCAGAAATAGGAGAAAGGAAAGCCTGTAAAGATTTGTGAATGGAAGAGATACAGTACAAGTCAAATAACCACTCCCTCTTTCCTCCTCTGTCTCCAACACACACACACACACACACACACACACACACACACACACACACACACACAGCTGGCTCTGTCCTCCCATGCCCCTGAACTGACTGACTGGCAACCTCATTACTCACGCAGAGACAATGGAATCGTGAGGGCTCAGCCAGGGAGCCAGGGCAGGAGAAAGCAGGGTAAAGACAGAGGACAGACGGAGAGATAGGTCCAGATGACTAATACAGTATGCCAGCCCGTATGCTTAGGGAGAGATAGTAATCCACAAGCTGGGAGCTGACTGCAGCCGTATAATATGCATTACGAGTCTCTGGGATAGGCAATAAAACACGTATACAAAGGAGCACCACTAGCAGGCTCCCTGAATGCGATATAAAAACCATTAAATTCACAGTCGCAGGGAGCTGCCAGGGGAATTGTGTTTCACTCTGCTTATTTGTGAATGTTGAGAGCGAGATGCAGACAGAGGAGATGAGAGGCGTTCGTTGGAAGGAAAGACTTATTAAGAGTTCTGATGGGACCAGGATGCTTTTACTCATTGTGCCGGTTTGTGGGCTGAAAAAGTGTTTCTTTGAAATACTACAGGTTCAGGGTTACCTACAGAACACACACATACTCATATATTGCGGCTGGGAATTCCACATTCCCAGTATGGCATTCCCATTTTTACTGGTGGCAGATTTATTATACCGAAGAGATGCAAAAGAGATGTAACTTAACAGAAGGATGATTCACACACACACACACACACACACACACACACACACACACACACACACACACACACACACACACACACACACACACACACACACACACACACACACACACACACACACACACACACACACACACACACACACACACACACACACACACACACACACCAACCATCCAATCAATACATGTACATTGTAAATACATGTACTTGAGTCCACACACATACAATCATTTACATTTGAGTCTATTGTATGTGTAGGTGGAGGCACACACAATCATGGACTCAGGCATACATACAGTATGCATACAAACAAACCAACTCAAGGTGAAGATGAAACATTCATAGAAAGGGCAGAACAGACAGATGACATATTGATAACTCAAAGTTGCAAGTGAAATAGAAATATGAAAATCATAGTTCATTGTTTTCCACCGGTCAAAGTGCACTGTGAACCTGCAGGTCTGCTGTCAATCACAAACCACTTTGTCTGACCACCTACCTATATTTACCACAGTGAGTTGTTAGTACAGTTTGTGTATGTAACACTGTGTGTGACAACAGCCTGCCAAAATCTGCATTGCTCTGCAGCATCCAACAGAGGCCAAGGTCACACTGGAGACCATCCCTTCATTTGGCTCTGATCGCAGAGATCATGCAGGCTCAGGCCATTTTACTAAGTGAATTTGTGTAAAAACACCTCCCCTCTCTCTTTGGCTCTCCGTTTTTCAATGTCTCCTATCTTCCCAACAAGAGTCCTTCAATCAAGGAGACAGGTGCAAACACAAAAATAAAAAGGCTATTAATCGTTTTGGTTTCATGCGCAAGAAATCAAGAGAGCCTTGAGAAGAACAGAGTAATCAAAACAAGAGTAGTGGAGAGTCAGCCATTTGCTCTCTCTGTGTTTTTATCTGGAAAATGTCAAGTCTAAGGTCACGGTGCAGAGAGAAAAAAAAAAAACTAAAGCAATTCAACCCAACATTTATTCAACAAGGCCTTTGTAATGTGGTGTACTAACTGAGTTGTTGCGTTTTCTCAGACTGCACCACTTCCTGATAGGCCAGGCAACAATAAGCAACCCAAACAACTTCTAGTCGGGAATACCTTGACATCTCGATGAATGACATTGTTGTCATGGCAATACCGTAGCGCCTCGAGGATCTGTCTCATGTAGTGACTAAGGAGAGAATAGAAAAGCGCTGTCACAGCAATGTCACAAAAGAGAACAGCGCAAATTACAACACCAAAGTCATTTGAAAGTGTTTATCTGCATGTCAATGCAATATAATATACAGTAATATGGTGAGAATGTGACGTTCTGCATTGATATGTGTACCAACTTTATCGAGCAGTGATTTGGAGCCGTCATGGAAGAATGAATTATGAGCTACTGTATATGCACAAATCTCACCTGGCAACTGCTTCACTGTAGACAAAGCCGGCATCTGCCCTCTTTACAATCTCAAAGCACAGGTCTGCTCCATCCATGCTGAGAGAGAGAAGGCAAGGGGGGTGGACAGAAAGGAGAGGGGGTCAGTGTGATATAAAGGTCAGTGCAGGCATCCAGGAGGAAAGGAAAGGTCACTCTTATTAAAACCTCAACACTGTTTGTCCCTGGCTGCTTGTAGAGGTGAATAGGCATGGTTCAAGAGAGGAAGACCAGTAATTATGTCTCGTCTCTGTGGATCGCAGTGATCGTGCGCGTGCGTGTGTGTGCGTGCATTTCAGTCAGAACAACAAAAAAATATATATTTACCGAAGCACATGGAAGTATTTCACGGAGATTAGAATATTTGTGAACAGTAATGCTGCTCTACGATATTAATCGAGTCCCCAGGAGGAGAAGGTATTACTGTAACTAAGAGGTTTAGCACTTTGCATTGAAAAAGCCCTGCAGATTAATTTACAATAATGATGTGCCTCAAACAGCTTCTCAGAATAGTTAAGATCTGATTCTTGCTCGAGGTGACAGCGTGGCTCAATGCGTAGGCCAGCAGTGCCCGTCACAATCGATGCAAGCTGTTAGGGTTGGGCTTTTATGATATGGTCATTGAGCCACACAGCATCCACTCAATTTAGCCTACTTAGCTTACTTACACAACTACACATGCACGCACTGACCATGCTACAAATTGAGTGTGTGTGTGTGTGTGTGTGTGTGTGTGTGTGTGTGTGTGTGCATAGCGATTATTCTATCGATTACTTTCGATTTACTTTTTTAATTGAATAATCGAGAAGCATGTTTTTTACATCCTATACTATATTATAATATTAATATCATATATTTGTATGTTCAATGAATCAATGTGAAAAAAATCGAATAGATTTTTTATAATTGACTAAATCAAAGTCTGATTAACCACTTATGCCCTATTTTATAACTCATGTGTCAAAAATAGCATAATAATACAAGCTCGCAAAGCGTTGCAATGCAATGCAACTGCTGTATTTAAAAAAGAACAAAAAAGTTTAGAATATTATATTAAAATTATACTTTCTTTTACCATTGATTAAATTGATTAGTTTGATTAACTGTTGCAAGCCTAAAATTCCCAGTCTCGGAATTTAACACTATGGATTTAGGGTGTGCCATTGTGCTACTTCACATTCCTGGTTGTGTGGGGGTAGACCTGACGACAGGGTGTATGCGTTTATCTATTTTGCTCTATTATCTATCTGCCTCTCAAAGCACCACACTGCTGAAAGCCTGTCTCAGTACTACCACCTTCCCTCTCTGTGTGTGCATGCAGTACATGTGATTTATGCAGGCTTGTGCATGCTTGCCAAAGTGAGTGCTCAAAAAAAAGAGTTTGTTTGATTTTTTCTGGAAAGTCTCCCCGCACCAAGGCCTACAGTACGATAGAACTATGTGAAAGACTCCAGGACTTGCACGATCAGTGATAATGGAATTAAATGATAAAGGAATTAGTTCTGGAAGGAGGGAAGAGAGAACGAGATATGGAGAGGTTCTGTGTATGTGTGTGTTGTTTTGAGATGAGCTGGCGGGTGTAAAATCTTAATCTCATCTCAGCCCTTCATACAGAGCGCCACACTTAACAGATTCCCTCTCTTCCTTTCTTTTCTCGTCTTTTTCTTTCTACTCATCTCTCGCTTTCCTTCATTCAATTCTCTCAGTTAACAAGCTTTCTCATACCAGCGCTGGATATGAACCACCATGGGGACTCCCCTCTCTTTCCCTCCATCATCAGCTTCAACTTATCACTCAGTTCTTTCATCCTCTTCTGCCAACTTCTGCCGCAGGGGTCCTTGGTGGGGTTCCACGGGACCCCCAGCAAAATGTGTTAATATAGCATCAAAATCAGTTGAACCACTTTAACCCTAATTTATAGATTATAGATCGGCTATTTCAAAAGATTTAGAGAAATCTTGAAAAATTTGGAATATTTTGAAAAATGTGAACAACAACATTGTTTTGTTATTGGGTTCCCCCAGGCACAAAGTCTTTTCAGATGGAGGTCCTGGCCAAAAACATGAATTTGTGGGTCCTTGACATGGAAATGTTTGAGAACCACAGATTTAGCATAATGGTGGAAGACTGGAAGTGCGTGGAAAACGGAGACTCACTATTCGAAAACCATGTAGAGCATGCCATCTGAGCTGTAGGTCTCCAGCAGCTCAACGATGTGGGGGTGCTTCAGCATGTGGCAGATGCTGGCCTCCCTCTTCAGATCTGAGAACACAAACACACACACACACACACACACACAGGTCATGACAAAAGTAATGTCTCAAGACAGATTCCGCTGCACAGCACTGCCTTAAACATGTAATGTTGTCGTTAACACAGAAACGGAATAAACACAGAAGCACCCGGGAGGAAGTGGACAAAGAAAGGGGGGATGGATGTGCATGTGGGACATGTCCTGCTCTTCTATTGAGACATTTATTGTGTGGTCTGGTAGGACTACTTCTGGTTGACAATTGGTACTGCCTGAAAGGTCAAAATTCAACTTCTCCTCTAAACAAGCAGGCATGATCTATTGGCTCAGTGGTATAAACAAAAACATCTGCACTTGCGCAAGGGACCCTAGTTTGGATCTCAGCTAGGACACGTAAGTTACAGAGTACATCTTTATTAAAAAAGACATAATAACTTGGAGGAATGGTGTTGAACGGAATATGTGTTATATTGTGATATCCATCTTTAAATGCACAAAATATGCATTCTGTAACTTGAACTTGCCGTGTGTACCACAGAGGAACCGATGGTGTGTTTTGCAGATTGGGAAGTCGGTCGAATCAGCGGTTATCGAGAACCGAAAGTCCAATGATCTCTGCATCTGTGTGTCTGTCTGTATGTGTCCCTAACAGTATATGGAGATTTCTGTATGTCTCTCTGTGTCCTTTTATGCCCATGTATGGAGATCCCTGATGTCCTCGATATGATGTCATAGTACTGATGTCATAGACTGGCCTCCAAGTACTATGATAATAAGTACTATGACAACGGGTATAACGGGTACTGTGGCAACGGGTAATGCATAACCGAAGGGGCATGTGTTCCCAACAGGCATAGGTCACAACTCACAACAGGCATCCGCTTAGTCACTTTTAACCCCTATAATCATCCCCCCATCAAATTTCAATTCTATTATTCTCTAGCCGATTACAGTATGATGTATTCATCATCATCATCATCATCATCATCATCATCATCATCAGAAGCAGGCGCTGTAAACACCTACAATCTCTCTAAATAATTTAGAAAGGTTTCTTCTACAGCATCCCCAACAAGGCAGCAGAGTCAAAGGGAATCCTTCACATGACAATGTGACGTCTTCTTTAACTCCCTTGGAGGAGAAGCTGAATCTTGCAGCACTCCCAGCTCAACGATTAAAACGCTTGCATGTCAGAAAACTGAGATGGGCTTTTATGTTGCTTAGCGCTTACCGCTCACAGGACTAATGCAAAATGTAGAGCTGCACAGTGCACTAATTAGGGTCACGCTACCGTAGGCTGCTCACATTGCAATGACACATCACAGACAGATGTTATGTGAAACAGCAACAGGTCTTCCTGCAGTTTGGTTTCCAAGTGATGGTTGTTTAGCTCATTACTTACAGTGTCGGTGTTCAGTGCTGCCTATTGCAATAAGCTTCTCCCACTTTAATTAGCTCTGAAAGGGGAGTGTTAATAAAGCCGAGAGGACAAGGAGGGGGGATAGCTACATGTACTGTATGTGGGGGTGTCACCGTAGAGACAGCTACGATGAATACAAAACAGTGTCATTTTAAAGATGACAGACGTACAATTTTTCTTCGGCAGGAGATTAAAAAAACAAAACCTAGGAAGAGAGAAAATATGTCATATGAGGGAGTTGTGACAAGAGTGATGAGCCTGGGGACAGCAACGAAATAGCTTGAACCAATCAATATTCCAACATGACTCTCAGTAATGCAAATGGTGAATTGTTCTGTCATTTTAAACGGGATGGATGGTGCGTGAAGAATCTGGAGATATTGAGTATAAACCCTGGAGTCTCTACATTGGATACAAAGCCACACAGAGCCGTATGGTGGAGTCTAATAAGTGTACAATGCATGGACATCTCTCTCTCTGTCCAATGTAGGAGGCTGCAATGCTCTGAAACAGTCCACAGTGCAACATGAATTATGTATTTAACACCTTTAAACACTAGGAGGAGCTGTCATTAACCATTGTACATGTCTAAGACTATGATTTAATTTGTGCGCATATAACTTATTTTTGCAAATCACGACCCTGTCATAAATATAGGCAATAATATGTGCGTGCGAAAGTATACATGAGCCTACACTATGTGTGTGTTTTTGTTGTATTTGCTTCCTTGTTTACTTGGTCATAACATGTTTGTTTTTGTGGCTATACGTTCACCTGTTCTACTATGCCCTACTACCATCCTCATCATCATCACCATAACATCACCATAACTGATCATCATATTATTGATTCCTCCTCATTCACTCCGCCAGGACAAAAAGATTTTCTGTTTAATAAAGAGCTGGAGAGACAGTGAGAGGGGGGGTATTTTGCGTGTCGGTGCCAAGGGCCCATTTTCTCATAATCCGCCTATGACATTTCTGGTGTGAAATGGCACGAGAGACGCCCAAAAAAGTCCCCCCCAAAAATGTTCGCGCAAATATTGTGCCCTTTTATGAACTTTGAGCACCTGCCCCTCCAATGGTCTCTGCACAGCCCTGCGTCTGTGTACAGCTAATCTCCAGCACCGCTGGCCTGATCGACGTGAAACTGTGCGCACACACTCCCTGGAGGCCAGAGCAGAACCTCTGCCCCAAAACTTTTTTACTCCTACAGATTTTGTCCAAACATCACACCAATGGGTACACATTATGTCAGATTTTTCATATTCCATCCTGATTGGCTAAGATTGGCTTCCAATATTTAGAGGAGTGGTCCGATTGCCGTGAAACTTTGCACACAAATTCCCACTAGGCCAAAGAAGAAATGCCACCCTACATTTTTCAAATTGGCCTTCACGTTTTAGCTATAACTCTTGAACCATTGGTCATACAATAAAAAATATTTATCAGCCAGTTATAGCGCCACCATGAGAAAGATTTTTGAGACACACATTTTTTGTTACTACAAGTCTGAACCGCACATAAATCGGTATACATTACCTCTGTAGTCATGTGATCAAGACGTATCTGTCACATTTCTCATATTCCATTTCGATTGACTATGATTGGCTTTGTTTGTGGGGGTGGCCCGTTTTGCACAAAATGCCACACATCATGAATGCAGCGCCTGATTGCAGGGAAACTTTGCACGCACATTCCCACAAAGCCAAGGAAAAACCTTCATCCCAAAAACTTCAAAAAACGTCCTAAGTTTGCGGCCCTGGGTAGGCAACCCGGCCTGGTGGAGACCTTTGTTCCAAGGAGCACACTTTTCTAGTTAGTGTGTCCTAACAGGGCAACCAGGGTCTGGTTGCCCTAACAGTGCAACCAGAATTTTGCCGCGCTATTTCTCCCACAGTTTATTTTTCCCACACTCGTGCCATATGTCAAATTGACCGGCTTCACCGGGACTCGATTACTTGTACTTTTCTAAGATATTGATTACATAGTTTAATTGATATTGATTTATTAGTGCATTAAATGTCCCCATCGACTTTAATGGGAAAATGAAAAAACTCCAATTCAAGTATTTTTTTCTCGGAAACCGTAAGGGCTAGAGTTAAAAGACTTTGAGGGGAGGTTCATAGTTTGTTGCCAAATTATTTAAAAAATGATTACACCAGTCGGCCACATGGTGGCGCTATAACAGCCAACTTTACCTTTTGGCCTATAACTTTTGAACCGTAAGTCTTAGAATAAAAATCCTTTCCCCTGGATTCCTTGAGTCATGACGCAACTCCCCATATAAGCCACGCCCATTTGCGTCTGGATAGATTTTCCACCATTTTGAATTTTCTTCAAAACACACTTTTAGCTCCTCCTCCGACGTATTTTATCCACATTTCACAAAAATCGGTACACATGATCTCTGGACCCTAGCGATAAACATATCCAAACGGCATTTTGATAGTCCTTACCGTTCGCCCGTAATCGTCTTCCAAAGTTAGTGGGAGGGGCCAGTTTTACAAAGAATGCCATTTGTTTTTGCCTGTCAAACAATCAATCAATCAATCAATCAATCCATCCTTCATTCCTCCATCCACTCATCCTCCATTCTTCCTTTTACCTATCCAACAATCCTCCGTTCCTCCTTCTAGAATCCAACCATCCTTCATCTCTCCATCCTTCCTCCTTCTACCCATCCATCCTCATTCCTCCCTCTACCATACAACATCCACGCATTCATCTGTTCCAATAGGTGGTTGTCTGTCTGTCATCCTGGCAGCAGCTATTCTGAGAGAGAAGGCTTGATGCTGGAGGCCAAATAAAGACATATATCACATATATAACCTTTCCACCTTAAGCACACACTCAAAACTCATTCCCTGAAAATGCGGTTAAGCCCTCTTAACTGCATTAACTTTTAATATCCTCTTCTTCTGCAAAATTGCACGCCCCGGGCCCTGACTGAAATAGCTGCCATGTGCTAACATAAGCAATGCTCAGTCATATATATTGCGGCTGGGTATTGCACATTCCCAGCATGGCATTCCCATGTTTACCATTGGCACATTTATTGTACCGAAGAGATGCAACTTAACACAAGGAGACAATGACATGATTCTTGCGCCCGCACACACACGCACGCACACATCACACGCACACACTTGTTACTACTGTATATTGTTTTTTTTAAGTATGTGCTGACATTTAATTAAGCCTTGAGTTGAAGTCGTGAGTGTGCGTGTGTTGCTCCTGGTCTCTGCGCTAACATTAAGCTTATCCTCAGAGGACCAACACAAGGCGTGCTCCAGCTCTGCACATGATGCTTATGCTACTAAAGCTGGGATAAGTGGCTACCTTGAGGGCCTGTACTGCCTGCCGCTTTAACGCTGTCTGGCGGTCCCACCGCCATTCACATCCCTCCCGCACAACTACTGCTGGAGATGAAGGATAACGGCAGAGACATTATTTGTGCCACAGGTATCACAATAATTACACTTTCTCACCAAAAAATCTCTTTACAAAAACGAGCATAGGAATGAATAAATAATATTAGTAATTTTTCCAATTTAAGGTGTATCAGTACAAAAAAAATTACAAAAATGTCTTATATGACCTGCCCTTCTTACACATTTTCCTTAACCCCTTTAGTACAAAAGATTTAAAAAAAAAAGGAAATAAAGAAGGAAAATAAGAATATAAGTTAAAAAAAAGAAGAATAAAACATCCTTTTAGAATAACCTTAGACTATGCTACCTGTACTGTTAACAAAATTGTTAATAACGTTTTCAATCAATCAACCAATCTACCTATCAATCTATCAATCAATCGTTCCAAATACAATATCCTTAGATGCAACATGTATTACACATTTCAATTAATTGTCACAACTATTCCACAAGTTGCAGCCTTTGAATAGTTTTTGATCTATTACCACGGCCACAAATTTACACCCTTTCTAACTCAACATCATTTATCTTGATTTATCATCATATATTGTTCATATATTTTTGAATTGTGTCGTCAGCAAATGAAACCAACTTTTAAGACCTTAAAGACCTTGCTCATAATTATATTTATGTCCAGTATAAACAGTTTTGGGCCTAGTACTGAACCTTGTGGGAACCCTCAAGTAACCTTCAAATGATCAGATTTTTCATAATTTATTTGCACATAATGTATCGACATCTATTTTCAAGATACTGTAGCTGCTCAGCCATGAGTGTGCTATTTGTATTGATTTATTGTAACGTTGTAGTGCTCCGAGCGGGAGTCGACTCGACCCCCGTTCTCCTCGCAGCAGAACAGGAGGCAACAAGCTGAGTGTGTGTGTGTGTGTGTGTGTGTGTGTGTGTGTGTGTGTGTGTGTGTGGGGTCGCGGCAGTGTTTTGGGGTTGTTATTATTTATTAATTTCATTGATAAGATAGGCTTACAAATCTGCAGAAATCACTGCTTTAATTAACATTTTCGAATAAATATTCATATATAAAAGGATGTTTTAAGACAGTAAACAAATGTCTGCCTCGCTGTTGCAAGTTGTGGATAATGCCAGTGTACAGTATATGACAGATGGAGTGCAACGGGGGTAATCGGAAGTTGATTAGGCTTAATATAGTAAAATATGTCTTGACAAGATCTCTAGTTTGGAATAGAGGTAGGTGCTTTACTGACTGCTTATCCATGCCTGGATTTTATACACAAAACCATGTGTCTGGTGAGAACCTGAGCTATTTAACTAATCAATGCTGTAACGTCATCACTGACTGCCTGACTCAGTCAGTCAAAGCCATATGGGTCTCTTGGGCTGGCCCTGCTTGGTCCAGGCAACAATCAATTGGGAGAAGAACAGAATTAGAAAAGCAAGAAGCAGGAGGGAGGGAGAGGGAACAGATGTGATCTCTACAGTGGTCCGTGTTTCTCCTGCTGAGAGTCAAAGCCTGCATCCGATGGAGGCCGTGGTACTAAAACTAGATCACACTGTGTGTGTGTGTGTGTGTGTGTGTGTGTGTGTGTGTAGGTCTTCACAATGTGTGAGGCTTGCGTGAGTTCACAATGGGTTAGCCAACAACCATATTGTTACTCTAGCTGCCATACCACCTGGGGAAGTGGAGAAGAAAATAAAGTGGAGAGGAAAGTTAAAGGAGAACGTAGAGAGGAGAGTCAAGGAAATAGTGGACAGGAAAAGAGGAAGTGGAACAGAAAGAAAAGGAGAAAGTGGACAGGAAATTAGGAATTGGAGAGGAGAGAAAAGGCAAAAGTGGAAAGGAAAGGAGCAAGTGGAGTAGAAAGGAAACAATAGAGTACAAAAAGTCCTGATATCACTTCCACTAACCCTGGGTCACAGCGTTATTTGCTGTATTGGATTTCCCCATAGGATATTTTAGATTGCATCATATAAGAACTGTATTCCAAAAATAACCAAACCACCCCGCCGATTTTGTCAGGTATGCGACTCTGTGTCATTTATGATATTGAGTTACATTTGATAACGTCTGTGTTTGGAGAAATAATAAAAATGTCTTAATCTTTGGATAAATTAGTACTTTTTTACCTGTTAATGCTTCATATCCATATGCAGTGGTGGAAAAGTACTCAGATTTTACATAAGTAAAAGTAGCAATACCACAATATAAAAATACTCTGTTACAAGTAAAAGGCCTGTGTTCAAAATGTTACTTGAGTAAAAGTACAAAACTATTGGTATCAAAATATACTTCAAGTACCAAAAGTAAAAGTACCAAAGTGTTAAAAAATACCTCAAACTTTGTACATTACTTGAGTAAATGTACTTAGTTACTTTACACCACTGTCCATATGAGTAAAATGGTTTGTTTATTTTTGGAACACAGTTCTTATATGACGCAAGATTCCCCTATGGGATTTCCAATACAAAAAATAACGCTATGATAGCACCCTCTAGCGGCAGTGATGTCAGACTTCGGTGCTCTGTTGCTACTCTAGCTGCCATACCACCTGAGGAAGTGGAGAACAAAGGAAAGTGGATAGGAAAGTTAAAGGAGAATGTGGAGAGGAGAGTAAAGGAAATAGTGGACAGGAAAGGAAGAAGTGGAGAGGAAAGGAAAGGAGAAAGTGGAGTAGAAAGGAAGCAATACTGTAGGTGGAGAGGAAAGGAGTAAGTGGAGATGAAAGGAAGGGGTAGAGAAAGAGAGAGCTGTGAGGAGGTGGGTGTGTGTGTGTGTGTGTGTGTGTGTGTGTGTGTGTGTGTATGTGTGTGTGTGTGTGTGTGTGTGTGTGTGTGTGTGTGTGTGTGTGTGTGTGTGTGTGTGTGTGTGTGTGTGTGGGGGGGGGGGGGTACACACAGATGGACTAGTGGGAGAGACAAAAATGGGGAGAGAAGCAAGGAGATTAAGGAGCTGAGAGCAGAGAGGTGCGGGTGGTGGAACATGATGAATTCTACTCATGCTCTGGCTAGCTGTTCTGCCTCATTCCTTCAGAGGCCTGACCTTTTGGCCAGACAGACCTTTGGAAAGCTGCCGACTGTTGTACGTGTGTGTGTGTGTGTGTGTGTGTGTGTGTGTGTGTGTGTGTGTGTGTGTGTGTGTGTGTGTGTGTGTGTGTGTGTGTGTGTGTGTGTGTGTGAGCTCACACGTGCATGTGTGAGATAAAATATCCTGTTACATGTACTGTATGTGTCTGTCTTTGTGTTGTGTGTGCAATGTAAATGTATGTCAGTGTGATACAAGATGTGTGCATGCGGGCATGCGTGCGAGCGTGCGATGTCTGAGGGCCCAGGGACTCCTGCTGTCCAAGCCACTGGCTGAGACAGACAGACAGACAGACAGAGAGAGAGAGATTGAGTAGACAGTGTACCTGAGTGATTATTTTGGTGCTACAGTACATTGAAGCTGCTAACTCAAGTGAAACTGTTCTGTGATTGGATCTAAAATGACCGGATGGTGTGACGACCACATACTGTATGCACAAAAAAAAAAAGCTCTCTGCATAACATTTGGTCAAGCAAACAGTATGTACGTATATCTATACATACATATCAATACAAACTAGCATCTATCAAAAAAGCAGGAAGGGATGCAAGGAAATAGGTGTGCGAGTTTTTTAACCTCACAGAGACAAATTCCTATGTGCAAAATGCAAACATATCTGGCAAAACAAATAATTCTGATTTAGTGGTCAAGACCAGGCCTAGTACACCAGTAGACAAGCTGAGATCATTCAAAAGGAGCTGAGCTCATTGGGGTGGCAGTGGCTAAGGAAGTAGAGGCTGCCTGGGAACGGAAGGTTTCCGGCTTGACCCATGGCTCCTTCTGGCTTTGTGTCAAGGTGTCCTTCAGCAAGACACTGATCTCTTAACTGTGCCTACTGGGCAGGTTGGTGCCTTGTCATGCGCTTGTGTATGCCATCGTTGTGAGAATGGGTGAATGCAATGCACATTGTAAAGCACTTTGGATAAATGCACTACAGAAGCAGAACATTTAAGAGAGGATGGGTGGCAAAATGCTGCACAGGATAAGAGCTTTTGCCTTCTCTTCCTCCCTCTCTAACATTCCAATATCAAAACATTGTTTGATATTGGCTCACACAAACAAGCCCTTGTGTGAGCCTTTCATAATTACACAGCAAAATACTCAATATAACAATTTCATTGAACACATTTTACTGTGTAGGGTTGTGAGGAAATGAACTAGCGAATAGGCAGAGGTTTCAGGCCAACCAGAAATTAACCAAGAAATTCACATGGAAAAAAGGACTGCTGATGTAAAGTGGAATGGGTTCTGTCATTCTGACTGCTGTGAAAGCTCTTCAGATTGATTTTCACAGCTTGCTTCTAAAACTCAACTGACAGGTCCAAGAACAACCACAGATGTGACGTGAGTTGGTATACGAACGATTCAGAACAGTTTATCTCAGCCTCCAGAACGACATGGTGGCAGTCCCTGGTAAAATTGACTCTTCAGAGTCATCTCTGATGAAATTTGTCATTTTAAATACTTATACCTAAAGCTTGGAATTCTCAGTTCACACATTAGGAATGGGTTTTTGAACAGATGCTGACAACGCAGGAATTGGCAAAAAATCTGTCACTTACTTGAACGGAACAGTGCAAAAGACGGAATGTTTGAGACACCAGCCCTCGGATTTTGCTCAATATTTGTGTTTGTTGTCAACACAGAAGTACAAGTCAGTGTTGGAGTCTGGAGGGAATGTTATCAATGTCTTTCTGAATGATCCACAGACAAGAAAGATCAAACAAAGAGAGAAGCAGACATAGTCAAGAGGAAGAGTCTCACTCACAAGACGAGGGCAAACCGCAGAGCTCACCCTTCACCACTGTTGTTTCTCTCATCATCATTGGAGACAATGATGCTTTGTGCCTGTTAATCCTCTTCCTCCCTTCCCTAACCCTGACACTTATCTCATATACTACAGTAATATTGTACAAAACTACAAAGTGTGTGTGTGTGTGTGTGTGTGTGTGTGTGTGTGTGTGTGTGTGTGTGTGTGTGTGTGTGTGTGTGTGTGTGTGTGTGTGTGAATGACTGCCTGCTTGTGTTTGTCTGTTCACACAGCTCAGGTTTGAGAGAGAGAGAGAGAGAGAGAGAGAGAGAGAGAGAGAGAGAGAGAGAGAGAGAGAGAGAGAGAGAGAGAGAGAGAGAGAGAGAGAGAGAGAGAGAGAGAGAGAGAGAGAGAGAGAGAGAGAGAGAGAGAGAGAGAGAGAGAGAGAGATGAGGAGTGGACCTTATAATACGCGGTCATGTGTCTGAACAAGTGCTTCTCTCTTACACTAGTCCAGAGGTACAACCACTATCCTACAATCTTATAATTCTTTAGCAAAAATGACGCAAACATCTCTCTTTCTTTTGCCGTGTGAGGTCTGAACATGCAGTGTTTATGTGTGGCATAATTTCATGTGTACACTTTGTCGGCTGTTCCACAATGGCAAAAGTTAAGTAAATCGATATGCAAACTTGTCTGGAGTGTCAGTCATGTGCCTTGGGGCCGAGCAGGCGAGGAGGACGGTAGGAAGAAGATGGTATATGCCAATATGCCAACTGGCATCTAAACTCTAGCTTCACCTTTACTTACAGTAAGTCTGTATGGGGATGCAGAAATACACCAGGGGGGTGGGCTTTATAATGTCACAGCAAAGCTGCAGTGAGCCTTGGAATCCAATATTAGGTGTAATTATCTGTTGCATGGAAATGTCAGGCCAAATACCCAATGCTAGAAAACGAGACAGAAATATGAATTCAATTCCCAGAGAAATTATCTTAACTTTAGGTGATGGAATATGATTATTGGCTACTTTAATGTAATTGTAACAAAGAGTCATTTTAGAGTTGGCTATTCAAAAATAGTATATACAAGCTTGTACATCTGCTTATTTTTGAACATTTTTGAAAAATCTTAAGCGTTTTTAAGATTTTTTTTTTTAACACAAATCTTCTCTTCTGGGGTCCCTGGCACAAAACCTGTTTAGATTCGGGTCCACGGGAACGCAGCCAAATATATATCAATTTGGGGGTCCTTGGCACGAAAACGTTTGAGAACTACTGATTTAGAATCGGCCTCGGGTCTTAATGGGTTAAACGACATGGGTTAAAATGGTATTTCAGTCCGGTTTTAGAGCAAACCACAGCACAGACAGCACTAGTCAAGGTACTAAATGACCTCAGAATCAACTGATTAAAAAAAACTCTCTGTCCTTGTTCTTTCAGACTTAACCCATTCAATCCGGGAACGCATCTACAAATGTCTACAAACTGGTTTCTGAAAAACGTATGTTGCTATATCAATGGTGCTCAAACTTTTTCATGTCAAGGACCACCAACATTATGTATTTGGCCGTGGACCCCCACCTCAAAATATTTTGAGGTGGGGGAACATTTAAAGAAAATGTTTGCTTTAAAAAAAAGTGCCATTTGGTGACTGCTCCTCTCACAGAGTTGAGCTGACATGTGGTGTCCCTCAGGGCTCCATTCTCTTTAACTTATACATGCTACCACTTGGCTCAGTCATCAGAAAACACGATATAAACTTTCATAGCTATGCTGATGACACCCAATTATACATATCCGTATCCCCAGAGGATCTTAGCCCAATTGACACCCTAATGTATCACAGACATAAAAACATGGATGTCAGAGAATTTCCTTCAATTAAATGAAGGAAAAATCAGCAAAGACAAGATTGAATTCGCAACGGTTTTATAAGGTAAGAAATATGTTCAGTTTGTACATTAGGGTGACAGCAATGCCAACACCGTCTCCCTAGGTAATAAAAATGTAATGTGAATAAATAGGAGGGATATCCTTTGAAAACGTCTAGCTCCAAAGTAATATTTTTTAATACTTTCATTTCGGCAAAAATAGCCAGACCCCCCCCGAGTGTGTGCAGGTCACAGCACTCCGTTTGAGACCCACTGAGACGAGAAACATATGATATTGTTTCTGCTGCGGCTATTTTGGCAACACTGAGCTTCCCTGACAACTGGTGGAGAGTTATAATTCAAGTAAAACACCCAAAGACCTTAATGAGTTAATGAAAGACTGAAGGTAGAGAGAGAGAGAAAAAGAAATACAAACCAGAGTAATTCACCAAAATTATAGTGTAGGAAATACACATTATTAGATGAACTGAATGGAAGCCAGGCTTTTGTGAGGCCGTCTCCCTTGTAAATGAAACCGCTGCTCTTTGTTGGCTGTTCATGAATCTTAAATATCCTGTCGTAACAGACAAAAGGCCACCAGTAACTCTTCCACGGACCACGGTGCACTGAGACGTGAATGCAGGGACAAGAAATAAAAGAGGGGTGGGGTAAGGGGTGTGTGGGGTTGAAGGAGTGAACCGCTTCTCATTGCTTTCTAAAAATACCTGGCTGGATATATGGGCTGTAGTAAACCTGTCTCATAGAAGACTGCCCACTTTCCCCATACTCCTGTCTCCAGAGATTCCACCTGCACTCCTCTCATGCTTAATTTATACTCTATTGTATGGTGGCGTTGCGTGCCGAAAATAGCCAATGTACAAGCTCACAACACGACGCGATGCGGCGCATTGTGAACTCGTAGACCGGCTATTTTCAGCACGTGACACCAGCATGCAACAAAGTATAAATCAGGTTTCAGTCTTTTTGAGCTCCCTTCTTCCATCCAGTAGTTCCCTCACACTCCATATCTCTCATTCGATCTGCTGTAAACTCTTGTTCCCTTGCTCTCTCCTCCCATCTCGCATCTCATTGTGTGGTTGTATCTGCTCAGAATCCCGACGGGTGCACACATGGTCAACAGCATCACCTTTCTGTGGATTATTGACACAATATCTCACCTCCTCTGGATGACTTCACATGTGCATGTGCACCAACATGACAGGGTGCACACTTGCCCCCTCCGTCACCTCACACCTCGCCGTGTGACATGTTTGAGTTTGACAGGCGGAAGTCAACAATCAACTGATCATTGTCATCATCCTGTGAGAGCTTTTGGTATTTATGAGATAATAGAAACGAGTATTCCAACAGCGTGTGTGTGTGTGTGTGTGTGTGTGTGTGTGTGTGTGTGTGTGTGTGTGTGTGTGTGTGTGTGTGTGTGTGTGTGTGTGTGTGTACACTCGTACCTTCTGTGCTGAGTCCAGGACTGGAGGTGAACTGGGCCACATCGACAATCTTTACAGCAAACTGCTGTCCTGTCTCTCTGTTCATACATCTTCTCACCACACTGAATGGTCCTCTGCAGGAGACAGACAGACACACACAACACACGTTAACATCAATTACATTCATCATTTAAATCTCTGTGCCAGACAACCAAACCGATTTCTCTTAATGTATTTCAGATGGTCATAAGAAAACCTTAGTGATGAAGTTAGGGATTTGTTGGTTGACAGACTCGGCACACAGGGAACCCTCGATTTTAGAGAGAGACGTTTAGTCCAGTTACTAGTGCGCTATTATCTCTGAGACTGTACACACGTCTCTGAGTTAAACTAACACTCCGAATTTTCCTGTGTACTACTCTAAACCACTCTAGAAAACACAGAGTTGCTCTTCAAACTCAGTCAGGAATTACATAACCGGATCACAACAGCAAAGCTTAAGGATGGAAAGATAGCGTTATACGGACATCAAGGCCGATTAAGTAGACACACTCTACCCCAAGAGGCATGCATGAACGAAAACAGAGCATATGCAGTCGGGGGTGATTGACCCTGAGGCTCTTGTGGGAAGAATGCTCTGAGTGAGTGTGTGTGAGTGTGAGTTGATTGTGAGTGTGAGCGTGTGCGTGTGCGTGTGAGACGTCTAGTGGGTACACATCAAGCATTTTAGCGGCATACAGTATTAAAGCATGTACACACAACAAGCGAGCGCTGCAGTTTAGTTCTCTTTCTTGGCTGAGGTCAGACAGCTCACAGATTGAATCATCCCTCCTGTGGAGGAAGTGTATTATTATTCAGTGGATGGACAAATAGAGGTCTAAACTCTAATTGCACCGCTGGTTGGAACCAACAGGCCAACAACAGGCCAACAACAGGCCATGGTTACAGTACAGGACAATCACCAAACAGACTTGATAAAACTCCTGGCTAGGTCTAAATGGGCTTGAGACTGTAGAAAAGTGACGGTGTATCTAGCCTATCTGTAAAGGAGAGAAGAAGAATACTGAGAGTAAGTTCAGTATTGAGGTATGTTAGAGCGAGGTGACCAATTACAGTGTTTTGGGACACATGGGGCTGTGGTCATCTTTCAAATGATGTATCATTCATTGAAATCTGAAAATATTTGAAACTTGTTAAGCCAGAATTGTCAAAGCAGAGAAAAAATCCTCCTAAAGCCTCAGTTATAGTGTCAGTGTCGCATGTCAAAAATAGTCGATCTACAAGCTCAGAACGCTCTGAGTTTGTAGATCTGCTATTTTCGGTGCACGACACCGAGCGCAACTAAGTACAAATTAGACTTTAATTAACACTTATAGCACCCCCTCTGGGCCTGGTAATGGGCGTGAACAATAAGCAATTAATTCAACCCCTAACCACTCCTCTAACCACTCCCCCACTAGCTTAACTGTCACATTCACACACACTGTCACTGTCAGCTGTCATGCTGTGTGTGACATCACCGTCATATGGAAGTATTGGCCAGACATAACGTGCACCGCATAC